>NC_051189.1:109014563-109317593 GCF_015220075.1 Falco rusticolus | reverse complement strand
GATGAATCTGAGGGCAGAGACCCCGAACGCCCTGCAGTGCTATGTCACTGAACACTGCGAGGTGCCATCATTTACGACTTTCCTGGGAGAAAGGCAGGAAAGCAGAGAACAGATGGGAGAAAAAAAGAGGAAACGAGGACAGGAGATTCACGCCTAAACCTCTGCACTGAAAACACCCAAAACGTGCAGGCAAACCTACTCACCTGGCCGGGGTCGGATATATCATAGTTGTGATGGTCGATGACCGCTGTCCTTTCCTCATCAAACTCTATCCCACACTCGCTGCCCAGCTCCCGCAGTGGGTCGCCTACAAGAACAAAACGGATCCTCTTTACACAGTGTGTTCAGGACGCAACACCAGTCTCAGCGCTCAAAAGCAAAATTCAGCTTAGAGTCACGTGCTCAGCACTCCACAGCCAAACCCCCAGGAGCAACTCAACCTCCCCCAGCTCAATTCCTATTCAAAGTGTCAATAAAGGCTATTTATCCCCCATTTCCTTACAGCACACGCCTTGAGGTTCACAATGAGAAACAAGAAACCGTTTTCTCACCATTTTTGTCACAGGAACTTGCAGAATGGTGAATAAACTCTCCGCAGAGCATCAGCGGCAGAGATGCCGGTTACAAGCAGTGCCCGAAATGCACTAACTCACCCTGACGAACATTTGTACTTACCAATGTCTGAGCTGGCAGCGACGAGGACACTGCCACCGCCGTCGATGAAAGCGGTGATGGTCTCCACGTTGATGTTTCCACCAAAATCTGAAAGCGCGGGCCAGAAATTCACGACTAGTTCTCAGAAGTAACACCACAGCACAATTAAACCATGGCAAAACACCAGATCATTTCTCTCGTGGCTGAAAGAACCACCACTAGAGGCCTGGAGGTACCTGCAGTTTGCTACCAGGTGCAAAACACAAAGGATAACACCTAAAGCGTAAGATTTAATTAAAATTGACAGAATAGTTGGAAATCCCCCTCCAAAAATGCTGCCAAGTCCCAAAAGCAGTCGAGTTTTCCCCTCCTGTGTTTACCTTCTATGGATGGTGAGAAGATGATCAAGTTGTCGTACAGAAATTCCCCGTATTTTATCAGGGAGAGGCCGGCATCGTCCGCTGTGCGGAAGGTGAGGTCGAAGCCCCTGTCTGCAGCCACAGACACAACCGACAGCTTTGGTGTCTCACCAACCCACCACACTCAGGTTTATCCCCCCACTGAACAGCGGGGGTTTGGAAAAAGTGGCTTAGGGGCTTCCTGGGGGGACCACCGGGATGTTCCCATGTTAATCCTCAGGGTTCAATCCCCCGAAGAGCCCCTTTGTTGCAAGGATGCCCCGCTGACACCCATCGAGTGCAGACAACGCTGCTGGGGACCCAAAACAAGCACAGCTGGGGACACAACCCCATCTCCTCCCTCAGCCCAGCCAGGGGACCCCAAAACCCCCAGCTCCCCCCCCCAGAGGACCCCAACCTCCTCTCTCAGCCCGGCCGGAGGACCCGAAAACCCCCAGCTCTCCCCCAGGGATCCCCAACCTCCTCCCTCAGCCCGGCCAGGGGAACCCAAAAACCTCCCTCTCCCCCAGGGGACCCCAATTTCCTCCCTCAGCCCGGCCAGGGGACCCCAACCCCACCCCCCCCCCCGCTCTCCCTCAGGGGACCCCAACCTCCACCCTCAGTCCGGCCGGAGGGCCCCAAGCGCCCCCCTCTCCCCCGCCCAGCCCGGCGCGGGGCCCCCCGGGCCCTACCCGCCAGGCTGCGGAAGAAGAGCGAGTGCGTGTCCCGCAGGTTGCCGTTCTCCAGCAGCACCAGGGTGCGGGGCCCGCCCTCGGCCCCGGCCGCCGCCACCGCCAGGAGCCACCACAGCCGCAGCGCGGCCGCCGCCATCTTGCTGGCCGCCGCCGAGCTCCCCCGGCAGCGGGCGGGCGCGGGCAGCCAGTCAGCGCCAGGCGCCGCACCCACGCCTCCCAACCAGCGGCGGCCAGCTCCGCGCCGCCGCCCAATCACCGGGAGGCCGCCCTGACCCCGCGCGGCCGCCGTACGGAAGATGGCGGCGGGGCCCGGCCCGGCCCGGCCCGCTCCCACCCCGGCCCGGCGCAGGAACAGACCCCAAAATGGCGCTGTCGGACCGTTTATTGGGGGTAACCGGGCGCGACACAACGCGGCGGCTGCCAGCCCGCCCCGCCGCCGAGCGAGAGCCTCTCGCTGCGAAACCGGCCAGATGCGGCGCCGTCCCGCGCAGCCGGAGGCCCGGGCGCGGCGGGGTCAGAGCGGGCGGCGGCCAGCGCCGGCTTTGGCCTTGTGGCGCCTGGCGGCGGTGGGCGGCGGGGCCGGGGCCAGGGCCTGCAGGCGGAAGGGCCGGGGCAGGGGGCAGGCGCCCCCCTGAGCCCCCTGCGGCCCCGGGGTGGCTGTAAGAGAAGAGGGGGGGGCGCGGTGGGTCCCCCCGCGGGAGGCCAGAAGCGGCCTCATCCTGCGGGCGGGCCCTGCTGAGGCCAGGTGCCCAGCCTGACGCGCTCCCCTCGGGAATCGCAACGGGGGAAGGAGCGTGCGGGAGGGGACGGGCTCACCTGGGGGCCGCAGGGTCCCGCGGGCTGGCGGGGCTCGGAAGTAGCTGCTGGCGATGGCCTCGCTGCCGCTCCTGCTCAGCACCAGCTTGTAGCGGTCCTGCTCAGGCTGCGAGCGTGCAACGGCGTCAGCAGCGCACGGGGCAGAAATGGGATAAATAGGAATAGAAAATAAAAGAGAACCGCGCCGTACCGCTGGCTCGCCGCGCTGGGCCGGGGGGCTCCGTCGGGCGGGTGTGGGCTCTGGCAGGGCAGGAACTGCTGCGGGAAGAGACGGGCGTTACGGGCTTGTCACCTCCAGCACAACTAACGCACTCCCCGATCCCCAGCACCACAGAGATTCCCCAGGGATTTGTACCGCAGAGATTCCCTAAGGATCCATACCCATCTTCGTGTTAGATGACATTACTCAAACTTTCTAAATAAACTTTCTGTACACGGGAGGCTTTACAAACGAGCACAGCCCACCCGCCATCTGCCGAGCCATGCGCCCACCACCGAGACGCTCTTACCTGCAGGCAGGCGTGTTTTTTGAATGACGGGCTCTGGAATTTTCCAGCAGCCAGTTTCCTCGTCCCAGACGGATTCGCACTTGACCTTTTCCAGGTTGCTGTAGTTGCAGTCACGCCGGACGAGGGACTGCACCTGATCCAGCAGTTGCTGGAAGAGCATCACGTCTCGCTCCAGGCGGCGGATGGTGCTGAGGTAATCGATCTTTTCCAGCTCAAACTCCGACTGCAGATCTTTGATCTCAGTCTCAGCAGCCCGCAGCTGGGACATAAAACCAAAATAAATCATTAGGATTGTGAAGGAGAGCGAGCAATTATTACTGTGAGTACAGGCAGAGGGACGGAAGGACACAAAAGCATGAATATTTGGGTAGATTTCTAATTTATAGTTCAGAATTAGGATGTGATTTGTGTCGAGAGATTATTCCACATCTGTTTTAATGAAAGATTTCTTGCGTCTCCCCACAGCGCCGAGTCTTTGAACAGACATGAAGTTACTCTTACTAGCACGGTCTGTGCCCAGTGATAACAAACCCTTGGGAGTTCCTAACGCGGATGAAAAGGTGCAATATTTCTGCCGTACCCTAAATACAGAAATAAAACACATTCTTAAATGTGCGGTTCAGCATTGCACGCACACACACACACACAGATTTTTTTGGAAGCTCGTCTGATTCTGCCCCGCCTCAGCAGAGCAAAACTGATTTGCAAGTGTGCCTAAAATCCAAAAGCATTGCTTTTACAGATATATATATTTAATTTCCTCCTACCCCCCCCCCCCCCTTTCACGCTGTAATTTCTCCCTGAGACCCCGGCGTGACGCTGGGGCGGCCGGAGCAGAGGAGGCTGTGCAGTAGGTTGTGTAGGTCAGCAGCGGGAGTCACATCCCCTCCCGACACCAGCCCTGACAATGAGCCCAGCCTTGAAACCAGGTGGGGGTTGGGGGTTCAACACCTTAATTGACCACCTCGAGGGCTGCTGCGTCTGGAATGTCATCAAAACGCACGTGAGCAAGCTGACAGGCATGTGTGTGAAATACTTGACGCAGCCGGAGTCATTCTTACACATACTGCCCTAAAACACCTCCTTAACCTAAAAAAACCAACAGGCACGCAGAGGAGGAAAGGGATGCTCCCAAAAGATTCCGCAGCGATAGCGGGGAGCTGCTCACCTTTTCCTGCATCTTCTCCAGAAGCTTGCTCTTGGCTCGGACCTCCTCCTGGATGGAGTCGTAGACGTTAAGCAGGACCCAGTCACTGCTGTCCTCGTTAGATTGCTGCAGGGCAGCCACCAGCTGCATCCTCCGCTCGTCCGCGTATTTTTTCCGGCGTTTATGCTTTTCTTTGAGGTCCTTGTTTTTAGCCTGCTCCCCTCCTACTACCTGTTGCTCCAGCATCTGCAGCCTGGGAAGGGCAAACGCTTCTCTTAGCTTAGCAGGACAAAGAACTGTCCACGTGAGCACGGAGGACACACGTCCCCACCTCACCAACATCTGGGGAGACACCAGAAAACATCCAGAAAACGGTGATTTCTGATGAGATTTGCTGCCCTGAGTAATCGTGGAAAATTCTACTTTTATTAAGTTTCTGTCATAAATACTCCTGTGGATGCAAGGCAGCGTGTGTGTTATTGTGTCAACAGGTGTGTCTGGAAATCTGTATCTACGCTCCCAGAACTCTTTTTTTAAAAGCCCTGTTTTGTGAAATTTACATTTAAATTCTTATTGAAATATACATTGACTATAGCACCATATTTCAATTCTTACTTCTTGTTTTGAAAGACTCTCAAAGCAAACACAAAAAAAAATGCCCAAATGACACAAAGAAATATTTTAAGTGGTGGATATGGGAGGGGTAGAGTGGGAAGCCATAGCACGGTCTCCTGGGGGCTGTATCGGGTGGGGTGATGACTTCGTGAGCTCAGCGTTGCTGTTTGGTGCTGGCCCGGACCCCTGTTTGAAATCGAGCTCAGCTCAGGGCTGTGCCACGCAGCCCCGCGTGCTCCGGCACGGCAATAAAGCCCAGCTCCGGAGCCATTCGCTTTGCACAGGGATCTGCAGCAGAGCAGGCGGCTCGGTTGGCCAGCACTGGCTCACGATGGAAAAAATCCCACCACTGATAAACCCTCTGCTGATAACAGCCTCTTAATTAGCTTCAAACCCAGCTGAAACAGCTCCTTCTCCACCAGAGGTGACCTGCTATTCTTTACTGCACTTGCCAAGTAGCCTTCAGTTTTGTTTGTTTCATGACGCACTTGAATCCTTGCGCTGCTGAGCGTGTCAGAGATCTCACAGCTGTCCCCTGACGGGTAAAGCTTTTAACAGGCGGCTTTGAAAACCCCCAAACCCTCCTGCCTAATCTGCAGAGAACTGTGATTCTAACAATGTAATTAGAAGTGCATTTGTCACTTGTTTGTCATGAAAGGGAACACTGCAATAGGACTATTAAGAGTTGCTGTATAGTCAAAACGAATGGTTTCTTCGGAGACCTCTCCATTAACAGACAGAACTGCCCACAAATTACAGATGCTGCTAATCTCAATGTCTTAATAGCTCCTTTTTCAGCTGGGTGAGGCCCAACAGAGCAAGCATGTGCCACAGGAGCTCACCAGAAAGCTGATTGGTTGAGAACCACAGAACTTTTCAGAATCAAACCCGATCATCCACATTATATCTTACACTCAGCATTTCTGATTTTTATATAATTCCACGCAATAGAGTAAAAGAGAGAAATCGGCAGAATGTGCTTGAAGCGTTATTTCTGAAAGAGCCCAGAAGTTCTGATACACTGTGCTGTACTCTGACTTCAAGACAAGATGCCTCTGAGACAGGGCCTGGTGTGAGTCTCGAGCCTGCACCCCTCACATCCCAGCCCCGTGCTCCAGCCCCTGGGCTAACGCTGCCCCTGCAGTGAGGTTACTGGGAAATGCTGATGCCAATTCCGGCTGATGTCTTGCAAACATTGTCAGATGCGTGAGTGAGGGGCAAAAGTGCCCTCGATGACAAGGGAGAGTCGTGGAGGACACGCTGTGCTCCATCCACGCAGTGAGCCGCAGGAAGGCCTGCTGCCTTACTTGTACTGACAGGAGAGGGCTCCGCGTGCCCTGCAAGAGCTTTCTTCCAAGAGGAAAAGGAGGTCGCCTCCATAACCTCTTTGGGCACACAAGTTCTTTCAGCAACTGCCAGACTCAACTTCATAAATTCCTCATAAATTAAAGCTGCAAAAAGCCAGAGAAGGAAGAGACTTCCCTGCCTACAGATCTAGGATTTGTTACCAGGAGAGCATGCTTTTTTGCATCCACGTCTGCTGATACAGACACCTCCAGAGTTTTCTCTCATAATTCTGGCATTTGGCATCATCAAATGCCACATGTAACAAGTATTTATCTGCCCAAATAGGACAAAGGTAATTTGGGGGTAAAGAATACATGCCTGCCTAGCTTTGTACTGCGCTGACCTGACAGCTGAAGCTCAACAGCTGTAATAACAGAAGAACAGGGTTGCATGTGTTGTAAGCAGCGCCCAGGGGGCGGTTAGCAGGAGCAGCGTGGTCACTGACCTGGCCAGCACCTGCTGCTGGTCTGCAGGCAATGCAATCCCCTCTGCGCCAGCCCCCTCTGCTCCAGCACTCCCCCTGCTCACACCGCAGGCATCCGGGACAGTCCGAAGTGCTTCTGGGCCCTGAGGACAAGAGGAAACCAAAGGCTGCAGCTCTGAAAACACGCAGCGAGAGTACCAGGATAGGTGAAGGGTAACACTCCCCACTTGGGTTTATGCCACCGTGGGGGGAGAAGTAGCTTTAGAGGGTACCTGGGCTGATGTTGGTCCTTCCCCTGCTGTAGCGTCTACAGGCAGAGGTATCATGTCAGGAGTAGTTTCAGTCCTCACAGCAGCTGAAGAGTAAAAGAGAAAATAACCACAGTGTCAGCAATGACCTCTGCAAAACTAGAGCATAAATCTGTGAAAACATCAAAGTCTTCACCAAAAGCCAAGAACTCTGTGTCTGAAAGGAAAAACCCTGTTATTTACCTTCTTGCTGGTCACTACAAGCCATTAAAGACCCAGAGGGCAGATCAGGTACAGAACGCAGATTTTACAGGGTTTGGAGAGCCTGGGTCCTCATGTTCATGCACAAATAACCTATTTCCAGAGGCTGGGGGGGTGCACGTTTGTAATGGGGGGGGAAGGGGGGGAGCTCTCATCTTAGAAAGTGATAGCATCAAAAATGAAGAATGTAGGTTCAAGAATTAATATTGGGCAATAAGTGCTGTACAAGCACATTGCCAAATATGCTCTGAGGCGCTGTGGAAGTATAAATGAAAAGCAGCAATGAAGAGAAGAGCTGGCAACAGTTTATAGGTATGCGAGAGGAATAACCACCCTCCAGCAAAGCGATGGTGGTGATAATCCACCGGGAGACCAAGGGCTGCATTGCATTTGCATGTGCTGAAAGAGACTGCTGCAGCCACCGCAGCCACCCTTGTCCTGGGCATGCGAGCTGTGCAAAGCCAACCGGCTCAAGACCAGTCACATCTGTAGCTCAGACCTCTGGTTGAGAGAAACGCTGCCCCAGGTCAGAAGAAACAGCTACATGGGCAAAAATTGCATTTCATGGCCTCAGGGCTTACAGGGTAGAGCCAGGCTGGTCCTGACAGGGAAAAGAAACCAGGGAAATAGAGAAGAGGACAAAACGGGGACAGAGTCCTAGGAAGGGTCCAGGAGAGCCAGAGCCTCCTGTCAATAAGGGAGGGCCGAAAGCAGGGACTGCTGTTGCTGCCAGGTAGCGCTCACTGCAGTAGCAGTCACTGCTGCTTTAAAGGCTGCAGTGGCTGCCACAAGTCATGCTTTGCAAAAGCAGCCTGCATCTGTGGTCAGGGAGCCCTCAGCCTGCGCTGCAGCCTCCACCTGCCTCATCCACACCTGCTTCCTTCCTGAGGTTCTCCTCTAGAGCAGACAGCTTCAGATTGTAGTGATGCCTCAGGCTGCTGATGTCCTCTTCGAGGCGGGCCCGGGACGCCTGCTCTGCTTCGTAGCTGGCCTTTAGCTGGGCCAGCTTCTCTTCGTACTCCTGAAAGGCACAGCAGACAGCCTGACGCAACAGCCCCCTGACCCTACACAAGGTCACATCTAGGTCCGCTCTAGGTCACTTCTTGTGTCCACCCCAATAAAACCCGACCGATCTTGTATCCGTTGACTTTTCCTGTGATTTAAGTCAGCATGGTGTTGATGGAAGGTGACTAGCCTAGAAACCACTGTCTTGGGTGGCTGTGGTGCCCTGGGAGGGGATTGTGAAAAGTAAGGAGAGCACTTTATTTCTTTCTGCCCCCTAACTCCTCATTCCTCCTCCTGGCTTCCTATCCCCTCTTTATCTTCATCCTTGTACTGTTCCTAACACCTTTGACTACCACTTTCCTACTCCCTCTTTCTCCCTCCTCTGACAGGTAGAATCTATGTTTCACATGGAGTGTGAAAAATTCTTCTTGGGAATCCATATCAATTCATCTCCAGAGAGGTGGGAACCATGCTGAGAGACAGTGCCATTGTAAATAAGGCCTCCACCAACACATGTCCTGTCCACAGGAGAAGCCCAAGGACCAAAAATTAGGAAGAGAAGCATTCCAAAAAGGCTGAACCACACAGCCCTATACCATATTTGTAATGATCATTATAAAAACCCACAAGCCTTAGTCAAAGACAGTATGGGATACCCCCTCCTGACTTACTTCTCTGATGAGCTGCTTCTCTGCTTCAAGATCTAACTGGGGTTTGAGGGGAGCTGGCTTCTCTGCCAGGTGAGCAGTCTCAGCAGGTAGAAGCCCTACAAAGCAAAGCAGAAATAAAAATCACTCACAATTACTGGGTGGGATTGTCTGTAGAATGCCTGGAAACAGAACAAAGAACCTGGCTGCCAGCAAAGAACACCGTAATCCTTGTGCTCCTTCAAGCTGCACTCACGTGCCAGCATCTGCGCTGCCAAAACGCCCACTGGCCTGAGACTCCATAGGTGTGGGGAGAAAAGGAGTGAGCGCTGAGCCAAAGGGGAGAGGTTTAAGCTTCAGGTATACAAAATATAAATCTAATCTCTTTCGAGAAATAACAGGAGACTTGTTTCCAGGGCTGTGCTAACAGATTTGCAAGATAAAAAGACACTGGGAAGGAGATGAAAGGTGCAACGAAATTGCCTTCTTTCTTCACAGCTGTTACTGAAAGGTGGCAGAAGGGGTGGGGGAAACGATCTTACAGCCTTATTCCTCTGCTGAAAGTTGCCCTTTTTTGGGGGATAATTCTCAAAAGGTGATGAGCTCCCCAAAGACTGCTCTTACCCATTTGTTCCCACATTTGCTATTCCTACTTCACAGCAAAGACCGAGTCTGCTGGGGCTGGGCTGAACCCTGAGCGGACAGTGCTGCTCTCTGTAAGCAGTGCCATCAGCAGGGCAAAACTTTTCTTGGACTGTCAAAAGCTCACAGGGTAGGAGAACAGGGGCTAAATGCTACCTTAAAAAAATATATAATATATATTTAATAAAGAATTTTACATCATTATTTCTTTCACAGCTCATTTTTGCTCTGCCAGCCAAAACCTCTCTTCTGTGACTGACCAAATTGTAGCCAGAACAATCAAGGGGAATTAAGGATTTGAATCTCATCAGCATTTTCTAGCAGGATTTGTCATAACTGAAAATATGGGATAATTGAGATGGTCTTTACCAGTGGAATAAGGTCGATTTGGCAACGGTGAAAGAAAAGTCTGTTACCAGAATGCGGACCTCTTCCTCCAACAGGTAAGGGAAAGGTTGAGGTGAAATCCAGTGAGCATTTTATGTGTAAAAACCTCTTTTTTTCTGTCAAAGATAAAACATCTCTGCAGCCACAAGGGCCCTCCTACCTGACGAGTTATTCGCACCCATCTGTTCAGCTAGAATGGCTTTCAGCTTCTTAATCTCCTCCTGATACTCCCTCAGCAGAGCATCCTTGGGGTCCTCGTTGATACAGGGCTTGTTCTTGATGTTTTTCGCTCGATTAGCATAGCGCAAAGTACTGAGGCTTTCATCATAATTGTTATCAGCCGGAGACAAGCACGCTACCATCAGGGTCTTGGTATTCCCTCCAAGGGAGTCTTGTAGCAGCCTGGTCAGCTTTGAGTCTCGGTAGGGGATGTGTCTACACCTGCCGTCGACCAGGGCCGAGATGACATTGCCCAGGGCCGAGAGGGAGAGGTTGATTTTGGTGGCCTCTTTGAGCCGCTCCCCTGTGGCTCCAGTTTTCGACTGTCTCTCGCTTCCTGCCAGATCCACTAAATTGAGTTTTGCAGCCCTAAGGTGGTCCTGCCCTCGCCCATCTGCAAGCAAATAATTCCAGGTTGGGCTCTAAGAGAAAGCATCTTAACAGTCAAGAACCAGGACTCCCTTAGAATCACATTCCATTTCAAGCCCTGTTCTTTGTCTGCATTTGAGGCCCACCTCCCTTAAGTAAATAAATATCTAGTTAATCGTAGAACTACATGTCTTAGTGCTTTCCTGAACAAGATCCTGCACAGTAAAAACTCATGCCTGTTCTTACTCACCCAGTGAGCTCTGAGCACACACACCCATACACCCCCTCCACATATTTCCACAGTGTTTACAATTTCACACAAAGCCCTCTACAAGTAATGAGGTCAGACTGTGAGTTTATAGAACTTTTTTCCTCCTCAGATTGTTTTGTGAAGTTAAACAATGTCTGGCAAATGGAGAGAAACAAGGGAGGAAGCAGAAAATGAGAAGTCAACGAGCAGTAACTGGAGCAGGGCTAGTTAGCACAGACTAAATAGGATGTCACGTAGGCATTCAGGGATCCTGGAGAGACAGGCAGGAAGGTTACCTCTACAGGCTACCGCGGAAAGGCTGGAGTAGACACTAGGTTTGGAAACAGTTTTTGCATGAAGTCCCAAACTACAGCTTCTCTCAAGACTAGAACCCCACCTACCCTAATCAAGGGACATATATTCGAGACGTTTCTTGCTGTGCTTCAAAAGAAAAAGCACATCCTATCAGATACCACCAAGGTCCACCATCTGATTCGAACGTTCAAGAAGCCCAGGAGATCTCCCCTCTGGCCCACACAGCTGTCAAACTGCACCCTGACTCAGCATGCAGGCATGCTCAGCAACATCTGCTCCTCCTCAATGCATGACATTCTCAATGACAAAGTAAAATGAAGGAACGCAGGCAAGAAATGGGGAAACCGCAAGAAACTGGGACTGTGCTCAGCCCGAGCCACCCTGATGTGGAGATGGTCCCAGTGAGTGAGGAGTCGGACCCAGTGAGCTGGTGCCATCCCCATCGTAACGCTTTAAGGCAAGAGAAGACGTGAGCTGAAAGCTAACAGCCAGCTCCCCAGCTACCTGGATGCTCACCTCACGCACACAATATCTGCTTTCTGACCTGCATTTTGAGGCTGGATTAACACGATGACACAAGTTCCCTGTGACAGAGAGCGAGTGCCTCTGGTCACTTTAGGAATCCCTTAATTTCGCTGCCTACATACTTTCCCAGCCTCAGGCAGAGCAAAGCATTGGACAAGCATTCCCAAATCACAGGCTATGTCCTAAGCACCAGACCACACTCTTGAATGTCCATATCCCAATCTTTCCTTAAGATTGCAACTCAAATTCAAGGGAACAGCTCCTTCAGCACTCCAAGTGCAGAAAGCATCAAGGTTTTAACAGTCTGCCCTTTTCCAGGCAGACTTCTACAAAACTGAGCCTTGAAATTAGTCAGTTCAGATTTATGGCTGTGGACAATACCTTACCACGAGCAACGAATAATCTGATGCATGGGGGAAAAGTTAAAAGTTCACAGGTAAACACTGAAAAAATCTAAAATCTGTTGCCCCAGGATATTTCCCCAGTTACAGCAACAGATTAACTGTGGAACTTCACATTTGCCACTGAACAAACTTGTTTCACTCCAGATCTTTCTGGTGTGTCAAGACATGGGAGAACTGGGGGAAAAAAATCCAGATGGAGCTTAAATAGAGCACCCTCTCACCATCTTTTCTGAGTGCTGGGGTGAGTGGAGAGTCACAAAAAGTAGGTTTTCTAACCTTTTCCCCGCCTTCCCCCAGTTTATGTAAACACTGACAGGCAATTAAAAAGTTGTTTCGGTTCCTGCCAGTCTTTTTACCCAGGGAGGCTGTTTGCTTCGACCTCGGAGCTTAGCAGTTTAGTTTCCGTGGTGTAACAAGGTCCCCAGACTCTTGCTAAGAAGCCTGTCGCAGACCAAAAGTCTGGCCCATCTAATTTTTGCACACCCCATCAGCCAGTGCTGGTGGCATAAGCACATCTTCCTCATTAACAAACCAATCCCTGAGCAAAATGTAAAGGTATCAAACATTTGCTACTCTAAACACAGTAAAAATACTGATGGTAACTTGCGCACGTCAAGCATCTCCAGCCAAAGAACCCAATATTTGCCATAATTCTTGAATCTGTTACTCAAACAAACAAACAAACAAACAAAAAAAAGAGAGTAATTTTAGTCCACATAATTACAAAGAGATCCTTTAAAATATCAACTCACTGTAAATTATAATTTACTACAGGGTCAACTGGAAAATAAGTATGAACTTCTCCACGTACCCCTTCGTGAAGCCTAAAGATGACAACATAAATACCAACTTCATTAACTATTTCAACTAATGATTACCCTAGTAGACATCCAGTTATGGGGATTGTGCCAAAACCCTCAGCTTTCTCCTCAAATATTCCAGCTGTCTTCCATTTAATTGCCAAGACTGCAAGTTTCCCCACCTCCCATCCTGTTCCATGTAACAAGTTTTCAAATAATTAAATTAGAGAAATAGTTTCAGGCTAGATTAAGAGCCCTGAACCAATCTGGAACACAAAAGAGAAGTGTAAATACTTTTTTCCTTTTTAGGATTAAAGTTGGGATTTTATAGACCCACATGATGCAAGGATTAGCATCCACTGGCTGTGTTAATTGAGAAGTTCCCAAGATACCACCACCACCACCATCATTCTGGATAGAGGAAAATGACCTCACCAACACCTAGAACCACAGCTGAGGAAGGCTTTGTGTAACATTCCCCACGACTGGAAGAGCTCAAGAAAATGAAGGCAAAGCTGTTCACAGCCGCAGCTGGCGTCAAGGACTAGACAGAATACAGGAGACTTAATTCCTTTCTTAGTCCCAGAAAAAAACCCTCTCCAGGTCTGTGTTCAGACCCAGTGAAGCAACCTTATCAGCTAAAGAAACATCAGTGGGAATGAGATACTTCAGAAAGGAAAAACAGTCACTAAAACATTACTAAGGGATTCTTTTATTCCATATTTAAAAGATGTGCCCCATGGTTAAGCTCAATGAAGGAACTGTTGGGTGAAATGATCTGACGTGGATTATAAAGGAGATCAGACAAGTTTCTCCAGGCTGTACAACACCTGAACTCCAAGCCATCGGATGGGCTGTGAGATTTAGCCCCCTTTGGTGGAAATAAAGGTTTGAGAAGATAAAGGAATGGAAGGATAATTAAATATGTTCCCAGTCTGAGTGCAGGACATTTCTCTCCCAAGGGGGAATCGAGGAGGGAAAAAAAGAAAAAAACACACCAAAAAACCCAAATGGCTTTGAACACTCAGCCGTTTCACACTGTGAAGAACGTGCATGTCAGGGCGTATTTCTGATTTCTACTAGACCTAAAATCATTTAGGATCTAAGTTTAGCTGTGGGGTGACTGGTCAGACTGCACAGATTCTGCACTCTGCTAGGCCCAGGCCTGACATGGGACATCCAGCTACCTACCTACGGTGTAGATTTCCATATTGACAGTAAAGATGGAGTGGGAGCGGGAAGAGTCCTTATTCATGAGGGTATATCCCACTGCTCGGTTTCTCCAGCCTGTCTCCATGATCTGCTCACACTGTACCACGCTGTGCACGGTGTGCAGGGAGAGCCCCTTCACATACACCCCTTTTTCTGGGTGCTCCTTCAGCTGCAAACAGGGACAACGTGACACAGGTTAGAACAAGACACACAGAGACTGCAGGAAGGTACTCTGGAAACTGTCCAGAAGCTTGAAGGCTACATGAGTATTGCATGTGGAGAAATTAAACTGCAGTATTGCAAAAGCTTACCTGACTGCCACTAAAAAGCCTCAATATTTCTGAAGGACGAATAAAACCACACAAAGAGAGGGAACCACCTTCATGTCTTCACAGGCAAAAAGAATTAAAAGTTTGCCGATTGATTCAGATATCTCCTAGGCCACAAGAAACCCAGCTTCTCTGTGCTGAGACACCTTCTACCTCCTTATTATTAAGCTGCATATTTTAAAAAAGTGAAATGTTTTTCACCTGTTATGGCAGGATCTCGTCAGTCATAGGGAGCTTTTTTTAAAAATCAAAGCCCAGATTCAATAGTCATAGATATTTGTTGCCGGTGCTTTGCTGAACCCCTCCGCTCTGAGAGGGCGTCTTGATCACACTGACAAAATTCCCAAAGTCATACCCATCATGCACAGGTGGGCTATAATAATTTTTTTCCAGATTAGTTCATTTTTAAGATGCTCTAAAATTCTATTCAGGCACCTGAGTAGAGACAGTGTTAAATAGCTAGCAGCATCTTTTCAGCAATTACCAATCACGCAGAAGAAAAATTTCATACAGCATGCTAGTAAACGATTGAAACATTCAAAATCTTGAATGACCCATCAAACCTACACAAAAAACACAAAACAATCAAGAGATCCCAGCACTCCTACACCAGCCCCCTCCACGCTGGGAATTTTAAATGAGATGAATTCATTTTCAACAGCTATGTTACACCCCACGTCTGCTGAGCTCATAACCAAAACTATCTTTATCATGTCAGCTGGGATATCAAGATATGGTTGTCATGACTTGGTGTCACAGAGCAACAGATACTACCACGTTTGTCAGTGTGACTTCCAAAGACGAGCATTAGTGACGCGTGCACCACAAGAAGCAATGTCAACTAGAGTGTTTGCTGTTAAAAAATCCACACAGAGCAGAAATGGCTGAAAACTAAACTTGGCAGGGTTTTAACCTTGTTCTAAAGCTGTGACCGCCCAGGATGGATCTGGTTCCAGAAACACAGCCAGACTGTTCATACACCCTGACTTCTGCCTGTGCTGTAGAACCCTGCAGCTGGACGGCTGTGTCTGAGGGTGCTGCAAGACCCTGAGGCGCACCCAGCGGAGGGCATGGCTGTTGAACTCCACGACAGCCTGACTGGGGGTGGGGGGGGATTTTCCTTGCACAGCTCCAGCAGCCCTGTTCTTCACAGGGTTTCATGCCACGGGAGGGGGTTGTGGGCTTCAGGGTCACCAAAGTCAGATGTTGAAAGGCAAAGGGACAAAGAGAAGTGGGATTTCTGGAGGAGAATTGGGGGGGCACAGAAAAGAGCAACAGGTCAGCCTGGGCTTTCTGTCTCCACAGGACTCCCTTAATGACTCGGTGGAGGCAGCAACAGGCAGCGGCTGTCACCAGTGCGACAGTGTTACCCTGGCAACTGTTCTGCCCAACTCCTGCCCTCCCAGTGCCAACCGCAGTCGTCATGGAAACCGGTGTCACTGCTGATGTGGAACAAAGGATGGGAAACTGCAGCAAGCACCTTCCAAAGCAGCGCGTCCCCTTCTCCCACCCTCCCACTCGACACGCACAGGTGAAGCACACTTGGAACATGGAACTGAGAGGGTTTTGCCTCCCTTAAAGGCAAGAACCTTTTAAAAACACATCTGCCCCGTAAGGCAGTTTGGGTCTGTGACCATTTTGGTGCGACTGTGCGGCAGATGGTGCTAGTGCCTCAGTTTTCTCCACCAGGGCAGTCCTGCAGGGAAGTAATTAGGGCAAGAGATTTGCAGCTCCCTCCAGGAATATGTGCAAAAAGATCTGCAAAGCCACCAAGAGGTAGATATTATAAAAATCAGCCCCCTGATTAGGATTTCAGGAAAGTTTACCCTCCTGTATTCCTGGAAGCTGCCTGCCTTCCTCATGCATTCCCATGGGGAGTAAGATGTGCTGTGTCCCCTCAAAAAAGAATCAGCTTTTTTTGTTTTAGACAGATAATGAGATCATCCACAGCTCCACTGGATCAGACTAAACATTTATAAGGCACAGAATCCTCCTGCTTCAGAGACAGCTGTGAGAGAAACAATATTAAGAAATTACCCCATGAGCACTTTATTCCATCCTTTATTCACACAGCTGCTGCTAAGCTACTGGCTGCTATCAAGCAGGACACACGAGACGTGTTTCTGACCAGATCCTGTTCCTTCTGCCACTAAACTTTTGCTCAAGTCTGTCAAAATCTCCTCTTGGCATCCATAACTGTAATTTCACCTTCCGGCATTCAGCTTCTGACAGAGAGTATTATTGCACTTCTGCAAGACATTCATGTTAATACCTATCTGAGAACACATTGACTCCACCTCACCTCCAACTTCTGCTTGGTATCAGCTCCCAGAAGGTCTCGTATGTCTTCGTTGTAAATCTCCAGGTAGGAAACTCTCACCAAGAACTTGGTGTTTTCAGCACACTGCACAAAAGAGGAACAATCTTTGGGTAGGGCTCAAAATGAAGGCAAGTAGGCAGCCCACATAGCTCCTCAGCGCCAGCTGGGTGCCTACCTCCCTTCAGCACTTCATCAGATCTCTTGCTGGCATCACACTCCTAGGTGTAACCACTCAACACGCTCACCACAGGGACATTCAGTCCTTCAACACCCCAAGCGTGAGTTTCTAAGTCAGCAGAGATAAGGGTGCAGCTCCTCTGACTACATACAGGCCTCAGCTTTAAGACGAGAGGCAGCGTACCCAAAAGCCTGTTCCCATTCTTGCTCCCAAGCGCAATCAGCACTCACTCCTTGGGGCAGGAGAGAAAAAGATCTTTCTAGATATCACACACTCTTAAAATGGGATCTCTTTCGCATTGCTGCCTACCTGTACGCTCTCAAAAATGTGTTCAAATGCCCTGGGTATTATGCCTTTCTGTGTAGAAGGATCCACAACTCCCTGCATGGTGAATGACTTCCCACTGCCAGTCTGGCCATAGGCAAATATGGTGCCGTTGTAGCCTTCGGTGACACCCTGGAAATGAGGAAAACCGAATAAAATAGCCGTTATCTTCACATTTTACATAACTGGAAATACATTGTCCTGATTCAGTCCCAGCTCATAAAAGGTATTTTAAAGGAAGAACTGGAAGTAAACCTCAAACTGCTACTTGATCTCCACATGCCATCAGAGTATCATAATTTAAAAATGCATTCTGCTAGCATAGAAATCAATGGCTTTTCTCTCAGAAATGGAAAACCTGAAGAAATGCAGGCGTTGAAAAGTGGAAGGGATGTTGACAACACTCAGAAGACCAGAATATTTTTGCTGCAGGGCAGAAAAATCTTATGAAATCCAGGGAGACAACTAGAATGCTAGTTGATTGTAGGGTGGCCAAAGGAATGGTCTTTAGCTTAGAATAACTTCCCCTTGGAAAGCTGGCTGAAAGAAGGCCTCACTTTCACTTGTTGCTATTTCAGAGAAGCATGGTAGGAGCAGAAAGTATTTCGATTTCTTAAGGTTTAAATAAATTAAAATAAAATAAAATAAAATAGCCTATTAATCTAATAATCTACTGCTTCAGACCCTGCCTGTTCTCATAAGCAGAAACTTCCACCTCAAAAAGATCACTAGCCATTTTATCCCTGTTTCTTTTTCTAACAAAATTGGTTTTTTGGGGGGATTAGGGTTTTTTTGCTTTGCTTGACTGATTCCCGTCTCACCCTAGCTGTTGCATTAACGAGGAAACAAACATATCCCCTCTCATTTTGCTAGTCTGTAAGAGGCTGAGGTTCCCTGTCTTCTCTAAGGTTTCTCACTAGACAGTAAACATGTCCCTAAAATCATCAGGAGTCTTGTTTGTCTCCCTTCTCCTCGCATCACTTTCCACTGCAGTTTCTGTCCAGCTACTATCTCTAGGGCCCACTCAGCAGGATTCATCCTTTGTATAAACATCCGCTCAAAACAATTAAATGTAATTCTATCCTCAGAGCTCCGCTGGCTGCTAGAAATGTTTTTCCTCTTCCCAATTTCCCAGCCTGCTGCTGGGACACTGTCGTGCTTTCCTCTGCATCCCAGGGTTACAGCTAAACTTCCTGCAGCAGCAGGCTGGGCTGCTTCTGTCCATAAATCAATTTTTATAAATTAGGGATCACCTATCCAGGGAGAACTCCTCAGCCCACGTTTGGAGCTACATGTTGGCTGTGCCTGGCTTGCTTCGGGCATCACTCACCTCCACGAGCGGGTAGGCGATCTCGTTGTAGATCTGTTCCGTGTTGTGCTCCTGGTAGTACACCCCGTCGAAGGTGAACTGCTTCGGGGGCTCCCTGGCAGCGGTGGGGTTTTGGAGGAAGCACTGGCCCCGCGTGCTCTCCATGCTTACGACCGCCTTGCAGCCGAGGGCCTTCTCGCGCTCGTTCATGGGCCGGCAGCGCACGATCACCTTCACCGCCTCCGAGGCCATTTCCCAAGGGCCAGCTCAACCCCACGCACACTCACTTGGTGGGGCTGGGGGGCATCGGGGCCGGGGTGGGCCTGTGGGAGTGCTGGGGCAAGTCTAACCCTGGGGCCTGCGCCCCCGGGTGGGGCAGAGCCCTCACCTTGCTGGGGACACTGAGGAGAAGGACCCCACCCCCACCACTTGGCATAAGGAAGGAGAGCCACAAAACGGCTGGGGGAGAAGGGGAGAGTAACGGAGGAGAAAAGCTTGGGAGGGATCAAGGGGGAGACATGGAACAAGTCTGAGGGTGAGGGTAGACCTGAGGGGGGCAGGCCTGAGGCGGGGAAGCCTGAGTGGGGCAGGCCTGAGGGGGGGCCGTGGGCAGGCAAGCCTGAGGTAACTTCGGGGAGCAGGGACAAGCCCAGGGGGGGCTGAGCGAGGGAAAACCTGAGGTGAAGCTGTGAGCGCCAGGCAAGGCTGAGGGAGCGGCGGGAAGCCCAAGGGATCAGGCTGCGAGCCCGGGCCGGGGGCTGCGGGAAGGCGGGAAGCGCCGCCCGCCCCACCGCGCATGCGCGCAGCGCCCCGACGCGGTTGCCACAGCAACGGGGCCGCGTGACGCGAGGCCCCGCCCCTCTCGCCACGTGACGGCGGGTGTGCAAGGCCGGCTGAGCAGCACGCGCACGGCTGCGCGCGGCGGGGGCACGCGTGCCTGGGGGTGCAGCTGGCGTGGGCGGGGGCACGGCCGCTGCACAAGCGTCACACCTGAGTGTGCAAGAGAGGGCATGTGCAGCTGCACAAGTGTGCAGGGGGTGCAAGAGCACGAGGGTTGGAGACTGCAGGTGCTCAGGAGCGCGGGTGCAGGAGTGCGTGCGAGTATGAGAGCACGGGCACAAATGCATGGTGCAGGTGTGTGAGTGTACATGGGTGTGCATGCAGACGTGAGTCCATGGTGTGGTTACGCAGATGCGTGCATGCAAGCACAAGTGCGTGCATGAGTGCGAGTTCACAAGGGTACATGTGCATGACAGCAAGTTCATGAGGGTGCACAAGAGTGTGCACCGCTTGCACGCAGCACTGTAGTGGGGGATGGGGAACACAAGGCCGCCAGCAGACTCCCCCTCCGGTAGCAGAGAGCCATTTATTGCAGAGGCACGCCGTACAGCCCGCTGCGCGCAGCCCGCGGAGGGGAATAACTAAGGCAGACGGCAGCGATTTAAAGCTAAATGGGGATTTGGGGGGGCAGCCGTGCTCCCGGGCCTAACCCCGCTCATGCTGCACCCCGACGGGGGCGGTGGGGGCCCAGGCGGCCTCCCCCCAGGCACTGGCCCCACCGCCGGGGTCCCGCTCCTGGTAGCCGGGGTTGCGGCGGCCGGGGGCCAGGCGGCAGAAGCAGCCCCCCGGTGCTGCAGAGTAGTGAGCCAGCAGGGCAGCCACGCTGGCGAACTCGGCGGTGGAATGCTGCCATGGTGTTGGCCACAGCCGCCAGGAGAGAGGGGAGAGGTGAGCCCCCCCGCCGGGCCTTGCCAGGATGCCCACACACCTGTGTGCTGTGCACCCATGCACCCCGGAACTGAACGCACCCACGCACGAAGCACCTGTGTAGCCACGCAAAAGTGCACTCATGCACAGAAGCAGCTGCATACACGTGCACCATGCACGCACAAGCCCAGTACACCCATAAATCAAATGGACTCATGCACCCATGCATCCACACAGCTGCACGCTGTGCACTGACACACCCACACATCAAAGGCATCCGTGAACCAAACGTGCTCACGCCAATGCACCTGTGCACCACATACCCATGCGTGGATGTGCTTGCACACCTGCAAATCAAATACACTTATCAAAGTGTGGGTGCATCCGTGCGCCCACACACACTGGTACCTGTGCACCACACACAGATGCACCTGTGCACCAATGCACCGACAAATCAATGTGCCCACACACCAGTGCCACCGTGCACCCATGCACAGACGCACCTGAATGCTGATGCAACCATGAAGCAAATGCAGCTGTGCACCTCTGCATCAGATGCACGTAAGCACCAATGCAGCCACACACAGATGCACCAAATACACAATGCGTCAGATGCACACATCCCGCAGAGTATCTGTGCACTGGCACACCAATGCACCAATGCATCTATGCACAGCTGTACCAAACGCACTTACACCCTGTGCATGCATGCACCAGCACACCCATGCACAGCTGCACCAAATGCACTTACACCCTGTGTATGCATGCACCAGCACACCCATGCACAGCTGCACCAAATGCACTTACACCCTGTGTATGCATGCACCAGCACACCCATGCACAGCTGCACCAAATGCACTTACACCCTGTGTATGCATGCACCAGCACACCCATGCACAGCTGCACCAAATGCACTTACACCCTGTGTATGCATGCACCAGCACACCCATGCACAGCTGCACCAAACACTTACACCCTGTGCATGCACGCACCAGCACATCCATGCACAGCTGCACCAAATGCACTTACACCCTATGCATGCACATACCAGTGCACCCATGCACAGTGCCACCACACACTGCTGCAACCACGAAGCAAACACACCGGTGCATTCATGCCCCAAACGCCCTCACCCCCGCCGCCCCTGCACCCTGCCACCCCCACGCAGCACCCTCACCTCCACGCAGAACCTGCCCTGGTGGGTCCGGAAGAGGCAGTAGGAGACGACACCGCAGGGCGCCCGCACCCAGAGGCACCAGCGCTTGGCCAGGCCAGGCTCGGGGCGCAGGAGGAAGGCGCCAGGCACGTCCCGCCGCAGCAGCGCAATGCCACCATCCCTGGGGACGAGGTGGCAGGTGGGCACGGGGGTGGGGTGGTGGGGACAAGCGGGGCCCCCCCCGCACACTCACCTGGTGATGCCGGCGAAGGCCCACACGCTCTCGGCGAGGACGCTCTCGTTTTCGGGGAGGAAGGCCAAGCTCTTCGCCCCTTTGCTCTCCCATCCCACCGCCGCTGTGGGAGCCCGTTAATCCCCTCATCACCCCTAAAACCTCATGAAATTGGGGCGACCCGTATGTCCCGTGCCTCAGTTTCCCTCTGGCACTCACCAGTGTCACGGGGGGGCTGGTGGAGCTGGCTGTCGCCCCCGCAGTCCCGGTAAGCCCCTGAGCGCAGGACTTTGCTGCGGATGGCTTTTTTGCGCACCAGAACCGGGGAGCAGTAGGGGTTCCCGGGGCACCAGGCACCAGCTCTGCCCTCTGCCTCTGGCCGCCGATCCTGGGGGGCAGAGAGGATGTGTGTGAGGGGTGGTTGGGGGCTCTTGCTATGCAAAATGTCATGCCAAACACCATGGCAAAAAAAAAAAAAAATGCCAGGCAAAAAATGCTGTTTCAAACACCACGCAAAAATGCTGGGCAAAAAACCTGCCCTTCGAAAAATGCAAAAGAGCACACAAAAAATGCTATAAAAAAAATTGCCGTGCAAAAATGCAAAACACCATGCAAAGAATTCCATGCAAGAAAAAGCCATTAAAAATGCTTTGTGAAAGATACCATGCCAAAAAACCCATGCAAATCACCATGCAAAAAAAAAAAGCGCCATACAAAAAATGTCATACAAAAAACATGTCATGCAAAAACGCCGGGCAAAAAGACCCATGCAAAACACCTTGCAAAGACTTCCATGCAAGAAAAAGCCATTAAAAAATGCTTTGCAAAAAGTACCACACCAAAAATGCCCATGCAAGCCACCATGCAAAAAAAAGGCCATATAAAAATGTTATACAAAAAAACACCACGCAAAACCCCCTGTACAAAATGCTATTCAAAAAAGTGCTGTGCAAAAACGCTACACAGAAAATGCCCTGCAAAACACCATGCAAAACTGCTGTGCAAAAAAATTGACATGCAACTACGCTTGGTGCAAAATGCCTCACAAGAAAAGGTCGTACAAGAAAAGGTCATTCAAAATGCTGTGCAAAAAACTGTCCCACAAAATTCCACTTAAAACAGGCTGTGCCAACACTATGCAAGAAAAGCCTGTGTGGGATGGGCCTTGCAAAATGTGCAGCTCAAAAACGTGCCGTGCAAAATGCTGCACCTACACCGCTGTGCAAAGAAATGCTGACAAAGAGGATGTGCCCAAGAATGCCACGCAAAACACCACGCAGAAATGTGCTGTGCAATAACGCGCCAGGCAAAACCTGGCGCAAGAACTGCCAGGCAAAACTATGCAAAAACTGCCACGCAAAAAACATCATGTAAATACCACTGTGCAAAAAAAATGCCCTTCATAAAGTGCCACGCACATTCCGCTGTGAAAGAAAGGCTGTGCAAAGAAAAGGCTGCACAAGAAAAGCTGTGCAAGACACCATGCAAAAATGTGCCGTGTAAGCAAAGGCCACATAAAACCCATGTAAAAATCATACAAGCAAGTGTGCAAAGGCCCGTGGAGCAGCACCCAGCACCCTGCAGAGTGCACCTACCCCTGTGCTCAGGGAGCCCAGGCCGGCAGGTGCAGGCAGGCGTCGGAAGGAGACGAGGGCGTTGACGTTGCGCGACACCTCCTCGGGGTTGAGCGGCTCCCGCAGCACCCCGGTCCCCAGGGGCTCCCCCTCGGCCGCCTGGTCCTCGGGGTGTGCCAGGAGGTAGCAGAGCTGGAAGGAGCGGCAGAGCAAGAGGTGCAGGGTCTGCACCTGGAGGAGGCAAAAAATTAAATATTCACAATAATAATAATGGGGTGGGGGTTTTTTTTTGGGGGGGAGGGTGGGGGGTTGTGCCACGCACCTCGCCCGGGAGCCCCACGAAGAGGTGGCAGAAGAGGGTGCGAGCAGGGCTGCAGGGATTGCGGGCCACGAAGGCGAACTGGCGGTCGGCGTGGTGCCACGTGCTGTACAGGATGCGGCAGAGAGCGTGCGCCATCAGCAGCGTCTGCGGGGACAAGGCGAGGGGATCCCTGGGACCGAGCACCCCCCGGGGTGCAAGCAAGGCTGGGGTCACCCCTATTTCCATAGCAGGTTGCAACCCTATTTGCAATGGGAAAACAGGTTCCCAAGTGGAAAGCAATGCTCAGTGGTGCCAGCCCCTGCCAAAGCACCTTTCCAGCAGCACCCAGCACCTCTGACCCCACTCAGCACCCCTGACCCTGCTCAGCACCCATGACACACCCCCCCCCCAGCACCCCTACCTCCCCGTCGGCACCGTAGACCTTCAGCCCCTGCAAGCTGAACCTCAGCACCACCGACCTCCTCCTGGGGCAGTCCTGGCAGGGAAAGAGGCAGCGTTGGGGGGCGTCTGGGTTGTGCTACCCAGGGGTCCCCCTCCACTCTTTGGGGTCCCCCTGTTTCCCAGTGAGGGGGAGTGGTGGCGGATGGCTGACCTTCAGCGCCCGCAGCTGCTCCTCCAGCTGCCCCACTTGCTGCTGCAGGTCCAGGTCCTCCACGGCAAAGGAGCCCACATACTGGGCGGGGGGGAGGGGGGGCAAAAACTCACTTGAGTCAGCAACAACCCCCCCCCAGTGCAGTAATTACTCCCCCCGGGGCAACTGGACCACCCTGAGATGATGGTTTGAGGGCTCATGGGGATGCACCTGCCCCCAAACCTCATCTCAGGGTGTCCCTTGGGGGTAAATCACCTCCGCTGGCTTGATGATGCCCCGGGCTCGCTGCTGGGGGGCCGCAGGGTCCGGCCCCCTCCCATTGCCCGGCTTCTTCTTCATGGCAGCAGGGTTTTGGGGTGAAGGCTGGATCAGGACAGGATTAAGCGTCTCCGGTGCCACATCCAAATTATCCAGAGCCACCCAGGGTGGTGGTACAGGAGTGAGCGGTGGGAGCCCGGATCTGGCCCCTGGTCAGGGTCCCTGCGGGGAGGGAGGGGACAGACACAACCTGCCCCCACTGTCCCCCGTTTCCAGCCGGCTGAGCCCTGGGGAGATGCTGCAGTCCCCGTACCGTGGTCCCCAAATCCCGGCCCCGATGCAAGTGTCCTTCCGTACCTGCCCCAGCAAAACGGTCCCCAAGTTCTGACCCCAACCCCAACACAAGAGTCCCTGCATCCCAACGCCAGTGCAAGGGTCCCCATGTCCCCACCCTCAGCATCATGCCAGGGTCCCTCCTGTGACCCCAAGTGCCATGCCAGGGTCCCCACAGCCTGACCCCAACCCTGATGCATGGGTCCCCATGTCCTGCCCCGGGCAGCGTGCAGGTGGTCCCTGTGTCCTGACAGGGGGTGCGGTGCGAGGGTCCCCAAATCCCGACGTGATGCATGCAGTCCCTGTGCCCTGAGCATACAGTCCAGACCCCAAGCGAGGGGCATGCAGTGCCACATCCTGAACCCCAGTGAGATTTTGGGGTGCCCCCCATCCCGCCCTCCCCCTTCAGCACACTGTCCCGCTCCCCCTTGGTCATGCAGCACCAAGACCCCCATAGCCCTTCAGGGATGATCCCCAAAACACCAACAATGAGGACAGCAGGTTTGGGGGGGTGGGGGGTGTTCAGCCAGAGAACCCACTGAGGGATGGACCTAGCCCCTCTCCAGTCACCCAACGGGGTTTTGCCCCCACAGCTGGGCTGAGACCGGCACAATTCGTGTCACCAAGGCCACGCCACAGCCACCTGGGTACAAACACACGGGAAGGAAGGGGGTCTGGCTACCCCAAGCACATCCTGATGGGGTGAGGGGGGTCCCCCTATGATGCCCCCATCCCCTTCGCAAGCTCAGGTTTGCCCCTCTCCTTTCCAGCACAATTTGGGGGGTCTCCCCCCGCCCCCAGCCAATCCGCAGGCAGGCAGCCCCCAAGCCCCGCCCCCCTTTTCTCACGCTTCATTTCTCAATGGAGCCCCCCAGCCCACCGGCCACCCTGGAGGTCCCCAAGGGAGAGATGCTGACCCCAAATTTGAAGGGAGGAATGTAACACCCAGCCACCAAGCACCCCCAGGGACCCCCATGCCACTGCCCACCCCCACCCCTCCACCCTGCGGCTCACGGGCAGCTTGCTGGGATGGCTCCGCAGAAACGCAGGCGAAAAATTCTCCCCGCTCCGGCTCTCGGCCTTGGCCGGTTGTTTTCCTTCCCCAGGGTGGCTCCTCCAGCAGCTCCCGCTGCGGCGCAGGGATGCAGGGATGCTCGGGGATGCTCGACCTGTGGGCGTCAGGCCCTCGCCATCAGCCAGGCCCCGGCAAGCCCGAGCCCACGCCGGGCACGGGGCAGGCAGTGAACTCTAATTTCCTGCCTCCGATCTGCCTGCGATGAATCACTGCAATTTACCTCCCCGGTTTTCTCCGTCTCTTGGAAGCGACGACGGCGAGCAGAAACGTTCGAGCTCTTTGGAAAACGCGGCTGCAACTGGTATTTTTCTGCTTCCCCCCCTGCTACAGCGTGCCCAGTGGAGAAGCGATTTCTAACCCCAACGCGTACACACGTGTTTATTTCTGACTCGCCACCCCCTGCCCTGATGCTCAGACCCTTTTCACCCAAATTTCTGAATTCCCTGGGGAGTTTTGCCCACCACTATGCACTTCTGCTAGGAATAAAAAAAAGGAAATAAAGAGGGATGGCTCTGACCTCGCTGCAACGCAGCCATGCAGACCCAGAGCCTTGGTGCCCAAAATCCTCTGGCCAGGCAAATCCACGGGGCCAAAGCAAAATCTGCTTCCAGGTTCAGGGCCACGCTTGGCTCCTGGGAAGGGAAAGCAACAGTTTGGGGAGGAGATGGGGTCTAACCTCTCATGGGTACACCCAAAAAATCCATCTCGCACCCCGGTGCTCCTAGGGAGCAAGGAAAAGGGTATGAACGGCAGCATTCAAACCTTGGGTCGCTGCCAGTTCTGGCAGCTTCAAGACTCCATGAGATGCCCCGGCAGAGCCCGCTGGAACAGTCAATAGCGCAGAAACAGCGGAAGAAAAAAAGCCAGGACAGATGGGGCTGAAGAAATAACATAACAGAGCCCAGTCTGGCTAGGAAGCAAAAACTGGAGAAGAGCGAGCGGCAGAGCCAGTGCTAACCTTCCTGAACATGCAGCAGAGCTGCCACTTGCTCTGCCGGCAACACTGCCGTGGGATGATTTTCCCATTCAATCCCAGTTGCTGCTCCCAGGAGGCAAGGATCGGTCCTTTGTGTGAGATACAAGAAGACCCACAGCTTTTTTTGGCCCAGTGTGCAGAAATCATCGAATTAGCAACTAAAACCACAACCAAAAGGAGTTTGGCGATGACCAAGGGAGCCAATGACCCTTTTTAGCGCAATGCTCCAGTTCAAGGTGTCCCACAGCAAAATTAAGCCATGCTCACGTTGTGGAAAAAACTGGTGTTATCTAAACCAGTGTTTTAACAAATATCCCGTGGTGTGGGAATGCTATTGGGAAGAGGGAGGTTGCAAAACACCCCACCACCAGGCAAGGACTCCTTGTCCCCATAAATATCCTATCAATGAGAGAAGCAGTTTCTCAAGTTTGGCTCACTGTAGTGCCTGCCTGGAGGAAAATGCCAACAAACCCCGCTGTTTTGGTACAAGTAGCCCCAGGAAAGAGCCATTAACTAATGTTTCCAATTGCTTTACATCCCTGTGGATTCCTCTTTGATCAGGGCTTTCATTCTCCCAGTTTTCTATCAGCAGTGATTTTTGTTAACCTACTGTTTGCACCCTCGTTAGAGGGCTGGAAACAATTTACAACATTTCTGTAAGAATTTTTTTTAAACTCCCAGTTGTTGGCGGTAGCACACCGGGACTGAACTGCAACTGAAAAGAATATTCAGTAAAGCTATTTTCTCTTTTTTTGCATTTTATTTCTAAAGGTACTTCCACGCCTCTCAGCACGGTATGTGCAACTCTGTCCAAAAGAACGTTAAATGACAACCCTGTCGGGTCACATTCAAATCACTACCACTGCCCTGTGCGAGGGAGAGCTGGGGACATGGCAGAGCGCGTTTTGAACGCAGGTGCTGCTCTGTTGAGCAGGGCAGAGAGGAGGAAGATTTCAGCCGGTCTTTTTTTGTCCCCACTGGCCACTGACGGGGGGCAGAGGGAGAAGAGGAGCACCAAGAGGTTCAAATAGAGCTTTCTTCTTGCTCACCTTGATCTCCAGAGAAACCAGGGAAGAAAAAGATCACAAGTCAGTCCAGCTAGAGCTTGGCCGGGGCTCAGGGCTAGAACAGCCCCACTCTTTCATGCTGGCAATGTACTTTTAACAAAGATCTGCCTCTGCAGCAATCCACGGTGACTGTAATTCCCTCCTCTCTGTGTTTCCAGGAGGAGAAAGCTGTGGCGAGGAAGAGAAAGGACACACAAAGTGGGCCTGGAATCCAGTTTCATTTTATTTTAGCAAACTGCATGTTCTTCACTTATCAACATCTCTACATTAGCAATTGTATAGCTCTCCAACTTTTCTTTAAAAAAGGGTAAACAAGAGGTGACAAAACTCAGGCTCTTCATCTCTTAAAAACATTTGAAAGTTGGATTCAAGAAGACTTTTATATATTTTGGTTTTAAGGTAACAGATGTGGTGTGGAAATACTAATTCAAATCACCCGCCTAACCGAGAACTGCCCCTTTGGGAGCCCCTCTGGCATCAGACCATCAGTAGACGCTGCAGCCTCTGTTTACTGAAGATCTGACTAACCGTCAAACAAACTTTGCTGGTCTGAAGGAGCAAAGGTGCTGTCTCCTCAGCCTGTCACTCTAACAGCCAAGCAGAAAGAAGCACCTCCAGGACTCAGTGCAAGTGCTGTATATACAATGCTTCTTTACAGAAGCGTTAAGGACCTCGTCATGCAGGGGATCTAGGGAGGACTCTTCTGCCGCTGTACCTTCTCATTAAGAATCACATTCCCCCAATCATCCTGTTCCTGCTGTCTAAAGATATAAAGATCTTCTTTGAAGAATTTTTAAAAGCCAACCCTCCCCCCAAACCCAAAAGGAACACCACAAAATGTACAGATTATATATGTCCTACAAAAGTCCTAAAATTATTGCAGAAACTAAAGATGACTTGTTCCGGGGGGGGGCAGGCACGAGGCACAGCACTGAGATCTAACAAATGCTCGGGTTGGTTTGATTTAGTTTTCAGCTTTTCCCCCATTACTCAAGAAAAAAGAAAAAAAAAAAAAGAAGCATTTAAGCATCAGAACTAAAACACAAATGCACGTTGACTTATAAAACAAGATTGTGGATTTGACCATGGGATTCCCTGACAGTGGAAAAATTTACTTTTTTGCCTGGAGAGATTTCCTCATGGTGGACTTGCCCTTGGCAGAGGATTTCACTTCCTTCCTCCCCCTGGCTGCTGGTTTCTTGGAAGAGCTGCCACCAGAGGGTTTCTTGATGGCTGGGGCTGCTGGTTTGGCTTTCTTAGCAGGGGTTTTAACCTTGGGAGGGGGCTTTGCTTTCCCCCCATGGGCTGCAGGAGTTTTTCTTGGCTTGGGTTTGGATTCTCTTCGTTTCATTGGAGGGGCCCTGCTCTGTGATTTTGGAGGTGGTCTCTTCTGCATCCTGTCAGGAAGAGAGACAGCAAAAGATCTCAGTGGAGGCACAAATGCTAGCCAGAGCAGAGCTGCTGTCATCAATTTGCATAAACGAAGCAGATCTTGGCATCCTTGTTCTTTACCACGGATGTTCCTTTATGCAGCAGTACATTTCATTAGCTAAACCCCAGAGAGCAAGAACTCCTCTGGTGGATCCTGCCACACTAAGCACTTCTCAGGCTCCACAGTGCTCTGCAGTGAGGTTTCAAACTCTTTTGATAGGCATATAAACATAAAATAATGACAGTGAATCAAAGTCAGTTGTCAGAACAATTAAGAGACCTAAGCACTAGCTCTCCTCTCTAAATGGAATTCTATTATTTAACAAACAACACTGCTCTTAAATCCATATGCTAAGTAAGGTAGGTTTTGTATCTTGCTACAGAATTGCAAATAGTAATACTGTAGGGAAAAGTTCTCCTAAGGAAACACTTTATAAACATAAGAAGTCCCACATCAAACATCAGACTAAAGTAGGAAACTAAAAGCAATAGAGAGAATAAACACAGCCTCTCTTCTCATCTGGAGGAAAAAGAAAAAAAAAAGGTAAGCTTCGAATTATGGAATTGGGGAGATCAGTATCTCTGGAGCAAGGCATAACTAGAAACTTCTTCTTCCAACACCTCTGAGCAACAGCCTTGTGGGTAAACCACCACACTAAGAGACAAACCTGTGTGCTCTACAGCTGTGACAGTCACTTTTATTTCATCTGAAAGAGCCCATTCATCTCTCGTGCTGCCATACCTCTTCTTTGGTGGTGGTTCTTCCTCCTCAGACTCTTCCTCTTCAGATTCTTCGTCCTCAGATTCCTCCTCTTCCTCCTCATCAGATTCTTCAGAGTCCTGCTGCTTCTCTGGGTAGAGCACATCTGGGCTACAAGAGGGTTCTTGTCAGAGCGTGACTTGCTTCTGAGGACACAACTCCAGAGTTGGCAAGCCCTGGGTAACCCTGGCTCTCATCAGGCACTGCTGCCCACCCTCCTGTAAGGCTACAGCTCCGACCCTAGCCCAGATATACTCCCACGACTTTGGTGTTTGCGGCTATCCGAAACCAACGTTATTTAGTCTGCAACGGTGGAAGTGCAACTGCTTCTGAGTCACCAGGAATGCCCCAGCCCTAAGCTGCCCTTTCTCTGGTTCTCTTCTTCATTGCTCCTTCCGTGCAAATGCAGAAAGGCAGACAATAAAGGGACAAGATCAGCGACTCTGAATGCAGGCTGAAGCCACCAAGGTCTTTGTATGCATGCAATAAAAGGTGAGGAGCCAAGATTTAATGACTATACTGTCATTTGGCTCTTCGTGGGATACTAAGTCACCACCCCTGGGCTCCACATGGCCTGGCATAATATATACTAGCAGCAGGAGAACAAAGGCTGTTTTAGTCTCACAGTAGCTAATTTAGGACATTTTCCCTCCCCTGACCTTTCCTCTACATTGGCATTAAAAAAGGCAAACAGCTGGGTCCCCCTCATTAGGAGTATCCTTGCATTAAGGCCACCGCCACACTACCTGCTCATGTGAATTTGTTTTAGCATGGGAACACTTAAGACAGCCCTCATCCTGCAAAAAACCACCAGAGTACCTGAGAATACAGAGCACGATATTTTTATTGTCCTTAAAAGCTTCTCTTGCTAATGAAGCCAGCTTTACATTCAGACACCCAAGTAACATCATTATCTAGAGTATGGGTGACAAGGCAGCAGCTCACCAGTTATTAAACCCTCCACAAACTTCCCTCTAAATAGGAGGCTGGCCCATGAACTTCAGTATTGCTCCCTGGCTGACCTATGCAACATTGATCTTGAAAAACATTTTACAGCCAAGCTCTTTACCTAGGATAATAAGGGAAGCAAAGCTGAAAAGTTCCACTGAAGCCCTTTCCAGAAATTTGCTCCATCCAGCCATTCTTCTCACATTTCTGCAGGGTTCTCTTCAGCAGATGCACTGTGAGGGAAGGGGGGGTGGGGGGGAAAATATCAGAGAAAGCTTGCATTGCTATCTTTATCCACTTGTCTAATCTTACTGTGCTCTGAAGTGCCCTCTGAAATCAGAAGAGGGAGAGACAGGGTGAAATCTTCTTTGCCCAGGACGCCTGCAGAGGAACGGAACAGCAGTGGAGACCCAAGACTTGTGAAGACATCACTGCTTGCTTCCTTCTGCACCCAGCAAAGGACAGCTGCTGCATGCGGGACCCAGCTAGATCACTGTGTTTAAATAAGATGTACTAAAACTTCTAAAGGGAAATCCTCTCGCAGTTAAATTTCAAGCAAGATACAAGTGTTCCTGAACATTTAGCATGTGTGGCTTTAAATTCTCCAAAGGAAGAAGTCAAGAACGGTGCATGCTTCTGATGTCACGATCAAGGGATCCTCCTTTATAAACGCATTCAACAGCAGCACGTAACTACTTCTGTCCAAATTTAACCCGTCTCAGCTTTCTTCAGCCTGTCCTCCAAAATGTTTTTTAAAAGAAGTTTTTACCCTATTTTTGCCCTCCTTGTGTTCTAAATTTCACATGTGGTACATCTTTGCCCATTTGAGGGGGTGGGGTGTGTGTGGGTATTTTTTTGTTTAGGGAAAATATTTGGTCTAGAAATATGACAAATGCACTTTCCAGTCCAGTCTTCTGTTCCATGGTGCACTGTGTAAGAACGGTAACCAAAACTGCGCAAGTACAGGGGACCCTTTGTCTCTGGCAAAGGGCTGAAGCTGTCTAGTCAACTCAAAACCATTTTCAGCTTGAATTCAAGGGACTATTTACACATTTAGCTCCCTCCAAGCCAAGGGAAAAGCAAGACCTGCCCTCAAGCACGCTCCAAAGAGGTTCACTTAAGAAATGGAAATATACAAAGAAAAAGCTGGCAGAACTGTCATCTGAATCTGTTCTGTACGATTAATGCAAAGGTATTTGCTCCAACAGTTATTCAACACTCCTGAAATGGGCTTTTATCAAGAACTGACATTTCACAGAAAGAGAATCATTTGGGACAACGTCATACCTTCACCAGCTTACAGCCTACCTCCGCTGAATTTTTTTTTCCTTTGAATGGCACCGGAAGAGCTTGCACAGCTAATTGAGATGATTGTATCCATTAAATTACTACTGTTGCATCATCAGGATTCTTACAGTTCAAGAACTCTTTAAAAACCCCACACTCCTATAAACAGGAGCAACACAAAAACATAAGGTTGGTTTTTACTCCGGGTACCAAAGATCAATAGCAGCACGTAAAGGATTTGACTCCAGTCAAGTCCAGTTTTAAGTGTGAGTGTAAAACAGGGAGGAGTGCAGAGCACTGGTTCTGCAGTGTGTACCTGCCTGCTTTTACATCTCACCAGATCTTCCTCTGGTTGCTCTTAAAGCAGAGCAGAGATCATCAAAATTCCTTTCATGTAACGGAAAGAGAAAGAAAACAACAGATTGCAAGCTGAAATTTCCTTATCCAACTCATAAGACCGACAAGCACTGGAGGCTGGCTAAACAGAGCCCTCTAAGGACCAGGAAAATTGCCCATGGTCCTGAAAATAAATTGTGCAAAGGCTCAGTAAGCCTGAAAACGCTTCTCCCTGCCCCAGGATTAAGAGAAGCCACACTTGACATCAGCCTCTAATTGCCAGAAGGCCTCAGGCAACTTCTTTAGCTCATGCTGCTGCGAAGAAACCTGTGCTCCTCTGCATGTTGGTAAGCCCTGCATCAAACAGCCATGCTGACGCCGTGCTCCAGCTCCAGGTGAAGAGTGCAGGATCAGCAATCTCCTCTCCGGCCCTGTGTCCTGAGGAATGGCACCAGCACTGTGACACCACAGTAACAAACTGATCTGCTTTTAGCTTTGGTTCTAGCAGAGACTATTGTGAGCTCATCCTGCTTCAAATGACCTCCAGCATCGGTTAAACAACTGCATCAGGGCTCAGATCAAATAATGCAAATAAGCCATCAGAAGATCTGCTTTTAAGTCTCTGCTAGTATTGCTTCTGCTAATGCAAAAGTCAAAACAGACACGTGTCATCCCTGGGAACAAAGACACTCCAGATCTCTTTCCAAATACAACAGGATTTGTTACTGTCTCCTCACTTGGTTGACCTTTCAAAAACCAGAACCAAAGAAGGACCTCAAATAAATCACTAAGATGGGTGCTTGTGTTGTTTTTTTTTTAAAAAAAGTTGGACAGTGCAACTTCCCTAAATAAAAGGCAGCTAGAAACTGCATTTATGCCAGGCTGTAGCCTTTCAAAATAGAGAGACAGATGAAATCAACTTGGTGATTTAAGAACAATAAAGTACTTGAATACTATTCCCCATTTCTGAGAATGTGCTGCAGACAAGAGAAACAGGCATTATGTCTCGGAAATGAGCCTTTGTCAGGTTTGAAAGGAACTGATGGGAATTAAAACCACTGAGCATCTCTGCAGCACAAAGAGCTGAGCAGCTGTCAGTTGCCCAGCTAGCTCAACAGAATAGTTCAGAGGTGCTACGCAGCTGCAGCTGCAGGACTGTCTTTCAGCATGTAGAAGAGAAGCATTACAAAAATTGGTACTTTACCCTGGAAGTTGGAGTTGGTCCCTGGGTGGTTTTCCAGGATATACTTCTTCAGCGCTGTGGTGGAGCAGGTCTTCGGTTCATTCATGGCCGCAATAGCAGACAGGATGGCGTCTTCCATCAGAGTCCCACCCAGCAGGGGCTTCTCCCCTGATTTCTTCAGCTATTTTCCAAGGAGGAAGAGAAAAGCATCAAGACAAAATTCTCCCAAACCAGGTCAGGACAAGCTCCTCTGCACCAGGTGGGTCGGCGCTCCTGCATTAGCACAGATATGTTTTATATTAAAACACTGCACAGGGAACGCTGCTTTCCCAGCTTTAATTGGGAGGACAGGCCTATTCAGTCAGCTGGCCTGGAGGGCTTTTTATCAGTAACACATTGTCCTAGTCCCCCAAATACACTGCAAGGATGTGGCAACCTAAGGGCCTAGCACTCAGGGAAGGAAATAAATCAGATCTTCCTCCATCCCACAGACCAAATGTACCCAAGAGACTTTTATGGCATAGATACAGACATTGCAGGCATCTGGGGTACCTACTGCACTTACAATTAGTGACGGAAAGGGAAGCTTACCCCACCATCTCCCCTACTGTGCTAGTGAGTCAGAGCTGAAGCAGGGTGTGGAGCATGCTAAGCAAGGAAGGCGGGGGGGTCTGCTCCAGAAATGCAGACCAAGAGGAGAACAAGAGTCCTACTACTTCATAGATTGACAGCTCCTGAATATGACAGGCTGCTAAAGAAAGGTGTACCCAATGGAACTGGGCGGGGAAAGGGCATGTTAACTTATACCCAAGGCTTGTGGTCAGCACAGCCAACAAAACAAGATGAACTCTGGCTCTGACCTGGAATGTCCCAGATGCTCCCTTCCCTGTGATCTGCTCTAACTGGCCCTTCTCTACAGCTCTCTGCAGGGCATTCTTCAACAGCTGGGGTCTGAAATACAGAAGGACAAAGCTTTACTGACACACATTGACAGTTTAAAACACACACAGGGAAACAACACTTTATACAGAGTGTGAGCAGAACAGTACTTACAAGTGGTATCTGCCTATATAGAGACATTTTAAATGGAGATCTGTCAGCAAGGGCTGATCACACGAGCAGAAATTGAACCGCAACATTTTCTTGGTGTCACTGCGTATCCAGAAACATACAAGCTTCACTTGGAAGGATTTACTAATTTTGAAAAGCACATTTGGACCTGGGGGGCAATGAGTCAGTCAGCCCGCAGACAAACAAGGGACTGAGTACAAGCCCCTGTAAGAAGTGATGCACTGGGTTTTCCTAAATGTGATTCCTCTCCAAGCCTCAATCCACTCTGTATGGGCAAACTTAAAAGATTACTGCAAGCATGGGCCACTAAAGCATCAAGAACCAAGTGGGACAAGATCCCAGGGAAGAGATCTTCACATCCACGCAGCTAAAAGGATCTGATTTTGGTGCGTAAAGCAATGCTGATGTCAACAGCAGGAACAAAGATTGGGTGTGGAGGGACGCAGAAAAAGGCACAGCTTTTCCTCACGATTTCCTGCAGGCTCTACAATGCAGAGCACCACCTGTCTGCTGAAATACTGAACTGAATCACTGTGAAGCGAGGCAAAGACAGAAGGTGGCTGCGTTTCACTGCTCCTCTGCAGTGTTGCTTGCAAAAGGGTACTCCTGCACCTACCTCATATCTAGTTTGAGTTTGGGGTAATACTGAGACACGTATTTCTTGATCAGGCTGTAAGAAGCTTCCTTTGGTTCACAAAGGCGGGTAAAAGCCAGTGGCAGGATATCTTCCAGCTTGACTTGTTGCTCTGCAGTCAACATGGAAGTGCTTTTCTGAAATACACACATTTTTATGCATCAGTGGGGCCTAAACCTGGGTTTTCTGAAACAGCAACACACAGGTAGGGAGACACGCCCCTGACACTGGCCACAGATCTAGAAAACCAAATTCTGTAAGGCAGCTCTTTAAATGAACAATTTAAAAAATTTAGCAGCTTAAGGAAAATCGAGCACATTTGGCTGGACTTTTCATAGAGCCTTACGAAAGCTTCAGAAATACAAATTGCTGACTATTTCACAGCTGTATTTTTAATCATTTCCTTCCTCTTTCTATAGACATTTGCCTCTGCTACCCTTCAAGGAGACAGGTGAAAATGATACACACAGACATTAAACTTGAAAAACCATTAAAGGCAAGACCTGCTTACACAGGTCAAATCTTCCCCAAAAGCAACAGCTAAACAGAAATGCATTCTTTTCAGATGAAAAAATGAAGTCTTGACCGAAACCATCACTCCCTTCTGAATTCTCCTCCCTCCCTTGGTTACTATGAGGAGGAAACAATCAGGAAAAAACAGTCTGTTCTTTATACCGAAAAGGCAGTGGGGAAATGTACTGAAGTTCAGTGATTCTCACGCTGAACAGCAACTCCGCAAACCGTCAAATGGGTGAGGGTGCTGCTCACCCAGACAGCTGCTTGACTTCTAGCTGCATTCACCGAAACCAAAAGCAAGCTATTCGTTTTGCTGCAACACTGAGAAAGTAACTAGGAACAAAAATACTTATATGCTGTAGACAAGAAAAGTGATGCGTTAGCAGTTACCAGGTGTCTTGCTCGAACTTCTCATGGAGGCAGTGAACTCCGTTTAGAAAGAGGTTACACTGCAATTAGCCGCCTTCCACACCCTAGTACCAAGTGTGTCACCGATTCCCTCAGTTTTAGAGCTTTTGGTCTCCCCAGTAGCACCAAGGCGTTACAATGCTCTTTGGGGTTCACCCGGTTAAGCTGCAAGGGTATCGACAAATTGCAGCTGAGCATTTTGTATCCGCTGTGTTAGAAACATGTTTCATACACCCAGTACAGCAGAGAGTGGCGAACAGGGATGCAGGAACCACAACTAATTGTGAGGCCTAAGCTCAGCATCCCCCCCGCCCCATCACATTGCACTGCCTCAGAACAATATGCACCCAACATTAGCAGCTTTCTTCCAGGAGCCTTAGGACATTTTCTTCTTCCTCCCTCTGCCCTCAAGCTGATGGAAAAATATTCATCTGACAGTCCTGAAGACTGAAGTCTTCGATTTATCCATGCAACAGATATAACAGAAACAGCAGTAGCATAAAGCTCTCTTACAATACCTGAGAGGCATCTCTCTCTACCAGGTAAAGACAGAAGAGGAGCTTCATGGTTATTCAGTTTTCTGCCTCTGAACCAAAGCCTAGGAGTTTAATGTAAACATTTTAAAACTAAGATTTTGATTATTCTACTTGATTTTAATTTCTCATACTAGCTTTCTGATTCTGATTTTAGTGGAATGGGTGTTTTAATTACTGTACTTGGGGAGAAAAAGCACAGCAAGGAGGAGAACACTGTTTGGGCTGGGGTTAGGCTGCATTTTGTAAGATACTTGTGTTTCAGTGCAAGATTTTTCAGAGTATTGTTTAAAATGATCCATCTCACCTTTCTGTCTCTGGCCTTTGGAACAGTTTTTCCTGCATTAGACACCACCACAAAGCTCCCAGAAGCTCCTTTTCCTTTCACCTAGTTTGGAAGAAAGTCCATTTAAGTCTTTAACAAAGTTAACTCAGAATAATAACAACCTAAAGGGACTAACTGACATCATCATGTAGTTTTTGAATGCGCCGTCACCCTGGTGATGGGCTGTTATGGCAGAGGCCTGACTTGAACCCACTGAAAATGCAGTAAGATCAGAAACTGCAGCCAGACATTAATAACATACTCTGCTGTCCTGACCAGGCGATCCTAACGGATATCATGTGCATAAACTAAAGAAACATACTGCTGCAGAAGTGACATTGCTGGACTCGGCTGCTGCAACGCTGTATGACACAGACTCAAGAAATGGTCAGAAATTGCACAAAGACAACCATGCAAAGTATCTGATTGACAGAACAACGCTGAAATTCTGTCAGTGTCTAACACAAAGTGGAGGCAGAGGTTGATTAACCTCCACGAGGGAGAACATGCTCACCCCTGAGACCTGTTAATGGGAGTTTAAGGAACGTAATACCACCTCCACAAAGCAGCTCTTACCTGTCTAATAATTCCTCTCTCCAGCTCCCTTTTCAATGCTTGCTTTAGAAGATAGCCTCTCCTCTCGAGCTCCAGGGAAGGGTACTTGTGGATGATGTATTTGCGTATTGCAACGACTGACGCGCCACTCTTTTGAAAGCACGCCTGAAACAGAAGCAAAATGTTAGTCAAAACCACCTGCACCAAAATTATCTTGCCGTAGGACTGAAAGAACAGAGATTGAACTGATGCATACAGGCCAGCACATCAGCACAGGATACCAGGGCTGGCCTTTTCCCCACGCAATGACTCAAAAGTATAAAATATGAGTAACAAAAAACTTACCCTTTCTGAGCTGCTGAAGAGCAGACAACACAAAAGCAGTACAGCAAGCACATACCAACTAGTCCCCTATTCTGAAGCACTTAAATGTAATGGCTTAAACGTTACATGCTACTACAAAATGCAGTCACCTTTTGGCAAACAAATGCCACACAACTGTTAAGTCGTTCTACTAATGTCAGAGGGAGCAACCATTAAGTCAGAACAAGTTGCCAGGTTTGTGTGTCTTTTGGTGTTTTGTTTTTTTTTTTTTTAAGAAGATGAAGATTGACATTAGTAAATGAGTAGAAAAACCTAAGCTGAAGTTCATATTTTGAAGATATAGCCGCTGGGAAAGCCATCTTGCAATTAAGGCTGGTGGAATCCAGGCCTCCTGTGAAGGCTGTGAACCGAGCTTCAAGGGAAGAGCAGCAGTGCAGCTACAACAGCACAGATCTCTTCTTACAGCTAGGAGGGATGCAGTAAACCAAGACCAACACCACTTTGGAATGATAGTTTACAGTATCCCCACCTGTCCCAAATTAGAGTAAGTTAACGCTGAAAAAAGCACGCATCTGATACGTGGGTTAATCAAGGTAAATAGACTTAAATATGGCTAGAAGGCACACCAAACTAAATGATGACAGCTATCAACCAGGTTATGTCATCCTGGCTGTTTCTAATAATGTCATTAAGGAAACAAATTCTAAACAAAGAAATAAGCTACAGGGCCCCTCATCATCACCATGGACTCACATTTCAGCTCCATGGGCTTCCAGGCAGAAGCACACACGTCTTACACAGTCATATTCCTGCTAACAGACAGCACTATCATCTGTACCATCAGCAAGCTGAAATTGTGGATTTCAGGTGCATAAATTATTGCAACAGATGAACAAAAGAAACATTTGTCTCCTGCTTACCCCGATGGCCTCAATTAAAATAGCATCCATTTTGGGACGCGAGGTGGCAGCCATCTGAGTTTGCTTCTGTGCTCTAGCTAGCTGGCTAGCGGAAAGAGTAGCCCATGCAGGAATGGTCTTTTTCACCTTCTTCTCCTTTTCCTTAGACTGATCCTTCTCGCTTAGGAAAAATACCAAGCAATAGTAAGACAAGAGATACTAAAACAAGCCAACAAGCAGAACAAAACAAAATATCTGACACTGAAAATAATTTAAAGAACACCTTCATGTTCCTATTAGAAAAAAAGAGACTGTGTCTTGATATTCAGTCTCACACATGTTCTAGAACAGCAGCTACACTTCATTGGTAGCTTCTTCCTGAGAAATTTGAACACCTATTTAAGGGACCCATCCCGTTTTCCCCACCCCTCCTACCATCCTTCCTCTCTGGAACCTGACTTTCTTCAGAATCCTACCCAAATCCCTGAATTCAGTACTAAGCAAGCCTTACTCCTTTTTGGTTTCTTCTGAGGACTTTGTTTCCCCTTTCCCTTTGTTCTCAGGTTCCTTTGGCTGTTCGGCTTCACTGGATGCAGCAGGCACGGTTTCATTCTCTTGTTCTCCAGCAGAGGCAGATTCCTCAGAGGTGACTTCTGCATCTAAAAGATGTGAAAACGCATCAAGTTACTGCCTAAAACTAGCCTCTATTCTTCAAGAGGGCAGAGAAAAAACCCAAAACCTTAAGAACACCCCCAAAAGTTATTTCCCACCACACAATTTCTTTCCTCTAATTTAAATGGGTGATTTGAACGTAACTGAAGCGAACAAAACCACCGAAGAGAGCTTCAATAAGTGCAATCAGCCATCAAATGCCAGAATAACTTCAAACACTGTAGCATTTTCACAATGAACCAATTCCCCCAGTCTTCTCCTTTTAACTCCAGAAGTTACTGTTACAATCCTTCCTCATCAGAGCGGCCTGGGTGGGGAAGGGGGGAGGAAATCGGTACCACTCACGAAGATTTTCCAGTAGGTTGAGGTTTATGTAGTTTCAACTCAGGTGCAAAACCATACACCTCTACAAGAAATTTAGATAAAAACATACAAGTAGCTTTGTTTATGACCAACCTGTTTTCAAATAGTGCTGTTCCTGCACCATACACTGCAGCACCTTGAAGGATTTTAACTGTTGCCCTCACATTTTTCTACACTTGGCAAAGCTTTAGCTTGAACACGCATTAGCAGAAGCACTTGTCTACCAGCAGGATCAAACCCGGTCAGAAATCAACTTACCAAGCAAATTAACTCCAGTATATTTAGCTGAGAACAAGCCTTAGAGACTGGACTGCCTATTTGATAAGATTTATATAAACTGCTATTACCCACTTTCTTGATAAAGAGCTGCCCACCATCACTGCTCCATGCAGTAGACAGGTTCTCTATTGCTGAGAAGGAGCTTAAACACTCCTGCTACATTTCTGTGCATAGTTTTCCCAATGAGGCATCATGTATTTAAAATGTGCTGTGCATTAGTAGTTAGTTTTGTACATATTTTATTTATTTGTGACACCAAAGATGACAAAGTCAGTGAAACTAACTGGATGTAATACTGAAATGACAGATTATGAGAAACTGAGGTGAAGCTGCTAAGACCAGACACATGAATATTGGACAGGATTTTACGACACTGTGTTAAAATCCTTTCCTTCAGGAAAAGAAAGAAAAACATTAGATACTTTGTTTTCCCATTCATTAACTCCACCTTTTGATCTCAAGCCATCTTCTTGACACTACTGAAACATCACAATTTCTACCTTTAAAGAACGTGCAAGCTTAAAAGGGATTATATTTAGCTTCGTTTTTCATGTCTGGAGAGTCAGGACTTTGCCACGGTGTATGAAGGACAAAACAAATGGGTTCAGACTGAAAAGAGTGGCTGCAAAATAAATTTCCCAATAATCCAAGAAAAGCCTGTGAAAAGGAACTAAGCATTAGCAATATTTTAACCTTGGCAGTAGGGTTTTTCAGGAGTTTCAGAACAGATGCTATGTTTGGATATACATCAACAATCCATTATAAAACTATTACTGTACCTGCTTTGACCTCTTCACCTTCGGCAGGTTTGCTTTTGGGAGGAGTTTCCCGGGAAGAAGAATTCATCGAGCGGCGGATTGGCATTGTGTCGTCTTCAACTTTCTATAAAAAGCATTTGAAAATCATTACAGATACTGGAAAGAATCAGGTAGTTTTTAAAATGGGATTAAAGTAAATCAAAGTAGCATATGGAGAAATATTCTGGTTACATTCGGATTTTTCAGAATTTTAAGACAGTAATCCTCAAACCAGCTTCTTTGAAACATACTAGCAGAGGAGAGTTTCACATTTTACACTTATAAAAGAAGTAACTTTTCAATTCCAAATTAAATGAGATGAGCATTTGAGGATTTTGACAAATACAACATCTCAGGGAAAGGAGGGCTGGGGAAGGAGAGTGCCTACAGGATTTATTAGGCTCCCAACCGAGTTTCCTACAAGCAGGGGAGAAAGAGTACTAAGTAACCTTCAGCAGGACTGATCCAAGGGCAAGCTTGGAGAATGGGTCAGCCTCTACCTCACTTAACTTGTCTGTGTGAATCAGCTGAGCTCCCATTAAGCGTGGACGCACCTTATGATGCACGGGTTCAGCTTCAGACAGATCAGTCGCCATTAAAATTAATTTCTAGCCCCAAGTGCAGCTAACACTGTGGAGCCCCAGGTTTTAACCCCAAGGACCTTTTCCTAATGGTTTTCACAGTGCAGTGAGGAGTCAACCTAAAGTACAGAAAAGATGTGGTGTGAAAATTAACAAAACAAAACATCTACGTCCATGTATCTAACAAACTCAATATTAAAAAGAAAAGAACGATAAATGACTTACAGCTTATGACTAACATAACTGAGAATCAAGACTTGCATTCAACAAAGATGCTAAAACACATATGCAAACTTGAGTGCTATGGATGTAGCAGAAATAGTAAAGGTATAAGCCAGACCTGCAGCCTGCTCCATTAAAACATATCTGAAAGAATAAAAAGGCTTTTTAAATTAACAGAAAGCGTTAATGAGAAGCAAACATTGCACTGTGCCTAAAGGCACTGAGGTAACTAGTCAGTCACTGACTTTAGGTAAAAGCAGGAGCTGATACATTGATCCAGCTTCTATCGCCTAAAGAATCAAACCAATAAATTTATGTTAGGGAGAAAACACATACATTGGGGATCCGAACCACGCCTCTCCCAAACTAAACCCCATGCAATTGATAGAAATGAAGGAGTCCCTGAAGAAGAAAACAGCCATCAAACCAGCAGTCTCCACACCTTCTACAAAATAAACGTAAGCTTTACAAAACTTTTCCTCCAAATGCATGCACTGTCACGGGTACCAAATGGATTAAGCTTAGTTTAACCCTCATCAAGGCTCACCCCTTACTGCCATTATACTTCCATAGTCTTTCTTACCTGCTGCCCATCTGCCTGCGTCAGTCTCTCCTAAGGAGAGGTGCACCACTATGTCCACCACAAAACAGAGAGTCTACTTGCTCATTCACTCCCTCTTCTCAGCACCCCCTTTAAAAACCTCAGAAGCAAAGCCTCACCTCCAGCCACCAGGGTTGGACCCATTCTTGCCCATTCCACCCAAAGATCAAGCTCCAGGCTGCTCTCTTGTCTTCCTTAAAGAGAAATAGCCAAATACTCCCAATTTCTACCTATTCTGGATGTTTTTGTTTGCTCGGATGAGAAGGCAGGCACTTACCATAAATCTCCACTTTTAACAGGCACTTCCCCAGCCTGAGTATTCTCCTCTTGAATGGAGACCTAACATCATTCCTGGCACTGTTTTCAAGATGACTTTCACCAGTTTCAGCACTTTGCACTGCATTCTCCATTGCAGGGATGGATGCTCCGTACATCACACCAATACTGTCTCATTTACTCCATATTCTTGCCCCAAAATACAGTGCTTTCATTACTCAGCAGTGGGGGCTCCTAATCTATTGGAGGGATTCTCTTTACCTCAGTTATTTTCCCAGGCAAACCAAAATCCAGCTAGTCTGCACAGAGTACTTTTTGTTAAGCCTCCAAGCTGTGTCAAGTAGTTTCCGTTCAGAAACCAGTGGCAGTGAAAGAAGAGCCAAGGGGTACACAATACGATGGTTCACAAGGACTGGCGATTCAAGAGGCTACACCCCTGTATCTACAAGGCCTCCCCCCCCCAGATAATAAACTGATAAATTAATAAATTAAATCCACTGCTGCTGCAGGTGGGGTGCAGTGTCACATCAGGTGCACACACACCTATGGTACAAGTGACCAAGAGACTTTCTGTTTAGTCTGCTAGCAGGAGGACTAGACATGTTGCTTGGCAGCATTTCCATGGGAGATGCTCTAAAAAACATTCATCTAGTGGGCCACCTTCGAAATGCAGCACTTCTGACAGCTAAAGGCAGTCAATCTGCTTCTGCAACTTTTCCTTTGACACGGAACAGTCATTCTGAAAAACGAGAGTGAACTAGTCCCGTCTTCAGCACCAGTAAAAGCAAATGAGTAGTAACAGTGCCAGATGTTTTCTTCTGAGATAAAACAGAAAAATCAAAACACACTACACACCAAAACCAAAATAAATGAGATGAATGAAGCTTCTCATGAAATTTCAGGATGGGAAAAAATACTAATGGCCAAATAGAACAGATGAACTATATAGCCCAGCACTTATTTTTTGGCCTATTTTAAGGGACTTTCCTCCCTCAAGTGTGACAAGTAGAGGAAAAATGAAAATTTTTGCCAGGCTTCAGCTCAGTATGAAATATTTTTTCTAGTAAGCATGGCCTGCAGCCCTTTAAAAAAATCCCAGCATTTTGAAGTGATTCCTAGAATCACCAGTTTCAGATCCATCCTCAGGGAAATGAGTTGGGGGCTACAAAGGATGATTTCCCTGGGATTACTAACACACATATACAAGCATGGACTGTGGCTGACCTGGTCATGGGTCTTTTTTATTTTTAAACTGTGTGACCTGCATGTCACATGAATGAAAACACAGTACTCCCAACTTTTGACTTAGAATTCCCCAAGTTCTAAAAAAACAAACCCCTGTGTTTAGATCACAGTATAAACTATTTGAGTCTCTTTGCTCTCAAGAGTGAAACTTAATGGAGCACGATTTGTAACTTCAGTCTCTACAATACACGCAAATAAGCTATCACCCAGCAGAAATTCAGAAGGATCCAAACAGGAGCTTGTTGATTCCCTCTGCATTCCCACATGTGGATCACCTCCTGCTCAAAAGGCCAAGATGATCAAAGAGGCAGGAGGATAATCTCCTCTTCATTTCCAAGCATCAGTATTCTCAAGGGGTGAAGCAGCACCTTCTGAAAGCATCACAGCTCAAGGACTGCTTTTGCTTAGCCTATTTCTTTCCATAGAGGGATCAAAAAGTAGTTTTCTGGACTGGGTGTGAAATGTCAACTATGAACAGGCAGGCCTGAATTCAGTTTTTCAAAAAGATAAAGCAAAAGACTAGAAAGTTTCGTGACAGCAATGCAGAAAACTCTTGTGCCCCCGTCCAAATTGGTATTTGCAAACTTATTTATTCCGTACATTTATTTAACGGAAAAATCAAGTCCCCCAAACCAACTGTTACCTGGACACTGTATTTCATGTACGGCACACCAAGACATCTTTAAATGTGTACCACAGCTACAATTGCAAGCATCACTCTTAATAATAAACAACTGAAAAGTAATAACTGTATTTCACATTTACACAAATGTCAAATGAACAAATACTGTGCTTAGAAAGTGGGAAGAGGCCATAAATGGAGGATGCAGGTTTTCAAGGTGGTTGTTGGGTAACTCATGTACATTCAAATTTGATCGATTGTTTGAAAAGAATAATCCCATCAGCAACGAATCAAACATCAAGGTACTAACCTTTACAAAAAGTTGCTTGAAAGTACAGATAGTAAGTCCTCACACAGCTACTCACACTCATTTTCCTACGGGTTATTTGAACTGCAGGTTCCCCTACTATTACGAACATTTCAAAGCTGGTAATTCAGCAAGGAGCTGAAGAGCAACAAACCACCCTAACTTTCTGGATTTCTAGATAAGCGGGAATGGTTGACAGCATCCAGTCTCCCAGTTCAGGGAGTGGCCACTAATGGAAGATCCAGTCAAAGATACAAGTAGCTTGCCATGAACTATTAGGAAAAGCTATAGTAATTTCCTCTTGAGCTATCAGCACGTTGTTAGGAAAAAAAACCCAAAAAACACCAAAAGGGAAGGGTTCAGTTGAGACACACACATTTTGGGTAATACTTCAGAAGAGTGAAGCTCCCCAACAATGTAACAGACAAGTGTAAAAAAGTGGGGAAAAAAAAATATGTTAATTTGAGGCATAGTTTGGCTGACTCCTTGAATTTCTGCTGGCTGTAATATTTTCCAGCTTATCTCAGACTTCAATCTCATTTGAGGGAAAATATTTCAGGACAAAAATCAGGTCTCTAATATGGCAAGCCAACCGTCAGGCTGGTGGAAATACCAAGTCACAAGGACTCAGGGTAGGGTGCACAGGCTGAATGGACTGAAAACAAATATGCAATGGAAAAATGAGAAAGCATATCCAATCCTGTGCTGTTAAGGGTGTCCACTTACTGTTACACAACACGTACACTGGTGATTGATGTGCTCTTAGACATGACTTGGGATACAGTACACAACGTGGGTCTAGAAATAAGGTCAAAAAAAGGTAGAAAAACACTCATGTTATTGCAGATTTGAAGCCAGGGTGTCATGGGATACAAAACCACCGACCTTACAAGCAACGCAAACAAGAATGAATGTTTATTATCAGAAAGGCTTAAAAAGCAAAGTAACCAGATTTCAAAACCAGGCTATTTACTATCATGCAATTATCTATTACTATATAATGCTGTCTGGAGCAGAAGAGCATTTAAATGTCTCAGAAGCTGCAGAAAAAATGCACGAGAAACGTTAATATTTTTGCAAATCCAAATCAAACCTGTCAAAACATCCCCTTCTAAATTGCAAGCTGGCCAGTGCCTTCAAGGCTTCTGGCCCCCTGAAATCCTCCAAGCTCTTCCCTAGAAATCCAGCTCAGGTAGAATATACATTACCAAAACCCTGGATATCTATGTTGTCACAGAATATATCATCTAGCAACACCTTTTATCCAAATTTGGTTTACAGTGTATCTGTTAAAAGTTCTCAGCTGACTGTCACAGCCTGCTTCACAAAGATGTTCTAGCATTTACTGATCTCCCTTTTGTTCTTGAAGTTAATCAAGACAACAGGCAGCTTGGTGAAGTCAGACCAGTAGTATTTAGTCATTTAAAACTGCCTAAAAGCGTGCAGAGCACTAAAACATCTTACTGAACACAGAACACGAGTCAGTTCCCACTTCTAATCTTTATTTGGCAACCTGCTCAGAAATTCACTCCCATTTCACATCTGGCCGAGTGTTACTTCACAACTGGCATTCCCATCACTTTTTCTGCCATTCAACAAGTTTCATGCTAACTCTGTCCCAATCCTTATGGCCACCACACTGCATCAATTTCCTGGGAGGTGTCCTACTTCAGCAGACTTTTCAATTGCATGTGTCCTGATTAAGCTACAAGGGCTGTGTTGGCAACTTGCTTGTGATTGAGTCTCCCAGAGATCTGTTACAGGCTATCTGAGCCCGGCGCTGCTACAAGCATTATAAACCATCCTGTTTCAATTAAAGAAGAACAGTGGTCCAACACAAAGATCCAATAGCTCACCACTTGCCAGGCAAGAATTTCTTTGGCTTGACTAGTGTTACAATTTCTATTTCCATCCATCCCTTCCTTATTGAGCATTAAGGAGGAGAATGACAATTCCCAAGTACGTTAGGGTTCAGGGGAGCACCGTGAAATCTTTCACACTTCTAGTACCCAAAACAAATGCATTCCCACATACGGAGACCCAACGGAGAGTTTTTCTAAGTCAAAAGATATATTTTCATTTCAGGGCAGCATTGAATTTGGACCTCTGACTCCAAATGCCACAAACGCAACCTGACTTACACCTTGCCTACCTGTTGACTTTTGCAGAGCAAAGCAAAAATTAAATACTGCCCTTCTGCACACACAGATGCTGCTTTCACTGGAAAAAAAAAAAAAAAGCCACGTTACTACAGTGAGATTGATGCTCTGCCTCCCCACCTGGGACTGAGCTCAGCACCTCGTCTCTGTTAGGGTACAATACCAGCAACTTAAAGTCAGCTCAATCTCAACAGATGTTTATTAAAACAGAAGTAACAACCCATACCTCACCTCTACTATTCTTCACCACCAAGAATGCCAGCTCAATATAAAAAAACACTACACAGACCTATACAGAAGACAGGAACAGCAGATCATTTCTGTGGCCTCGATTATCTTAATTTCCTATACACAGGAGTTTTTGTTCATACCCCCAAACACACAGCCAAAGCAAGGTAGCATGCAGCTTAAACTATGTCACCATCATACCTAGAAACTCACAAAAACTTCAGCTAAGGGATTAATACGAAGCAGAATTTCTGCTTGCATAGCTGTCTAAAAATAATCCCTCTCTGCACGGATGCTCAAGATTGCAAGTGCAACAACCTCTGTGGGACAACAGTTTTTGTGAACAATTTTTGGCTAGTATGGTCCTTGATCCAATTCTCCATGTGCTGCACTGACACAAGCTGCTAAGGAATGAACTAGTCCGTATGAGTGTGCGCAGGTTCAGCTTTAAGTTTAGAACAGGTTTAGGTCACAAACTTCAAAACTACTCCAACATAAAAATCCACTGCTGAAAATTTCACAGCCTTGGATGAAATAACTTAATTCCAGGATCCAACATTATGAATTTTGACAAACCACTGACACTCGAATGAAAATTTAGGCCACTAACATTACATACCAGGGTACAAACCTTTTATAAGCCATATCCTCCTTGCTTAGATGGATTAAATTTAAAACCACTACATAAACCCTCCTCTCAAAATTATTACTTATCCAGCCGTCACTTATTATTCTGTAGTACAAAACTATACAATGATGAAAGCTATGACTTCCTTGCAGTCTACATAAAATCTACTCACATCTCACTTTAGAGTCCATCAGTATGTTAAACTTGTTTTATTCCCTCTCATGGAAGTTAAAATCCTCAGAGCGCCCTGGGTCACTTGTAACAAAACACTGACAAAAGATTCACACATCGGTTTCTGTTGAAAGGAAAAACACAAGGCAAAAAGATATTCTGAAGACAAAAATAATTCAAGCAGCTACCACATGAGGGAATGCATTAAAAAGCTGATTTAATTAGGAGGCACACACAGGTAAAAGGGAGAAAGACTGCAAAAGCCAGTAAAAGTTTTCAAAGCATATACACCGAGATCTTCCCTCCAAGAGAAGTTATATGTATTTCCACCCCCCTCCCATTCCTCAGTTCCAAGCAAATCCTTGGAAATCAGCTCCTTGGAAAATCCACCTTGTCCACCAGTCTCTTTTTAAGTCTCTCCTGAGGAAGGTAAATGCTCACCTGCCCGGACCATCAAAAGACCTCCATTCTTTAATTGAAGAGACGCTCACCAGCAATATCTTCCTCTCCTCTCACTCCCACTACACACGCTGTCCTCACATGGATGAGCTTAGTAGCGTGACATTGTTTATAAACATCAGTATTCTGAACCTTTCCGGCCTCAGTAAGACAGCTGCCTGCCAAAGACTGCGGGCCAACTATTTCTCGAAGATCCTAAAAATACTATTTATGGTAAAAATAAACAAACAAACACAAAGTCGCATGCTTGGAAATCAGAATGCACTGTTACTCAAAAGGCCTGATAAGAACTGAGAAGTGACAGGCTTGTTAACCAGAAACAATTCAATGGCTGAGCAGGACTCCTAAAAAGTGAAATACCTGTGAAATACCACAGATATGAGCAAACCCTCAGTCTCTGCAACACTGTAAAAGGAGTGAACACACCCACAACCCCACATTATTTAACTTTTCCTGAGCAGTCCCCTGTGATTATGAAAACAGTTAGCATACAGACGGGAATGTTTGTTCTGCACAGCTGTCCTCAGGCACTGTAAGCTGGTGGAGCCCCCCTGGCCTGGCAAGAGCTACACCTGTTTACCACCAGCTAAGATTTTGGTTTGCTGCTCCTCCTCTCCTTAAGTCTTTGCAAGATTTTAACTGGAAAGCCACAATTGAGAGCAGCAAGGAGGATAACAAACCCAGAATGGAAGCCCCTCTGGAACAGTCCCATCCAGGCTAGAATTCAACAGCCTTCTCTACAGAGAAGTACTGCAATAAGGGGAGGAGGGCAATTAACATTCTTTAACCAGGCTGTGACTACCAGGGGGTCTCGGGGAGGAACTCAGAGGTGCCCAAGAGTCTCACACTTAAGTCCCCATCCTCCTCCAGCAGCACCGAGAGGGACCAAGGGCTTTTTTTTGGAAGCAGAGCCACAGCCAAGCCTCAGACAGAGGTTTCCCTCGGGTAGCAGCCCTTCTCCGGCCTCTGAGGTGTGTCTGCGGAGGAGAAAAACCCAAAAACAAACCCGCAACCAAAAGGCGGGAAGGCTGCGGCGGGAGCCGAGCCACTTCCTCAGTGAATAAATCGCGATTATTTACCGTGCCGCACCCCTGTAGGCCCTCCCGCCACAGACCTCCCTCCCGCGGCACACCGCCGGTGCGGGCCCGGTGTGAGCGGGACGGCAGCGGCCGTTTTGAGGCCCGCACCGCCTTTGTGAGAGCCGCCGGGCCCCGCACCCCGCCAGGCCCCGCCGCGGCGCCCGCACCTCCCGGGCCCAGCGGCACCGAGGGCCGGGGCCGCCTCCCCGGGCCTGCACGGGGGGAGCGCGGCGCACCGCGGGCCTCCCCAGCTGTAAGACCGGGGGAGAGGGGGGGAAGGCAGGCCGCGCAGCCCACCGCGACAGCACGCCCTGTACACCCGGAGCGTCGCGACTCGTCACGACAGCCCCCGCGCGCCTCCCCAGGCCTGTCGGGGAGGAGGCGCGGCGCTGAGGTGAGTTCCCGGGCTCCTCCGGCGGCCGCGCCAGGCCGCCGCCGCGCCTCACACGCACCACCCCACGGCCTGCCGGGCGCGGCCCCCGTGGAGGCGCCGCGGGCGGACGGGTCGGGGGGGGACTCACCAGCAGGTCCGGCGGACACAAAGCGGCCCCTCTAATGGCGGCGGCGGCGGGGGGAGAACCGGCGGGGGGGGTGGGGTGGGGGGGGCCGGGGCAAAGGGGCGGGGGTGGAGCCTCATGGGGGTGTGGCCGCGGCGCGCGGTGGGGGGGCGGGCCGCGGCGGCGCCGCCGGCCAATGGGAGGCCGCGGGCATTTTTCGAACGCAGGTCCCCTCCCCCCCTCCGCCTCCACGTCGCGCGGGAGGGGGGGGGTGGAAGGAGGCAGCGCGCGCATGCGCGGTGCCCTCCCGCCCCGTCCCGCCCCGCGGCCCTTCCCGCGCTGCAAAACACAACGGCGAGGCGGGGGCGCGGCGCGCGCGCCCCTAGCTGAGGCGATTCCCGCCGCCGCCCGCTGAGGGCGCTGAGGGGGCGGGAGCCGCCGCCGCCCGGGCCGCCCCTGTCGGAACCGGGCACTTTGGTTCTGCGGCGTCGCAGCCCTGCATCTTCGCCTCCTCCCGCCGTTTGCCATGTTTCCACTGCCTTCCCTTCGTTTTGCCTCAGCCTCTTGTTCTTTACCCCCCGTCGCTCTCATGAGGTAATTTACCCGATTATGCTAGCTCCATCCCTGAGATCTGGTTGCAAGCTGGAAATTTTCTGTCAAAACATGCTAACAAGTCCTCACTTGCGGCCAGGGTCCCTTTTCAGTCTGCCTTCACTTCGTTACCTCAGCCGCCTGAGGTGAGGATTATCGTTGCAAGGCAGAGCAGAGGCGTGACCCACGCTGGTATTTTCACCATCATGGTTATTTCAGGTCTACGAAGAAGTACACTTGAAAGCTAATGAACACAACCTCTTTCTGTGTACCTCTTGCTCTGCTCTTGCTCCAAGTTTGTTGTTTTTTCGTTGGCTAGGGCTGCGGATGTGTTGGGTTTTGGTTTGGGTTTTTATCTCTTCCCTCAAATCCCTGTCCTTTCCCTTCACTTGAGTTTAAGGTACAACTCCTCAATTCCTTTCCCTACCTATTCCTATTTTCCTTTCTGCTTACTACAAACTGTCTCCAAATAAGCCACAGAACTTTTCACCTCTAGTCTCTTGCCCAAGCAGTTTCTTTGCTTTGTTTTCTGCACATAATCCTTACTCGTGTGCTGCCAACCTCTCTCTCCCGTCAAATTTTTACAATTTGAAGGCTGTATGGGCACTACTGCATTTATTTGGGCACTTCTATCCCTCCTGGGGATGGGAAGCCCCTCTGTGAGCACTTCCAGGAGCACTTACATCATTCAAAGCACTGTGGGGAGGTGTCTTGTTTCTGCAAGTGTACCTTGACTGTTTCTTGTCTAAGATTTTTCCCGCTTGCACCCCCACCTTAGGTGGCTGCTCTAATGGCATACTACGCCTGAGACCGTCGCTTTTCAAAGCCCAGCTGTCGTGACCAAGGCCTGGTCCTCCTCAGTGTCGTCTCCTCCACTCCAGATTATCTCTGCGATGCTTTGCTTTCGTACAGTCCTTTGTCTCCTGCGCTGAACAGCCCTGCAAGTGCCTTAGCCAGATGGCTCCACTTTGCTAAACATTCCTGTCTTGCTTGTGAGTGCGAAACAAGGACCCTGCAACTGCAGAAAAAATGTGTTCTTTGGCCTTTCTCCCCCTTGCAGTGCCTCTCTGGCAGGAGGGGAGGGACTGGAAGGTGGAGAAGAGGGGAGAGGGAAGAGGGAATGTGCTCCTTTACTGCCAGCTTTTAAGACAGCAAAAAGGAAAAGATGAAATCACCCCAGCTGCCCTCCCCTCGCTCACTGCAAGCCTTTGTGCAAAACCCCAGCACCTGCGTTGCCCGAGCCACAGAGCTACACTGAGATGGAAGTGGAGAAAAGCTTTTGTTGTCTCCTTCCCCATTTTTTATCTCAAAATCCACCCCAGAGGGGAGCTGCTGGCCCTGCACATTCCTCAACAGCTAAATGCCTGCCTGACCATGGTGGGCTCTTGCGAAAATACCACGTCTGCGGAAGGCAGCTGCATCCTGCTGCTCCATCTCCTCTGCCCTGTTTTTTGGTCAGGCGTGTGTCATTTGTGTCCTCCTCCCTGTTCCCTCACCACTGCACACTGTGTGTGACAAGTGACAGGAGCAAAGTTGTGGGAAATGGTGACCCAGCACAGGAGGAAAGAATGGTGCAGGACAAGGAAATTCATTGCCATGGAGTCTTACTTCAGCATGGGGCTTGCTGTCACAGTTAATCTGTGATTGTGCAGAGCACTATCATCATCATCAAGTACTTTTAGTAAGTACTAAGCATTTTCAGCACCTTTCCTGCCCTCCCAGGTGCCATGCACTAGTAGGATTCCAAGTGGTTCGTGGATTTTTCCGCCCCCCCCCCCCCCCCCCCCGCCAAACCATTCAATTTGATTACATCTTTCTGCAGCCCTACAGCTTTTACATATTTGCCTACAGCTTTGGGTTTTGACTGTACAGTGCAGCTTGCAGTTTAAACCCGATCATTTAGACTTACTGTTATTGTTCCCAAGTAGAAGCTGTATGATTTAAATGGCAAGAGATTTACCGTTTCCACTCTGTATCCAGAACCACGCCACGTGTTCTTGTTCTTCTGCTAGAAACATGAAACCTGTTGTGCTTCATTTAAAATACATTTGATCACAGAAGCACCATTCCAGGGGCTACCCTGTTTAACTTTTGTACCCTACACTGACTTGTATTTTCCTGATTTTGACATTTTTTACTTAAAGTGAATGCTTTTTATTTAATAACCACTGCTCCTGTGTTGCTTAAGAGCTACCTGCCGCAAAACACAAAAGGATTATTACCTTTGTCACACTGCGCATCTCATATTCTGAAATCAGCTTCTGCAGATATGTTCTTGATCCTTCTCGCTGAGTGAGCGGTCTTTATCACCAAGTTCTGTTTTAATATTGGCCTGCAGCTCCAAACTTCGGCTGATTATATTATGCCTTGCCTCTGGAATTGTCACTCCAAGTTTTTGGAGAACGTTTTGCTTTTCCATTTTTACCTCAACCTTTGCATTTGTTCTAGAAAGCCTTCTAATACAGTTTTGGCCCTCAGTCCACCTGGATCAGGGAAAATATGAGCCGTTTTCCATGTCATCCCATGTCTAGCGGCCAGCAGGCTGGGGAGCTCCTTCCTGTTGCTTCGCTCTTTCATCCCTAAAGCTTCACATCCTGCTGCTGCTGCTTCTTCAGCTTCTTGTGCTTTGAAAATCAAATCAAGTATTCCCTGAGAAGCTTCTTACATTTAGGTGTGACTATCCCTGAACATGTATCCATGGGGGATTATTTTGGTTTAATGGGATCACTGGAGCAGCACCCTTGCTCTTCTGCCTTGAAGCTTCTGTTCAGCCGTGGGAGAGCTGGGCCATGAGGGGACAGTTGCTGCTGTTTTCAGCTTGACCTGGTTCCAAGTTCAACTATCCCATAACCACCATGGAACCAAAACATTTAATTAATGTGGGTCTCCCACTTCCCACTTGTAGAGCTGCACACAAACTTCTAGGGGACTTTCTGTGCCTGCAGTACACAAGTATGAAGTGGTAAAGGCAGCAGTGTCACCCTTCCCGCAGTCCCCCACACAACTTATGTCTTTATACTTGAGCTGCTTTTGGCTTCTGGTTTTTTTTTTTTTCCTTTTTACATCTCTGTTAGAAACATGGACTTCTGGAAGAGATGAGGTGATGTCCTTTAACTGCCATTTTCCACTTTGTTGCTGGTTCACTTTACCAAAGACACATGTCTAACGATCACTGGAACAACTTACAGTGCTCTTCTAATTCATACTTACTTTTTTTCAGCAGCAGCCTTGCTGTCAGCCCTGTAGTTCCTATAATTCTGTGCAAAAATCACTCCTTTTCTGCTTTCAACTCAAAAATGCATATTGCCTGCCACTTTGTGGCCTTCCAGGCATCACCTTTGATCTCTTCATTCAGTATCAGCTTCCTAAGAATTTGTTCTCCATGCTTTTCCCAGAGTCACCCTATACCACCTCCCAGATGATCTCTGTTGCTGCTCCTCTAACCCTACCCCTCAAGGCTAACCTGGTTAAGTTTATCTTTTCAAACCACTTCCCCTTTTCCCAGTATCCCATTTATCTGCGTGCTCTCAAACCCACCAATCCATTTTTATGTCGGTTCCTAGCAAGTGAATAAAAATATGTTTAAATATACCAAAGTCTGCTTCATTCTGGAGCAAATTATGACAGAAATGCAACTGGAGCTGACAGAAATTTGGAGCAGGAAAATGTTGCGGACCAAGCAGCTTCCACAGGCTGCTGCTTTTCTAGAGACACTGATCTGAAATAGATCCTTATTGCTAACGAGGCAGATGCTGTCGTCACTGGGAGACCAGTGGCTGGAAGTTGTGATTCTTCTACAGCACTTTTGGCATTCCAGTAAAGATTTATTTTACCCAATGCAGGCAAGTGGAAATGATAGCTTCTCTAAGCAAGGAGAAGCTGAAGTCCACCAGCTCAGCGTTTCACACTGGGACAACACACCTCTCCCAACAGCCGCATGTCCCTGCAGTTAACATCTGGCAGTGAGAATGTGCTAAATTCTCTTGCTCTCCGAGCCAAACACCATTTCAGGTTAAAGCTGGTAAATAACAGGCTGCAGCACAAAGCACGCAGCAGCCGCTCCCCTCGCCCGGGCAGGTAATAACATTACTGTCACACCGCCCAGCTGGGATGCTTTTGCAGCCTCACAAGTTCATTTTGGCAGCTGTGCGTGCACTGTAAGCCCCTGTGATCAGTGGCATGCTCAATGCGGTCAGCAGCCTGGCTGGCCTCTGGCCTCTGCACCAGTCCTGCAGCCGTAAGACAGCAGTGCCATGCCAGTGAGCCTTGCTGGGAAGACAGACAACCTTCAGGTCGAGCAGGAATTTAAAGGATTTTTGGCGATGGCTCTTGCTTGAAGTGTAAGGTCAGCTCTAGTGCTGGCTGGCTCGTCTATCTGTTGGAAATCCTGTTGGCTGGCTTTTCTTTGAGACGTGTCAGCCATGGCTCAGGCTCCTGCTCAAAATATCCACCTTGTGATGTTGGAGGAGGCCTGAAGAGTCAGATGTGTTTCCTTGGAGGACAGGTAAAACCCTTGCCTTCCGTTCTGCAGAGAAGGCGTGTGAAATTTCTAGCATTTGACGATGACTGTGTATGAGAACACCCAAAGCAGGGCTGTGCAGCAGGAGAACAGAGCCATGCACTGCACTGATCACCATGAATCCACACCGTGGTGGTGCTGCAACCCTGCGGAGTGCTGAAGAGACCGAGCACCCGCTCCCTTCTCACACCAGCTGTTTTTGGTGAAGTACACTGTTTCTTCCCAGCACACTTGCACACAAACAGGAGGTGGCTGGGACTGACAGATTATTCGCTTTAGGCAGTCTTTAATGGCACAGAGTATCTGCACTGGGCATTATTTCAGAGCAGCTTATTCTGCAACAGTGTAATGACTGATTTTACTTTACAGGTGAGACCCGAAGGTACTGGTGGCATTCACTGAGGTGATCTTCTCAGCTCCCTTCCAGCTGTCCTTTGCCATGCTGTGATAAACCACTTCTAACAGTGCTCTGCTCCACATTCTCTAATGCTCTGTACACTGCCAGCTTACTAAAACTCTGCTTCATGACAGCATTTGCCATTAACCCTTGCAGGGGACTGCAACAGGACAACCAAGCATGCAAAAGCCAGGCTTTACCATTCTCTTTGCTCACTCAGTAACACAAAGATTTCCTAACTGAAAGCATCGATTGTCTTCCCCGAGCCCAGTCTCCTCTTTCCAATTTGTAACCACAGCACAACCATCCCTGCAGCTGGGACAGCAACTGCATGCCTGGACAAATTCCCTTTGGAAAGTACTGAATGGAGGGGGAGCTAGTTTTATTTCTGTTGCCATTTCAGTGCAATTTAGCAGCTGGAAAAGAGGAAGAGAAACTGGTGCCACATGACCAAAGCTTTCCATGGATCACAGTCCAGGCATCCCTACAGCAGCATTTAAATAAGCTGCAGTTATTTCAGCAAACCACAGTTCCATGGTGGTTACCAAAGGTGGCAAGCAGAGCACCTTGGAAAACACAAGGGTAGACAGCTTTAAGTTTCTTTAGATATCAGCAGGGATTTGGTCACACTGCTGGAAGCCAAGTGGGTTGATCAATCTGTTGCTGCAGCTCCTTGCCAATCACCATGGGTTTCCTGCAATGGCTCCTCATCGGTTATCTATCCACAGAGCTGGGCTGGGAGACAGGCAGCCAAGCAGGACCCTCTGGGCTGAAGCCGCCTCATCCCCAAGCTCCATCCTATGGTTGTTGCAGCTTGCACATGGCCCCCAGGCTACATCAAACTGTTGCTTGGAGTTTCTATCGGCGTGCAGTGTCTCATGCAAGCCTCCAGGTTGGCACCTCATTAAAAGAAAAGCGGCATGTGAAGAGCTCACGCTCCTGCTGACGCTGCTTGGCTGGAGATGCTGCACCACTTGCCTAGGATCAGGTAGCAGCAGCAGAGGGCCAGCATCTTCCAAAGAGCAGAAAGGCCAAGCTCTCCCTGCCAGACCAACTGCATACAGCGGAAGCTCAGGGCACTTGCCAGCCCAAACATCTGATGGCTTCATCCCCACGTAGCGCACGGCAGCCCTGACCCAACTCCTACCACGTGGCATCTCGCCCCTGACCTGCGGCCAACAGGCAACTTGCCAGAAGGCAGTTCAGCACCTCAAGGCCAAGGGTGCTGGATCCAAGTATTCTAGGAGGGTCTGATTCTGAGCTTACTGCCCCCAAAGCTAAACCCTCTCACATCTGTGAAACAAATCAAGTGAGTAGTGCCAGGGGCATGGCTGTAATAGCTTCTTTGCTCCACAACGAATGCTTCTGACAAGGCAACCAGCTTCAGGTCCCTCCGTCTGTAAAAATGACTCATGCTGGAATGAAACACAGCAGGAACAAGCACAGCCGCCCCTTTGGCAATGAGATGCTGACATCTGCAACTGGTTTTAAACATTTTCAGGATGCTCAGCGAGTTAATGGGACTTTTTTAGAGGCCTTGTTTCTCCTTCATCAGAAAAAATGGTCTATAGGGTTGGAACAGAAAGCTCTGTGGGTCGCAGAAATGCAGCAAAGACCAGTGTAACTTACTACTGGCTTAAACCCGCCTTGTGCACACTAAAAACCATCTCTGCAGAGGAATCCCTTCTCCCAAGCCTCTCCTGCCGCATGGCCTCTTTGGCTACCAGCTCCTGCACCAGGGAGGGCTGATCCCAGGCAAAAGATTTTTCCACACACCAAGGCCTGCTCCTGCACTCGAGGTTTCCTGAGAAAATACGGTTAAAACCTGAACACATTAACACAAGCAGACAGAGGGCAACATCTGGTGTCGGTGTATTCCCTGACCTCACTCACAGAAATGGCCGATCCCTTTCTGAAAACACTTTCCTAGAAAGAAACCAGCCTTAGGCAGACACCTGGCCTGGAAATTTGCTGCTTGACTGCTTCAAGTTTGGGGATGTTTTCAGCAATACAGAGAAATGGGTGTAAGTGATGCACTTGCTGCTCCTTGCCCATGCGTTTGATAGTGTGCACTGCCTCAGCACAAGAAGGGCTCCCAGCAGTGGAAATGGCTTCTAATATAGCTCCTTCCTGCCAAGCGGCATTAGCTCCCTGCCACATTCATGAGCCTGCCCAGAAAATGTGTTTAAATGCCTTACAGGGAGGAAAAAAACCCCACCAAAACCCCAACATACTCAAAACCGTTAGTATCCTTGGTGAAAATTTGCTGTCTTCCCCGTTTAGATTTTGCTGTAGTATTCGGTAGGAGTAACCACAGCTCACCTCTCCTCACATAAAACGAGGCTCCCACAAATTACATTCCCACAGGAATCTTTTAATTGATTATCCCCTTTTTCTGTTTCATGTCTCTCTTAGTTTTTTGTATTTTAATACCACTCAGGAGGAGACGTGCTGCAAAGATCTTCTGGGACCACGGGCCACATCCTGAGGAGCTACAACAGCCTGCAAACCTGTGCTGATCTCGAAGCCAACTGAAAAGCAACCACAGCTCAGTACCATTACCAGCAGCAAGTGGCACAGAGCAAACAGCAGGAGGGGAGCAGAGTTTTGGTCCGAGACTGGTGTCAGATATGCTCCTTGCGGTGACGTTTGTGGGAAGCTGAACCTCAAGGTAACACAACCACAGCTGGAGACCTCAAGATCTCATGCATAAACTGCTCGCAGTGCTCCACATGCAGCTTAACTGATCTAGCTTCAGAAAAGACACAGCTTGCCTAGTGCAAAACCACCTTTTCAGAACCTTTGGGTAATTCTGAAAAAAAACCACCATCCCCAACAAAAAACCAAACCAAACACCCACCAACTTAAAACCTCTGTGAACTCCCTTCCTGGCATTTGTAGGACACTAACAGGGCAAGTCCTCACACCCTTGAAACATTTAATGTTAAAGGCTTAAACAAGGAGGAGAGACTTTCTCATCTCTCCTCTACCACACACTCACCATTCCCATTCCCTCCAGCCAGTAGTTTTCCAACTCTTTCAGCCAAAAGATTCAAGCTCCCCAAACAAATTTTTCTGCCCTGACACACTCTGATTCACACGGCTGTTCAAAGGCTCTGCAGCAACTTCTTCCTTTCCGATTCAAGGCAATCAATAAATAAATCACAGTCCTTGCGCCACATGGCTCTGCTGCCGCAACACTCATGTTCCCAGCCAGGGCCTGACACTGCCCCATCCTCAGAAGAAATTCATCAGGTGCACACACTGACTTGGCAAATATTTGGCCTCATTTACATACAAACTCACATCTGTTTAATTCAACTATGTAACTGCTACAAACCATCATGTACCCACTCATGTTCCCGCTCAGAAATTACTTTTGCAAGAAGAGAACCAACACAACCTTCTGCAGAAGTTTAACGCGCAGACCTTGAGACTCACTGCGTGGGTTTTTCCATGCAGATGAGCCTTTCTGAGATCTTGAGAGTGCCTGTCACCAAAACTGCTGGGCCCAACTGCAAGGCCAGGAGGGGAAGAGGACGAGGAGTTGCTGGATGTCATACAGATACATACATATGCATATAGTAAGGGTGAGAATTTTTTTTTTAAACAAAATCTCAGAGAAAAGTGTTTTATTGTTACTAAAAAAACCCCCCAAACAATGCTGTAGTGTTTTAGGCCATGGATTCTCTAGCTCAGATTCATGGCGTGGAACACGTTAACAGGGAAAATGTCTCAGGGACATCTCCCCTCCAGCCACAACCAGGCTCCCTCCTCCCTTCCCCCTGGTGATCAAATAACATCCTTATGCAAGTACAGCAATTGTTTACATGTAAAAGATTAGGAAAGTATGTAATGTATTTGTAGCCTTTTTTTGTTTTGTTTGTTTTTCCTTTTTTTTTTTTTTTTTTTTTTTAAAAAAAAAAAGTGATTTAGCAGCTGGAAAGAAAAAGACAGCATCATGTGAGCAGCTAGTGCTGCACAGACCACCAGCAAATGCTCCACAGGTTACTCGTGGTCCACGGACCACAGTTCACAAACTACATTTCAGGGCTTCACAAACTTTGCAGAATGTGTTATGGTAGATGCTTCTTCACAGTGAGAGCCAGCAGGTCATCTTTGGTTGTTGAAGAGAGACACACAAGAGACTTAATGTACTCAGCAGCAGCTCAGTTTGGAGGACTGCGTGGCATCGAGGCGCGGCCGAGGTCCCTTTGGGTACACAGAAAACACGTGCTCTGAACTGCAACTGCAAAGTGACTGCTGTTCATCTGTACCCAGACTCCACTCGGACTTCAGACGCCACCACAGGACGGGCAGAGCTGGGAAGAGCACCACAATGCTTGTTCCACCTCTTAACTCGTGTTGGGCGCTTTTTTTTTCTACCCGTCTTTGGGTTCCTTAGGCACAGCAAGGCAACCGGCAGATGCAAAGGGCAGTGGCAGCAGAAGCTGGGCAGCAACGGACACGCAAGCCGCGGTGAAGGGATGTCGCTTCTCTGCTTGAGCGGCTGCTACCTCCAGAGCTAGCAGGGTCCCCAGTCCCCAGGATGATGCCACTGATCCAAGTCACATGAGAGACATTGCAGCTGCACAGCTGGAAAAAAAAGGAGCTGGGATCGGGCACCAACTGCCCCCGGGGTCATCTCCCAGCCTGACGGCAATGTGCTGGGAACCAAACACACCTACATGGTACAGCAGCCCAGCCAGCTGCTCCTTGGCCATTAAGTTCTCTCTGCAGAAAAGGTCTCCCAAGCAGCAACCCCCCCCCCCCCTTTTTTTTTTTTTTTGCAACAATTGCTCTCACCCCTCTTTTTTTTTTGGTAGACACACATACATACACACACTATATGTACACAATTTGGAACCGAGGATCTACACAATGAAAAGGAAGCCAGCACCGCTCAGAGATGGTGCACACATTCAGCAGCTGTCAAAAGGAGAAGTCGTTTTACTTTCTTTTAAACTTGCAATGTTTGTCTTTATTTTGTTCTTTATATTTTGAAAGTGAAAAGAAATAGTATTGAGTCAATTTCTTTTTTTCTTTTTTTTTTTTTTTTTTTTAAATATTTGTTCTATGTATTTACAAGCCTTAAAGTTGCTCTAAAGGTTCTGAAAGTATCACTAGTACTTTTTCCCCAGGGTAGCACTGTTTTGAATGAGTTATTTTCGGAGCACTCTGGTCCGCAGCGGTTTTCTCAAATGCATTTCCTTCCGTTCCAAGGTTATGTAAGTTTTGATTACTATTTTCTTTTTAAATTTCTGAAGCAAGCTGAGAGGCAGGCAGAAAAAATCTGATGACAATTAAAAAGAAAAAAATTGATCTCTTCCTCACCTAGCTTACCCCAACCCCCTTGAAAGTTTTGTCTATTTATCATGCTTTGAAACAAAACTGAGGTGCATATGAAGGGGAGGGAAATTTATTTCTCTGCTTTTGTTCTATTATACAATTTGTTTACAGAAACTGCAAATTTAAAAATTACACTGGCATTTGCAGTCCTTTAATAAATTAAAAGTTTTAAACTTCTTTTTTTTCCTAAACAGATTTGTTTTGCTTTGTGTTTTTGTAAGTATGAGTCCTTGTTTAAAAGAAAAAAAAAAAGATTAAAACAGAAAATATTTTCTATAAATAATACATGTATTTTGGTTTAGTGCTCCCGCCCTCAGGTTTGAAGTTTACTTTTTTTTCAAGTACCTTTTTTCCTCAATGATCACCTTTGTGTTTATCTATTTTTACCTCTCCCACTCGTGCATGTGTGGGGGAAGGGGGGGTCTGCGCGAGAATTGGCCTTGCTGCACTGTGATTGGCGAAGACGTGAAACTTTTTAAAAAAATACTTAAATTGTTTCTTTTTTTTTTCTCTGTATTTTAAGTTTTAATTATCCTCCGATTCTTCTTCGGCCTCCCGTAGCCACGTGAAGAATGCTGTGACAGATTTTAGCGCTACTCCTTTCCCGTTCTGCTCTGCTGGGTCCTTGCTGCTTTCCCACTTGTAGAAGGCATCCTCTGATATTACCTCCTCATCATACAGGCAATCAAAAAACATCCGCAACAAATCTGCAATAATGGAATCATGGGAGAGAACATCTGTTAGCACTGTGCAGTTTAAGTCAGCAGACAAAGACGCAGTTATGGATAAGGGGATTAACGTGACCTTTAATGCAAGAGATGCAGATACAAGGAAAAGGAAGGTCTGTTACTGAGTTACTGCTTCCTGGCTGGTTACACACAGGTGAGAGGGAAAACAGGTCCCTCTGATGCCATCGGATAACACATGCTCGCAGAAAAGGGAAAGCTGGGAAAGCAGCCATGGGAACGTATTATTTAGAGATTGGCCAGCAAGCAGAATCCACAGCAGCTCATCCTCCTCTCGCTGGACCACGCAACCTGGCAGCCTGGCTCCTCTCCAACACCTAATTTTTGCAGCTCAGTGGGAGGGATAATGAATGACTAGCACCCTAAAGCTAAGGATGGTCAAGTCATATCTTTTTGGGCACTCTCCAACTGTGCGCTGCAGACTCCCCGGGAATCCCTGTTTTTCCGGCAACTCCCTCGCCTCTTCCAACAACAGTTTTCTGCAGTGTCTCTGGGACAAGACTCATCAGTTGCCCCACTCATTTTATCCCCTCCAAGTCCACTGACACCTGTGGTGCAGCAATGCAATTACAACGTCCAATGCTCCCATGTGTCTAGGTACTGTAAACTCAATAGATTATTTTTAACTGTTCTTTTTATCAACAGGGGTTTGTCCTTCCTGCTGCATAGCGGCTTACAGGAGCAACCAAGAGAAGAGTCAGTCTCTGGCCAAGGATATGGGGACTTGCACTGCTCTAACAGCTGGAATCTGGACAAGCAGGAACCACTGTACGCTGTTTTCTCTCATCTGTTACGTACAAAGGTAAGGAAAAGCACATGCTCTTCCAGTCTCTACCACTAAATTTCACTCTTGCAGGAACCACCTTTCTTTATACTGTCAGGGTTCAAATCCCCAGCACAGAGGCAATACTTACTAGGAGGCTGATCAAGTTTTACTATTGATGCTTGTAGTGCATAAAGTGCTTGAAGTTCCTTCTCTGTGTCTGAGTCTAGGTACTTGAGTAAGATCGGCACTCGCTGTTTGATAACAGCAGTGTCCACACGGAAGCTAGAAGAGTCCGCTGCAGGGAAGAGAAACAACCAGGATCAGCTTTAGTACACAGCAGCAGGGGTGGATCTTTTATCACCTTTATTTATTCAAAAAATCACAAGGAAATCACAGATAGAGGTTTGCTTGGGGAGAAAAGAGGATGAGAGACAACAGGAAGTATTTCTGATCAATGGCTTTTTTTGGAAGACTTGGTTCTTCCAGTTCCCCAAATTCAACCAGTACCAGCAGCAACCCTGGCCCTAACCAGCCTGCTGACATATGCAGAATTACAACCTTTGCGGAGCAAATTGTTGTGTTTCCACAGGCAACTGGATGCCCAAAGTGTGTACAGTGGCTAGGGCTGAAATTTCAGTTATATAGAAGGTTTTTAGAAAATTGTATCTCCCCCCCGCCCCCCCCCCCCCCCCAAAAAAAAGGCAGAAACAGAATCATAAACTGGAAATGACATAGCAAGTCAGGAATGTAGGAAAAATATGCATAAGCAGTCCATCAGCAGCATAGATAAATTATTCAGTAGCTTTTAACTAAGTAAGGACCCCCACCCCCCGGTTAGAAGCAAGGTCAAAACGTAAACAGTAAGATGATGTTCCTGATACACATCAGGGAACCCTTAAACATTTGTAATCAAATCCTGTGTCGTTTCGCCATTGACACTAGGTGGCATCAGAAAGGTTCCGTACTCAGGGAGAAGAAAGGAGCTGGGCTGCCTTTCCCCTCCCAACAAGATGAAGTTCAGACCATTCTCTCCACCAAGCAGCGTGACTTTTACAGCTAAGAGCAGAACCAACTGCTTTACAAGCGCAATTTTTTGCCTTGCCAGATGCCAACAGTAAAATTAAAGAAAACAAAGTGAGCTGACCAGATGTTTCTGGCTGCAATGCTTTACTCAAGCCCCCCTGAGGGCCGGAGGCTCACACATCTGACTTGGGAACCCACCCTTTCCTCCATTTCCAGACGACTGCCCTACATTCAAGTAATCCACATGAACTGTCTTTCCAAAACTGCAACTTTGGACATAAAACTATTAACAAGACAGAGATGCAGGCTGGCTTCTCTTCTGCAACCCACTCTTCCAACTTGCACGTGGCAACCTGCGATGGTAGAGCACCCACGCATACTTGCTGACATGGGAGTGGAAATGCTAATTATCTTAATAATGTCTAGCGCATTTCCACCGTCACTAGAGAAAAAAAAAATAAAAAATCAACGAACAATCTGGCATTACTCAGTCCAAAGCGTCTGCTCACGCAAGGTCAGTGGGACGCACTAGGGCCTGGAGAACACCGTAACTGGCAAAGTGCCTGGCTGTTGCAGGGGGAACGGACATCCTTTTTGCAGGGCAAAAGTCTTAGTGTGTGATAAAATATAGCCTTGGGGGAGGGAAAAGCGATATAAACCTGAAAAATATGAAATAATTCTTTATACATTTGGTTTGTGTGGTGTTTACATTGCAAGTTACTCACCTATAATAGCTGCTTTACAAACTGCTGTCATTAAAGCTCTAAGGAATGTAGGTGAACTCATCTGGCTTTCATCTAGATTAGCCTGAAATCAAGAGTAAATGGACCGGTTAAAAACACGCTGCTGTGTGAAAGCAACTGCTTTCAAACTCCACCACTGAATCTGGCAGCGAGTTCAAGTACAGCAAAAGCTGCTGCAGCAGAAATCCAGCTCAGCCCTCTGCAAATACTCAGCTTCCCCACTCCTTGAAACTAGCTCAGGTAGTTCAACACCCAACAACAGTTCTCATGCGATCGATTCACCATTTAACTACTCTCACAACTAGTCATTTGTCTTGAGAAACAAACCAACCCAACCACACTTGGCTTTTGCAATGCCCTTAGACATTTTCTAAGAGTTTTGGGCTTTTTCAAGAAATTTTACAGCATGCTCCTTGGGTGGAGATTTCTTTGTAGAATTTGCTTTGTAGAAGAAATTCAGAGAATGGCTATGTAACTTGTCCAAGACTACAAAGAGCCTATGGGTGTCCCAAGATTTTCAGTGCTGCTTTTGTTCCACTCTCAACTTCCCTAACGGCAGAAGAAAAAATGGCATTTCTAACACTTTTGCTCTAGCAACAGAAATAAATGAAGCTGACCAAGATTTAGCTGTAAGCACAGATCTAAATGAATCAGGCTGGGTATAATTTCAGACACTAGATTAAATATCTGGCTTGAAGGATGCAGTCAGAGACAAGAGGGCAAAAGATCAGTGGGTTGACATGGCCTCTTTTTTTTTTTTTTTTTTTTTCCTTTTTTTTTTTCCTTTTTCTTTATTTTCTCTTACAGTGCCTGGCCCAATGCACTGGAAAAGGTACATGTCCCCTCCGTGACTGCCCTGGACAGTTTTGCACCATGACAGGGCATGCGGCTGGGCAGGGGAGAATTCGCATAGGTCATGGTGCAAAAAGCAACACAAAGCTTTTATCCTATATTTTGGGAAGCAAGAATGTAGCAGCGTGCTTGGTCTAGAATGTACTAAGCAGCCAGAAGCAGCATATTCAGTGTCAGAAAGTCTACAATATTTAAAAGGCAGTTACACAGTTGTATGTTAACGTGGCTACAATTCTTTCTTCCTAAAGGTTACTATGAAATAATGTGACTGATGATATTTTAGATTTTAATTCTTCCGATGCATTGATTGCACAGACCTAATCATCTTACCACCCTATGCCTAGGGAGGAGCCTGCAGAGATGCTCCTTTAAAAGAGAAAATATTTACAAAAGCAGTTAATGAGCTGTGCACAGGGAGGGTGAAAACAGTCTTTGTACCTCTACCCAGTCAAAGATTTGTTCATCATTCGCTTTGTCCTCAACAATGAGTTTTTCTAGCTGCTTGTTCAGCTCTTCCGCAGAGAGTTCTTTCTCTGAAAGTGCTTCTGAGGAACTGGAACAGTCGGACTCCGTGAAGTCCAACTTCTGCAACATTAGAAGCGATAATGAGAATTAGTTAAATATACTTTCCTATGCTGAATTATACCAAATTGAGGCAGCAAGCTACACTTCAATCTGCTTTCTGGCATCTTTCAACCACTGAGTTATCATTACAATGATTTATATACTTTCTCTGTTCCAAAGATTATAAAGCATTTTACAAACATGTGGGAACTACATTACCCAGCAAAGACAACCAGGCATCTCAAAGCAACTCCAGTCCTGCACAATACGAGCAAGCACAAAATAAAGCGCATGTTGCTCAACTGAAACGACGGGGAGCTGGAATGCAATTACCAAAGCTGGCATTCACTCAAAGAAATTGCAGCTAACGCCCCAATTCATTGCAAAACGCGACAGAGGATCTACAGTCCCCTCACCAAGCCCCAGGCCTCAGTAATCCATTTCATTTCCTGCAGCGCAGCACTTCTTAAGTGCTAAAACAGAGCAGTGGACCACTCGGTGCTCCAAAGAGAAACCTCCAGCTTCTTCCTCAGGAGCACCACCAGCCAGGGCTGCAAGGTACCCCCATCAGCCCCAGTTCCTCTTGGTTGTGAAACCCTCCAGGATCATAAAGCAAGGTGGGATGAGTGAATAATTGCTACCATTTATTCCGACCCTTCTGCAGATTGTCTGTCTTTGCTGCAAAACTCATTCTCGAGTTCATTCCCCGCAGATGCAATGATGGACCTCTTACAAGAAGCCAGCTGATGGGAGACATGTACCTGGGACAGGAAGGGACAAGTCCGTCCTAGCCTTTCAGAAAGGAGGTGCTGAATTAATCTAACCCCAACTTGGCGAGGGAGATGCTTCACCCCATATCCCATAGCAGCTGTACAGAAGAATGGGATGGAAAAGGAGGAACAAAAGGGATGTAGGGCCAAAAACCAGTGTGCCAAAATCATTAAGCAAGTGCTTGCTCTGAACTCACTTGTTCCATGAGAAAGGTATGTACATCCTCCCCTTCAGGTAAGTAGTCCTTCCAACTGAGGCCAGTCTCCCTCCATAAGGCTCCCACTTTCTTATGGCTCTAAAAGACAAGCAGTTTGTTCATTTTAAACACTTGAGAGACAACCAGGGGAGCTTACACAAGCTGGAGTGGTGCAGCTGTGTCAGGAGAAATAAAGAACCGTTCAGCCACCAAACAAGATGCCTAGCAATGAAGTGAAAACATCCGGAAATCCCGTGCAAGAGAAATTATATATGCAATCCTGCCACAGATATACACATCTCGTCAAGTGGTCAGACACCACAGTGATGGGTAATAAACAAGGCATAATGTGACACGTGGGGTTTCCAGCAACCTCAGCCAGAGATTACCTATGAAAAGTGACACATCTGAACGAGGCACAGTTTCCCACGGCCGTGACACAGAGCTGGCAGTTAGATGACTTAAGAATCTTCTCCTGACTCTGACAGCAACTTACTCTGTGACTCATACTTCCCCTGCCTTGACATTAAGGCACCAGCAGATCAGCTACTTTTAGAAAATAATTATTTGCATGGCTGTTTTCTGTGCAGAGATCAAGCCTCAAATTCAGGAACATAATGCCAAGTTCACTCTTCAATTCCTAGAATTTATTGCAAACCTTGAGAAAAGCGCCTTTGCAGCACATACAGTTCAATCTCCCGCATCCTCTAATGTCACGCTGACCTTTTGGTGTCCTGCCTAAGAGGGCACATATACAATTCTGACAAGAATAAAAAATACAAGAATAAAAAAACACCCAAATGCTTTGCCAAAACTTCACCTTAAAGCACCTGCACAAGGGAGATGACTGTGTAGCCTCAGTTAAGCCCTAATAAAAGCAGCCTGATTTGTAGTTTACAAAGCAGATTATGCTTTTAAGTTTACAATACAGATCATTAAGAGTTAATTGCGCATGGTTCCTGCTACTATTCATCAGGATCTGAATTAGATGACTGATACTACACTGAAATACCCAGTCCAAGTGCTGGCCTGGACAAGATGGAATTAGAAAGCTGTGGCAGAAACAGAAACCCAAGGCTGTGCTTCAGCCCCTGGAGCACAGCAGCTTTTCTTTCACAGAATGGAGGAAAAAAACCCAACAAATGGAAGTTGACTGTCCAAACAAGCATGAGACTAAAATAAATAAATAAAAAGTCACTATTTGCACTGCTAGACTGAAATGCTCCTGGAACATTCAACCTTATTTGAATGCATGCTTTATAAAGGAAAAAAAAAAGAAAAAAAAAAAAAAAGAAAAGGCAAGTGAGGGATTTTACAGGGTTGAAAATATCCGAAGTGCAGTATTTAGCTTGATTATATATATATATATTAAAAAAAAGACAAAAAATGGAGACAGAATTAATAGGGAAACCACCAAACTGGTTGGACACACAACTGTGAGATGTGTAAGAGAGCTCTAGAAGTTACAGGGTGAAAAAGTGTCGCTACTACCCCTAGTGATGGGTGAATCTTAGGAGTTGGCAGGTTTAGTTTGGATAAGCACCCAGAAGTCTGAGAGGCCATCTGAAGCTTATCCGAACCCTTAGAACCTCTCCGGTCTGCAAGAACAGCTCTCTCGCAAGATTTCCGGCACTTGCTGCTTCTGGTCAGCCCAGAAATACCTCGAGCATGTCCCTCTTGCAGCATTTCAGCACTCTAGCTTCTGGAAGAAGCCAGGTGCAAAGGTACCTGCAAAAGGGAAAAGTGATGAGAAAAAAAAAAGTTAACTCAACTTTTTGGAACCTCGTAAGGCTTGGTTGGAAACTGGGGATGAAGAGGCAGGTTTCCTAGGTTATCTGGACTGGCTGGCCCATCCCTAAATACCTTCACGTGGGATATGTGTAGGCTTCATGCATAAACATGTACTCGCTGCATTCAGCTCCCATCTATGAACAGTACACCCAGACACTTACCATTTGTTTGCATAGAAGGTGCAAGATTTCAGCAAGCAAGACACCGGCTCTTCCCACAGGAAGCAAAGGTTTGCTAAATTCTCTAGAATGAAAGAAAACCAGATATTTTTCCTTATAATTTGAATTTGGAATGCAAGGCAAAGGGGTAGTGATCAAAGTGAGGCAGGACATCACCTTTAACTTCTGCCAGGGATAAAGGATTCCATCTGGCTAGCACTGCTGATAAAACAGACTTCAGTGATGCAGTGCACTTGCCACAACAGGGCTAATTAGAAATACTTCATTTTAATGTCATGTCAAATCCACTCATTTTTGTGGGATGCTGCATTTGGGCAGCAGGACCCTTTTGAGGGAAAAGGCTATTCTTTTCTTAATACACCACTTACAGGAAAAGGGAGCCATTCGACTGGTTTCCAGTTTATCCCCAAATATGTAAGGTCACATGCAAAATAGAGAAACTCTGGTCCTGGGAACAGTTTCCAGTCTTGCAGGCATGGTTTTTGTGCCCATTTAAGGCAACACCCTCGTGGTAGTTATTACACTCCTGAGACACCTTGCTCTCTTCAAATCTAATTCTCAGGGCCTTGCTGTGCTTTCAAACAACTTCAACTGTACAACAGTGGGGCATTTTTAAAGTATTTTTTAGTTTACTTGTTTAGTTAGAAACAAACAGGACTGAAGCAGATTTATGGATGAAACTTTCACCCCTGAACAGAGCAGCAAGCTCCCTTCCTACCACAGCCTAGTGCAAGTCCCGAACGATGTGCAGCAAGCCTTTTATCAGCTCACACGAGAAGCTGAGCCTCTAACACCACTTGTCTTTTATCTACTGATGGGAACCATGCTGTGAAAATACTATAGCATAGCCAGGCAGAGTGCTCAGCTCAACCAACACCAGAAAAGAGCAGCATTGCTTACTGTATAAGTTCTCTCATAGAGATTCCTCCTTCTTTTAACATGGGGGTCACCAACTCAGCTAGGTACAACCAAATATGGGGTATATCTATGGCCATATCGTCCGCCATCTCCAAGGTATCTGAAAAGCTTTAAAAGAAGAAGGAAAAATGCCAAGCATTAAATACAATTTAATTTGAAGCTTTTCCTGCAAAGCAAACCTGCACTTTAAAAATCCTTTGTTACAGGAGAGAGGAGTGAAGAGAATCACAAAGGCAACAAAAAACCCTATTGCTATCTTATACTTTCAGTGGTGTTCAGGAATGAATTTCTTTACGTAGTAACATGGCGAGTACGTGAAAAAGGCATTGCCTTTTGTAAAACCAGCAGATATATCCAGGAAAGCTCTATTTACAATAATTCTTCTATCCCAGTAACAAATTGTTTGCTAACTAGTAAAACCTGTTAAACCAAAAAAGCATTTTTGTCTAGAAATACAAACCATCTAATAAATGGAGCCTTCTTAGAAACATCCAAACATTTACAGAAGGGCATTATAATGATAACAGAAGCCCAAATGTAAGGTAAGCAGCAAAATGTCTGTAAGCATGTAAAACAACATGAGAAAAAAAGTTCAATACGCCAGATGAAGGTTTCCATCCAGAACAGAAAATGTGGCAGGACGAATTACAAAACTGCTCCCCAATGCCGTACACCGTTTCCGGAATCACGCTAACTCTTTTTTCCAATAAAACCCTTGTAGGTGGCTTCCTTTCCTGTGCCTGGTACAAGATGATTATTTTTCTGGCTCTCCTGCCAGTTTTCATCATGATTCATTTCTGCCTGAAAATCCTGAAAATTCTGGGGTCCAGTTTAGCGACTATAAATCTCTCTCGTGCTTCAGACCCAGAAACCATCTCCTTTGCTCTGTTCATTACATCCTGTGCTACTACTTCAACCCAGGTTTGTCCAAGGATTTCTGCCAGAAATGGGTTTCCTGCTGTGTAACTCTCCAGACTTGCGCTACGACCAGTACTTGTCCCATAACCCCTAATTACACAATAATTTGTCTTGCGTGAATAAATATAGTGGTTTTTGGTGGTGTACTCATGTGCTGGCTGAACACCACTTGCCCTTTCATCATCTCCAGGAGCTGTTTCACTTTTTTTATGCCACATTCAGACTGCATGTCCCACTACTTCATCAAGATCCTACTTATATGGTATCACCACCACTTATCCACACTCCAGGAAACACAGGAACGGCTTTCATCACAATCCATTATGGAAATGTAACACTTTGAATGAGTTGCTCTGACCATCAGCAACTGTGTGGACAGAGACAAGTGGACTCCCTGTTGATATGTTGGTTTTTTTTTTTTAAATTTTTTTTTTTTTGAACAGTTTTGGACTTTTCCTGTGAGCCACTGGATTGCATCACAATGAAATTCACCACCAGACATGGGCACAGGGAGATCATGATCGGAGTGGTCAGCGGTGCCACGGTAAGACATGATTCAACAGCAGCAAGACAAGACTAACTATTCGAAACTCAGTATCAAAAGCATCACTTCATCTGTTCGTTCGCTGGCGGCTCTTCATGGTTGTCCCCGTTTTAACCACTCTCCTCTAAGCCCCAGCAAGGACCGAGCAGTGCCAGAGACCTCCCTGGGAACACGGATCGTTTTATGACTGGACACCAGTTAAAATCCAGGCTGGGAACACAAACCCCAGAGAGCTGATGTGAACAGCAGCTGAAACTCGGACCTCTTGAGGAAGGTTTAACCCGTCTGATACACATCTGGCGTGTATTCTCCTTCTCAGCCCCTTGAGGACACATTTGCTCCTTGGAGTTGAGCTGTCCTGAGAAACGGCATCGTATGGGTGAAGCCTGTTGTGGGAGAACGGCTGCAGTTCTGTGGATGCACAGGCCCTCAGGCCACGCAGCCTCCAGGCATTAATGTCACGTACAGACTTTTGACTATTTCCTCCTCTTTTACTCTCGTTCAGTGATGTGCCAAAAGACTAACATTGGCAAACGCATCACAAACCAGACCTCTAAACACTTCAACAGACACCTACATATCTGCTTAGAAATCAATACAAAAACACAAAAATATTTACATTCACTAACGTGAAATACTTTAAATATATTACAATAATTATATTACTCATAAATACACCCAGGTGAAAATACTCCTTCCAAACAGATGCATGGAGAAGGCAGGATACCAAAGCAAGGTGGGAAATAATTCCTCTCCAACACAGTGTTCAATGAATGCTGAAAAAAAGTATTCATTTCTATGTGCAGAATACAAACCCCTTGAAGAAATCCTGCTTGCTCAGCTTTCCTGACTGCACCAACTGATGTAATAACTGGCCCATGTGATCCCTGGTGATCTGACTCCTCTCGAGTGTCGACTCCACTCCCACTCGCACGAAAACAGGCAGCAGATTCTGGGTGCTCAGCTCCTCCACACACTGCATTGCTTCCTGTTCGAATGACACACAGGATCACTCGCCTGAACTGAAAACATCAAAAAACGGGGCAGAATAATATTTTCAACTATAAGATAGGGTGGGTTTTTTTGGCAAATGAGTATTTAGTGAAGCTTCCAGCAAAGGTGCTGGACTAGGCTGTGGAAGCTCATCACAAATCATCACTGAGATGGCAACAGAATAATAATAATAATAAAAAAGATATGAGAATTTATACGATGCAGGCAACAATTTGTAAAATACACCATCACACTCCAGAGTACAGTTTGGCTGCTCAGTGAAAGGACAGGAATTGTCTTCTGGATGCCACCAAAACACCTACTATTTCATCAAATATCAAGCCAAGTCAAAAAGAGGACATGAGGTTAGATTCATTACTGATCCAACCTGACACAAAAATGCCTGTTACAAACCCACATCATATAAAGAAGCAGAAAATAGGTGGGGAGCATTTGGAGGAAAACTTCCCCTTACTAAAGCTTCTGCTTTCTGGCATGTGCATTTTGTAACTGAAGCAAATAAAACACTCTTAAATGAGCATGTCTCTGAAAGCTCTCATGTCAAAAACCTCCACTGTCATCAGCAAAGATCTTCTACTGACCTTCTAGGTTGAGCCCAACGGATCTCAGTGGGCTTCCCAACTAAAGACATTTGCTCTTTGTCTTAGGTTATGCCTTTTGTTATCAAGAACTGGCAGCCCCAGATGCATTTCTGCAGGTCCTGAACAGCTTTTTTCTGCAGGTCACCGGCCTGGCGGTCCCAGACGGCACGCTTGGGCCAGAGCTCTCCCGTCAGATGTGCCTGACAGATCTCTGTGTCTCCAGGACAGACAGGTGAACACACACAGCTCGACCCTGCTGCCACTGGACACCAGCACACAGATCAGCAGTTTTAATTTACAGTCAGGTTAAATACTGAAGACTAAACTCATGACAAACGGCTATTCCTATGCTCTATGCTACATTAACACACTCATATATGGCCTTGTTAATGTGAGTTTAAGTTGAATTAGCCAGCAGCTTTGTTGCACGATGCATTTGAAGAGCAGCAAGAATTTACAATTATTAAGTAACCCCTTTAATGCAAACAAGGTGCCTCAATCTGATGTACTTTTTTTAAGCAGAGGTGCACTTGTCTAATATGATTCAACTCGTGTTTCCATCCAGCCATAAAAATATCTCACTGTATGTGTGAGCAGAGAAACTGAAGCAGCCCCTTCGCCCCAGACATCCAGGGGTGAGCCTTTGAAGTCTATGGCAAAAAGAAAAAAGGACCAGAGACTGCTTTGTTCACCAGCCCCCCCCGCCCCTAACTCTCCCTGCTGAGATCTGCCAGGCCAGCAAAGCTGGGGGACACTGCAAATCAAAGCATTTTTTTTTTCTCCAAACCAGGATTTAATAGTTTCTCCTGATAACTAGATGTGAACCCAAAACAATCCATCACAAGAATATTCCTCTTTCTGATTTTAATTGGAAGCCCTATGAAGCGGAAGCAGCAAGTCTGCTTTTAGGGTGCCAAACCAGGAACTCCCCAGTGCTGCTATTTCAAACTTGGCAGGTTTTAAAAATTTATTTCAGCAAAAGATCAAACCAATCAACTTTGCAGCTAACGTAACACTTCTTGCAAACTCCCTGGACGAACCAGAAATCCATTTACAAAGGAAACAAAATTTCAACCTTTAACTAGGAAGTGATGACAGCTGCTCTGTAATTTTCAATGTTTATTAAAAATACTCTGGAGTGGTTTGTTCAATATTTAGGACTGCTTTATCTGCCTCCAGATCAGAACAGCACATGCTTTGATAACTGAATGAAAACCTCAGTTTATTTTCCCACTGGCTTTTCTGCTTCCAAAATCGCTGCTATTATGGAGCTGCTCAGTGATTCATGACAGATACGCATACATCTTGCTACTTAAAGCACACAAGCTGGCCTATTTTTCCTATTACTAGGAGGGCAGAAAACAAGGTTGGGAGACAACTGTCCTCAAAACACTCATGGAGCTGCTGCTGCTCAGATTTTGACAGGCCCCATCGTTTCCGTTACCTCTGCGTGAGCTGGGTGCTTACAAAGACACTGTTCCTGGAGAGAAAACATACTCAAGTCCCACAGACCTTTCTGCTAAGTGAGATTTTAATTTTGCTTACCTTAAAATCATTAATATGCAAGAACTCATCAATGATAGATTTGCATTTTCTCTCTATTTCCTCTTCTGATAGTGAAGGCTTTTCTTGTGCTGGAGCTGGGGTAGCTTCTGGCTTGGCTGGTAGAAATAGAAGAAAAAAACTACATGCATTTGGAAAGGGAAAATCAGCATCATTTTCAGAGAAGACGCTCTGAAAACAGAAGTCACCGGAGCAGGGCATGTTCCCTCTCCCATCATCAGGCACGGGTCATTCCTTTCTTGGCTAACTTCCCCTGCATGAACTCCTGATGGTTCTGTAAATCAACCTTCTTGTAGAAACACTGCTGGCAGTGACACAGGTTGTAACACTTTCAAAGTTCTCTATCAACATTAAATAATTAAACTTTGAGCTGCTACAGCATGCTGGAAATTTAAAACATGCTGACCTCAATGGGCAGCAACCCAAAGCAATCTCCTGATCACATCTCCAAAACCTTGGTCCCCGTGAAGTCCTGTACAAAGTCCTGAAGCTTCAAGACAAGCATCTGCTGTGTTGTGGCAGTCAAGACGTGTTCCTCACTGTAGCAGTTTCTAGATGTTTCCCAGGGACAGAGCAGAACACTGTACTTATCACAAAGGCTCTGTCCACAGGGAACATTGCCCTGAGTGTCCTCAATATTTTCTCACTAACAGATTGGCTCAAGCTGGCAGGAGCAAAAAGCCAGAGCTGCAGTGCTGACAAGGTGACAAGCCACCCCAGCGAGTGCTAACACTGCACTGTGCTAAGGCCTGCTCAGAAGGAGGGCTGGCAACAACGCAGCACTAAAAAGATGCTGTGCATGCTCTGTCCCAGACCCAAATCGCTGCTCTGGCCGTGGCAAACATGCAGAAAGGGTAGATACGGCTTTACTGGGCACTGAAGCAGTGGTTCCACAGAACTGACACTGATTTTGGGGACTCTGAGCCCAGAAACCGATGGCAAAAGCAACAGGGTCTGAGCAGGCATGACAGCGACGTGGTGTCTTGCTGGTACCTGCAGCCTTTCAACTCCAACGAATCCCAAGGGGGAGCTGGAGGGAGGAGATGATGCCAAGGCCTGTATGAATCCACTGTTACAAACCTTGGGGAGGCAGATCACAGCTATTGCAGCTTGATGTGTGACTGTAGGACAAATATTCACACCGCTGCACAGAAATCTGCCACTTTTTCTGACAGATTTTCCCTTATGCCTTTTCACGTACTCAGCAAGATTCCCTGAGCACGGAAGAGCCGCTTACCAGATTCCTTGGCTTTGTTCCTCTCTGCCTCTGTGCTGTTTCTGTCCATCTCCATGCCGCCTGTCAACTGTTTCACTGTCTCCAGCATCTCTCTCCGCTGCTCCTCTTGTGCCTGATTGTCGAGCAGCAGCTCTTTACTGCTGCTGCCCCGTAGGAAGGTGTTGGGGCGGGAGAGGGAAGGCGGAAGAGGTTTGTCATTCTTCTCCCTGCCTGTGCTTCCGCGACTGCGGAACAAAACCATAAACACTTAAAGGTTACGGTACAAGTAACTCCTGCTCGCAAGAAAAGACATTGGACAGCTTTCTAGCAACTGCAGGAAAACCCCACAACCCAAACCCTGCAGGATTGTCCTCTCAATTTTTTATGGTTGTAGCTACACAGAAAATTTAACTTCAAATTAAATTATCATCGAAATGAACTCAGGTCTCAGAGATGCATAAAACCAAATATCCACTGAGTGGACAGGCAGAGCCAGTGCTTCCTAAAGTACACACGGAAAAGCAATGAAGTCCTTACAGCACCTATTGTAGATGCAGAACAGTGAATTCTATAATGTAAAGGTACTGTTCTACTGTGAAAGAGCGGTGTATTTTTTACCTATTTATTGATAAAATAGCTTCTGAATAGTGAAGGCTACCAGCAACAGGTGACAAGGGTCTGTCCTATTAATTACTGTGTTAATGAGTAAGATGGGCAAAATGACACCAAAACAGAATAATATCCAGGTAAGCCAGAGTTTTAGGTGAAAAAGGAAGGAAAACATCAGAGGGACAAACCCAAGGAAACAGTCCAGCAGCTTGTGCATACTGGAAGTGACATTTTTAACAAACCATACATTTCTAAACAGTGTCTAGAAGTGATAAATTATTGAGGGTTAATACGTTTTATGCTACAAGCTGGAGTGGCTGTAGCCCTGATGAAATTGGGGTGTGAGAGTGCTGCACAGCCTTACATATGCATCACATGATGTGGAAGCACGGGCAAGCTGGGTCACATTGCATGGGAAGGGTCAGGCACAGCCAGAATGTTTTAAGAGCCCTGCAGAATTTCTGCGAGGTTTTCAGCATGTTCTTCTGGATAAACAAACCTACTGACCTGGCTGAACCCACGACCATTGAATCCAACCTGAATAGCCATTTATGACACCATTTTATCTGAAGAGGTGTTTAACTTGTTATAAACTACTAGCAAGTGTATCTTACACGAAGGGTGACTGAAAAGTGGAACTTAAAATATTCCATTTAATGGCTTTAAAAATCAATACCACCTGTCTCTCCAAAGATACAAAATACACATGTGTTTTAAGTTAACTCAAAGCACACAGGGTGGAGGAAAAGACTCATTCATTCCTCGAAATTCAATGAAATTCTTTCTTCCTGCGTGCCAGTAACTACAGCAGCGAAGGAAAGGCGCAGGCAGACAGACAGCAGAAGGGAAAGTCATCGTCGGACTGAAGCTTACCTAGTTAAGGCCCTGCGAGAATCTAATTCTGAAGATGCGGATGAGGCAGATACAGATGAGACTGGAGGCTGCAGCGCAGAAAATCTGTTCAAACTAGTGGCACTTGGTCGTAAGGAGTCTGGGAGATTGTAAAAACACAGACAAGAGCGACAACAAGGTCAGTAGCTGCTGATGCCTTAGCATCACAAAAATCAGTTGAGCAATAGCTGTTTTCAGAGTGATGGGGAGACAACTGAAGGGAAAAGGCTGGTCCTGCCCCACTTTAACCCTGCTGGTCAGACAGTCACACATGGAGAGGAGCATTCCCACCCAAATCCGCTCTTGGCAAGGATGGCTGGTAGCAAAGCAGAGCGGCAGGACCCATTCCTGACTTACCCATCTCGCTTGCCTTTGCTCCACCACTGCTGCCCTTTCCCCAGCTGCCCAACTGGGCTTTAGGCACAAGCTGAATCTTCTCATCTATTGTGGGCTGTAAAACACATCAAGACAAACCATTACAAGGGCAAATTATCCATCTGAATTATAAATGGGGTATTTTTTTGGCAACAATCCCCGTTTTGTGAACACCAAAATACACTTTAACACATTTTTGGAAGACCAAACCCCAGCCAAAGACAGAGGACACAAACAACAAAGGGCAAGACGAACAGCCTCTCCCAAAGCGTCACAGACATTCACAATGACCAGGAGCTTTTTTTACTTGGGAACTCTGAAGCTCAGTAAGGAGGAAAAAGCGCATGAAATCAGTACTTGAAAGATGTTCAGTTAGTTTGTGACTAGTAGAACGGTTTTGCTGTCCACTCCACCTACCAGTCACAACCTTGGGGGGAACCTGCACAGTAACAAACAGAATTCAGAGGGCAAGGGATGACAACAGGTTGCAGAACTCGGAGGGAAAAAGTAGTGTCTGACAAGAAGAGGACATTGATTTTACAAAGCTCAGTAGGTGAATTTATTGACGAGGAGGTTGTGACCCCACAGATCTCTTTGTATGAGCTCCTCTCTCCTTCCGACAATGCAGTTGTTGCGGGGTTAGCTCTAGTTGTACTGTATTTGTGCTAAATGCAGTAGAAGGACTTTTCCCAGATGAGCTGTAAGCCCAGACAAAAGCAGGCTGAATCCCTCCTGCTAATTAAGTTTTGGAGACTGTTTTATGACTTTCACAAGGAACAAACCAAGTCTGATCTGCAGAAGGGCTACAGCCCATCCAGGTTCTACTTTCCAGCTTGCTGAGCATCCAGGCACTGAGAGTAAAATCCAGGGAAGAGCGACATTAACTGGGACAAGGGAACGTCTAGGAATTTCCCTGATTTATGTGAAAAACGGAGTTCTCCTTGGCGAGAAAAAGGAGAACAAAGCTGTTCTGAAGATCAGTGAAAGAAATTTCCAAGCTTGTCTAACCTGCAGCCTGAAATAGATGTCCCCAAACTACCATTCTAATGGTAAATTAATAGGAAGATGCTCATCCGGAGGATGGGCATGAAAGTTTATGGCATTCTGAGGGATGCAACTGCACCACACAGCAGTCCAAGAACACCGTAAAAGTGGACACGGCTCTCCTCATACTACTTGAACCTTTCAAGACAGGAGTGCTGCCATCTGCAACACATCAGGAACATTTTGTTTTCCGATTGAATGTGGCATCCTCTTTCTACTAAGAAGCAGTGTCAGAATGGGGTCTTGAGAACTTGAGGCAGCAAATGATCTCTATCAGACCCTTCTGTCAGAGCCACGTCATGTGCTGCATCACCATCACACCCAATACCCTGATTCACATCTCTCTTCATCATTTAATAAAATGCAGATTTTCCAACTAAGAGAACGTCTGGGTCACTAAAAGGACACTATGAACCTGAGAAAAAGTGTATTAATACGCCCTTCCCCTCAGAACAAACAAAATGGGAACATTCAGAAGACCACGGAGAGTCTTCCCTTGTGCTTTATTTGTGCACACTATAAACTCTGGGGATTTAATATACCCCAAACCCCAAGTTTTGACCTCTAAACACCGTTACTGGTCTTTCCTAGACAGACAGATACAATAAGGTTAAACCTTGGCTTTGTTGTTGCTCTGAACGAGTCTTGTGCTGGCACCTACCTTGGTGATTTTAAGGAACTTGGTGGGGTCCAGCACCCTGCTGTTCTTTGCCCCCTGCACAGTGTTCCAACCTCCTTCATCGACCCGCTGGACACCTGCCAGATGACAAACATAACCACCCTTAGCTCATCCCCACTGCTCCAGCCGCACCCTGGGAAAGCACAGGCGATCGTCTCCAGGCTCAGCAAGAGGAGGAAAAGATGATGGCACGTTTCTGCTAAGCCTCAGCACAATTCTGTGCAGAAATCATGTCTTTCGGAATGTTTCTTCAGACCAAGAACTAGCTCGCCTGAGTTTATTATTATAAAATAGCCTCAACATATGAGATCTCACTATTTTCAAGGGCTGGTTTTGTTATCAGTGCTTCCTGGTTAGATTTCTCAGCATGTGTTCTTGCAGTCTGGATATGGCTGCACGTACTGTGTGTTCACAAGCTCACTGAAGGAGCAGACGACGTGCCTTTGCCAACCCAAAGCTGCACTTGTTGCACAGATTTCAGCAATGCTATGCTAGTCTAGACACAGAACCATTCAAGCAGCCACAAGTTCCTTACCTTCTCCCAATGTCAGTTTTAGGATAAATAAAGTCTACATGTATTTTCTTTATGCCCTGTTTTCACAGCACTTCCATTTGACAATCTTTAGTGTTCAAGAATCACAAAGATTTCTTCCTCCTTGCCCTGCTCTGTCCCAGTCATTCCAAATTCTTCTTCAGGTACTGCCAACCTCAAGGGCTGGGAGCAATTTAAGGTAACGCCAAGACACTGTCTCGTGTGCGAGTTAACACCTCACAACTTCAACCGCTAAAGACAACATGGTTACTTTTGAAATTAGATGCTATTCTCTTGAAATTAGATTCTGCTGTATGCAAGAATGGATGGCAAATCTGACTCCTACGTAGTAACTTGTTCTAACAGATTTCTGGCAGCCTGTCACAAAATCAAATATGGTTTGCATGAATGTGAAACTTAAGTACTACTGGCCTACGATTGTCTATTTTTACCCAAGGGATTTGCTCCTGAAAAATCCACACAGCCAATCCATGGCAAGTCTGTTCCTTCTCCAGCCTCAGCCACAATCAGGCCCCAATTCCCTTTGCTCATTACACTTAGGGAAGAAAAACCTCGCATTTTTTTTCTTTTATGTGGGATTCCCTTTATGGCCACTGGATGAAATGAGTGAGACGAGCAGCCAACTTGGCTTTTACTTTACCCGGTCTCCTCTTCTCTTTGGTCATGAGTTGTTGGACCTTCCTCTGTTCTTCTTGCTCTTCAATCTTGGCTTCTTTATGAATCTGCTCGATGGTCTTCGGGCCCTGATCTGCTCTCCGTGACACCCAGTTGCACTAGGAAAGAAGCAAACATGTGCTCGGAGATACTTCCAGGGGAGCATCATCAATGGGGTATTTTGAAAACCGTGAACAAGGCCTATCCCTGCCACCCTTGTAACGTCTTGGAGGGGCTGCTCCACGAGGGACTGGGGAAAATTCTGTGGAGCTGGGTCACGTTGTGGCGGTGGTTACCCCAGCACCACAGGTCAAAGCTGTTTGCTCTGGTACACAGACTGCGGTATATGTTTTGGTGAAGGGCAGCTGCAGTGAAGACCTGGCTCTGTAGAGGCATGACTGAATTCAAGACATTTTAACCCCTAGCATCCTACCCATTCCCAGCTTTCCAGTTTTTCCAGGTTCAGAGGATAGAGAAGGACCAGAGGGAGGCTGCTGTTGCTCTCCAACCATTTATTACTGACACCGCTTGCTGAAGCCCTTCCTTCAAGCTTAAGGAAATAAACGGAACTCAAAATAAAGAAGCAAGAAGCAACTACATTTTATCTGGAGATGGTGCTTTGCCACTCCAGGGATTGTGATGGCTGAGACAGGAATTCTGCGGCGAGAGGTGGAGCCGTCTCTGCACTAAACATTTCCACTGCTTGATGTGCCTACTCAGCCATACACTGTACAGATCCATCTACCCCTAGAACAACCAGACTCTCTCTTGATCTTGCTACAACCTCATTACAACTTTCGGGGTAATTATGTCTGCATACCCTGCAGTCAAAATGGTGACTTCAGCCTCCACAAAAACCCAAACCAGCTTCAAAACAGCGATGTGAGGTATGAGTAAAACCTGCCCAGCATTTCAGTCATGGCCAAAGCCACGCTGCTACCAGCACCTTCACTGGTGAAATTACATGTGCTGGGTAAAGTTTGCGCAATCTGTGGTCACATCTTCAACCACGTGGTGTAGAGACACCCTTCACTGTACCACACTCCAGCTGTTAACACCTTGGCTGTGTTGAAAACCATTGCTTGATTACCACACAGGCAGGTCCCCGTCTGTACTGTGCACCTGCTTGTCTACACCAGGTTATTAATTTTTGGAGCTTAGTGTGGACCCATCGGCGTCACATTCTGCTGCAGCACAGGCTCCATCTGCTTTTGTCTGCACAATATGGCCAGTCAACAACTGGCAGATGCCTGGTTGTGCTACCAATAGAGCTGATATAGGACCATCCTTCCATGAGATCTTTGGGATAAGGAGTGTAGATCTCCCCCTAACATCCCACATCTGCTGTAAATAAAGTCCCTGCTCTCGCAGGAGTGCTCTTTCAGCCTGGACATGGAAGGCAACATGCTCCTTTACTTACTTGAGTTGGCACCTACCAGCCTTAGGTCTATTACATCCTGAAGCATGAACCGAATCCTTGAAGATGTTTTCCTCTCTTTCACAATCTTCTCCATCTGATTAAAATACTGGTCCATGCGAGGCTACACAAGAGAGACATCATCATCAGTGCGTCTTGGAAGAAAAGGAAAATACTCCCTCAGGTAGGGAGTCAGTGGGTTCTGCACTGTAGCATTTTCGTGCCAGAAGCACATCTGGGGACCCAGCTGCTCGGAGTGAGTGCTGGGTCTCGTACGCTCCCCCCAGGTTGGACCTGAGCGTGCACAGTGCAGGACGTGCAGAAAAGGAGGCACAACTCTGCAGGCACCTCGTTCGTTTAGCACATGCATTCTCTGCATTTTTAATCGCTCAAAAGATCTACACCCTCTGCACGTACATAATAAACTTGCCATCCATTTAAAAAAAAATAAAAATTAGTATTTTTTCATTGTACAGCTAAGCTGACCTACTGGCTAGTGGCCACCAAAGAGGGGAGTCCTGCTCTACTTCTGAGCTCCTCCTTTTCATATCAGCATGTGTGCTCATCACCTCAGCCCAAGAAAAACTGGCTCAGGAAACTGAACGGGAATAAAACTGACCCTGCACACATTTTGATGCTTTACCTCCCTGAACTGTCTCATCTGGGGTCAGGCAAGGGAAGCAGAGGCAGAAGCAGTGTTTCCCTCAGCAAGAAACTGTTTAACAGGCTTAGCTGTGGTACAAAATCCCACAAGCTCCTTTTCATCCAAAAAGTCGTGATGTGATCGAATCCAAATCAGTTTGCACTAAGACATGAAATGGTATCATTAGAGAAGCCTCCATTAGGTCTAAATTTGACTCGCCAGGCTCCAATGAGCCTTTTTCCCCCCGAAATGGAGGCTCTGGCCATTTTAAACAAAAAGTTTCAGGGCAGTTTTCTAAAATGTTTCCCACCCCCTTCACTAAAAACTAGCTAAACCCTTTTCCTTATACTTAAACAAACAAGAAAAACCCTATTAAAATTTGGTTCTGGCCTTGCCTTGGAAAGTTTCAGCTCCAAGAGCAAACGTTTCCAAAGTCAGGAATGACGGGGAAAATATTTAAAATGGACATTGTCCAAAAGCTTTAATTGTAACTATCACTAACGCTTCACCTTCAGTAAAACACACATAATAAAACTTCTACTCCGTTAACAGAAGATAAATAAAGGATTCTCACTCGATCTTGATAGAAACAACAAATCACAAAGACAGGAGACTGGCAGCTTCTCACAACACGTAACATGACATCTGCAAGCACTTCCCTGCTGTGTGCATGCTCCATGCTACACGGTGCCACGGCTCTGGGCTGCAGGACCGGCCAGTGCACCAAAACATTGGCTTCTACAGTGTTTCCATGCTCGCAAAACAGCATCCAGGACTCATCCAGCATGACCTCAGCTACTGCTTAGAAGTCAGACCCTGTTTTCTGCCCAACACACGTGGAGAAATTTAATCCCTGCTTCTGACACTTTCAAACCTGCACCAATAATGTGTATGCTGTTCATTAACAGTGTCCGGTATTTAGCCTGGGGGATTAGTAGTAAACTGCGCCGTTTTGGTCAATGCTCTGCAAAACAGTTTGGGAAACTATTTACCCGTAAGGATCAGGATTGATCCACCGTGATCCCTGCAAACCAGTGCACTGTAAGGGACCTCCCTTCCCCGAGCAGCTGAAAACAATTAGCTCAGTTTGTTTCCAGAGCTGAGTCCCACTGATTTCTGGCAAAACCCTCGAATGCTTTTTCATCCCAAGCCTAGCTTGTGTGAAAGAGCAGCAGACTGCCTGTGCCAAGAGAAGCTCATCCGAGTGTGTAAGGCTCCGTGCTACATATACATTTGTTGGAAAATCGGGAGGAGGATGCTGGAGTGCTGCAGTTGCAAAACAGCTGCTTCATTCCAGCATAGCTGGAGGCAATGATGACACAAAATAAAAGCATCCACCAAGGTTCAGGTAGGGGTTTAGGCCAGTTAGGAAGGGTTTTTTTAGATTTAACCCCAACGATACATGTAAGTGGTACATTTTGTAGGTAATATAAACCTTCAATGGTAAAGAAATGACTCTAAATATGAATGTTTTGGACACTGCAAGGTAAGAGATATCTGGAAAAAGTAGGTGTTGAGCATTTCTAGGTTGTGTGTTTGGATGAAATATTTGGAACAGCTAACAACTGGAGAACACTGTTGAAAACGATACAGAACCCATCACAGACAAAGGAGCAAGGCCAGGTCACGGAAGAGCAGATGATTTCCTTGTGCCATACAGAAATGGCCGAAGAAAAAAAATAAATCCTCAAATAAAACCACCCCACCCCTATTTTTCCATCCCCGCCCAGAAAGCCTCATCTCTCACTCCCAGTCCTGCCCTACCTTTGCTTTCTCAAAGTCCAGGTCCTTGCCAATGGTAGTTAGCAGGCGGCAAAGGCACTCAAGGGACTCCTCATCGTGGTTTTTCAGCAGCTTGACCACGCAGTCATGCATGATAGCCTCCGTCAGCATTTTCAGTTTGAAAAGCTCGCCAATGAATTTTATATTCCCAATGGATCTCCGTCGGGCCTTGTCCTTGGCCTCTTCCAGCTCGTCATGGAGCCGTGTCTTCTCCTCCGGCTGTAAAACAGAAAAACAGTTCTAAAAAGCCACGTTCACAGAGCTCAGAACTCTTCAAAAGATCCAGTTTCACATTTAGAGTTGCTGTTGTCTTGTTTACATTTTTTCTCCTAAAAACCAAGAAAAGGCTGGTGTAAACCCACTAATCAAAGCAGGTATTTTTTATTACACTCAGCCAGTGTGACAGAAAACTCTCAACTCCAAAATTCCCCCTAAATCGACTGCCATCTTCAAAAGAGATCACTTTCAGAGGGAGCTCTGAGAATTTATGGGAGGAAAAAAATACCACTTACAGTGGTAGCAGCTTCAAGTTCTTTCTGCTTCTTTTCAAAGACGTCGTCGTCAGCCTTGTCCTTTTCAAATTCCTTCTGGCAGCGATTTAACAGCAACTTGCGGAAATTTACTGTGCTCCCAGGTTTGTCTGCCATGGGCACTTTCAGCTGCAGAAGGAAGAAAAACATCAGCAGAAATACGGCTAAACTCTACATACGAGCGAGGTTTCCTATAAGCCATCCATTACATTTTATTATGCACTTCATATTCAGCAACACAAGCCTGCAAGGCTGTGACAGTTAAACATCACGTCATGATTTCCAGCGGAGTTTTACATTTCATATGTAAAGTCGCACTCAAAACTTGGCTGACACCACCTCCGCCCAGAGACAAATTACATTTCCATTCACAGGATCCTTTAAAAAGACACGCTGCCTAAAAACACCCTTGTTATGTGGCGAAGACTCCGTGCTCCTTTGTTGCATGTCATGAAGGATCAGGAGGAGAAGAGGGTTATTTTGCCCCAGATTCACCATCTGAAAACTAGCTGTCCAAAGCTTGGCTCAGCACCTCGGGCTCCTCTTGGAAATGAGAGATAAACTGAACTTCCCAAGCGTGACTCACTGCATCTCGCAACCAGGCAGTGCGAGGTGTCCTCAACTCCAAACATATCACTCCAAGCAAAGCCCTCTGCCTGCAGGCATGGCCAACAAATGCAGAAGAAGAAATCTGCCACTTTATTTACCTTCAGAGACTAACATTTAACTCTACTCTTGCCACGTTTATGTTACTGCCAATCAGTTCATGGGGATAATGAGCAGAACATGTTCCTGTTTGACTTGGGCGGCTCTTACCGTTACAAGACACCTGCACATGTTGGCATACGCCACCGAGAAGCTCGGTTCATCAATTGCCTTCTCAAAGACCAGGTCGATGACTCCTTTCAGCCTCTCCTCGGTATCTACCGTCAGGTCTGTCACTTGCTTCATGAGCTGATTGAACATCTGGGGCGTCAGCTTGTTCAAGATGCTTCGTACCTTGCGGAACAGCTCCTGAAGGACAGAAAAACTCTTCAGTACAAATCCAACAGGCGGCTTTCAGGAATGAGCTAGGCTGCCACCTCCAAGGTGAACAGAGATGCTGTCCTACGGGAACTCCCTGGAAGCTGTTACACACACGCACACGTCTGTGCACAGTCCGGCCCCAGTTCTAACTCAGCTACCCGTGACCACAGACCAAGGCTGCGGCACAGGGTTTTTGGAAACACCCAAATATTCTTGATAACAATTTAGCCATGAGATATAAATTAACAGGGAGTGACATCCTTCTCCCTCAACCAGAGGTAATCAACTTCTCCTATATTTATTTTAAGGCATTATTATTTTTTTTTTCTCCTATCCAGAATGATAGTTAGGTCAACAACGCTGCTGTTACCCCTGAGAACAGAATTCCAGTGTCCCTCAAGACTATCCCAACTTATCCTATAAATTACCAGTTTGACCACCAGGCAAACACCTCCACCCAGAGCAGCCGCCCGGTAGAGAACAGCAGGGAGAGGAAGATGCAGAGAAAGCTTCGGAGATGGTGCTGTTGGGCTGGGCAGGATGATCTCAGGGAATTTTACAGAGGAACCTCAGTCTTGCTGAGGTTCAGGGCAGTAACATGGTCTAAAAGGGGATGAAAAGCAAGTTCTGTGCTGGAAGTTTGAGGTTGTTTGCTTTAGAATGGGGACAGAAATATTCCAGTAAAAGAGCAACAGGAAAACAATCCTGGAAGAGAGGTAGTAGGTTGTCTGGTGTTCCCTAATTAGACTCACTTAATAGAAAGGCCTGCCATTTGAACTTCAGGGCAGGAATAAACACGTGAAAAAAAATAATCAAGGTAGGGGGAAGCTGTAATTCCAACTGGAATTTCATTGCCCTTTTTCACTGTCTCACACAACAGCTAAGGCAAACCACCATCCTCCTGCTGTTACAGACTGCTGCCCGCTCAGAAGCGCTTGCTAAGGCTCTCACCTGGGTTTTGACATTTTCTGGGTCCTCAGTTTGGTTTTCTCTCTTCAGGCTTGGCTTCCAGGCATTCTCTGCCTTCTTCAGGTGGACATCCTCCTTCACACACACAGTGATGATCTTCCTGGGCTCTCTCCTCTGGCCTGGCTGAGATCTCCTCGGTCCAACATTCAACAACTAGGACAAAAATATTCCTTGTTATATCCCCTTTTAAACTCACACCTCGATAAACCGCTCCAGGGCACACGCCAACACCAACAAGCAGCAACTCCTCCTAGGACTCTGAGGACTCCCTCCGACCCAACACATCAGGCCGGGTTGGTCAGAGGGAACATGAAGACACCGGACACGTTTTTCTTGGGCAGCTTTTTCCAAAACAGATATGGGATGACCGCTGCCTATGTGCACTCGTGATGCTCCGGACACTGCTTAAGCGCTGCAGAATTGGCCCTGACTGACCAAAACGGCCTCTTGAAAGCCAGAAACTGCGTAACTGAGACATCATAGCAAAGGTGCATTTAAGGACTAAGTCCGTCCTTACAGGTGCAATTCAAACGTGCCATCCCAAGCAATTAGGTAACGATAAATCAGCAGCTCTGCCAAAAATGTTAAGTTTTACTGGAGATTGCTTCAAACAGAGCCATTTTGAGATGAGAATTATATAAAATGCACTGAATGGAGCATCAGTGCAGCTCCTGCATTGCAGAAATACAGAACCTAACAGATGTGTGTCAAACTCTTTGTAGTTTCACAGAAGGAAGGGAAACACAGTACTTTGTTTGAAACCACATCAAGCGCCTCTCTGCAATCCCATATAACATGATGCTCCTCCCAGTCAAACACTATCAAACCCACGTTGGACATATGAAACATAAACGGTATGAAAACTGCCCAAACTGGAGAGCTTTAAATCAGTTGCACAAGTGATGGGGCACAAGATACCCCAAAACTCCCTCTTCATCACCTGGGAGCTTCTGATTAAGGACTGAAAGTATCAAATGCTGTCAGGTTATTCTTCCCCTGCGCTCTGTCGTATTTCTGAACTCATTTACTAGAAATGTCTCACCTCCATGTAAAAATTAGCCCAGCAACAAAACTCCATTATCAAACCCCATTACTTTCCACAGAAGTAATTAATCTCCTCAGAGGGCAGCAGGCAACCTCCACATGAAAGACGGGCCATTTAAAACATTTCTTTGTTCAGCAGAAGGGATTCAACAAGCATCAGAGAGGCAAAACCATCTCAGTTATTCAAACAGCTTCACTGAATACAGGAAGAAAGTGCTCTTAGCTGGTGCCTCTTATGTCACGTATCAGTCCCAAACCTGGTTTTGCACTACTGAAAAACAAAATCCTCCTTAAAGGCAGGAGCTCGTATCTGCAATGTGAACCACTTGGCTTTGACGACGTAAACGCTTGCCACCGACGAAAGCAAACAAACACAATCACTGTCACTGCTGGAGTTCATGTTTGGGCTTCAATATGGGATAAAAGCACAGAATAAGGTGTTGTCAGAAGACAACGACCTCATGCAGTGACATGCTTCATATGCCGAGACAATGCATGGAAAAGAGCTACATGGCACAGCGTGTTAGTGCACTGCCCCACCACCTACGAAGCCCGCTGTTCAGATCCCACCGGCATAATCCATCAAATAAATCCATTGAATCATTCAAACTCCTCTGGGCGCAAGCCGTAGCTGTAACGCAACTGCCCGAGTCAATTGCTCCCGAGAAATCAACAGTGGAACGAGGCAGCGAGCACAGGGGAGCCTTTGTGATGCTTCTCTGTGTTAGACACCTTCCCTACAACAGTTACCCATCCCTCCCTACGACCCCGCTCTGCTCTCACCCAGAGCCTGACACCAGTATGACGCAGCCAAGTCTGCTTCACAGCCCCACGTTGAGACACCTGCCACTGTTTTTATGCAATTTTGCACCATTTTTGCTGCCCAGGCTCTAACCACACCGCAAACGTATGGCTGTGGAAAGAAGAAACTTCCCTCCAGCTGAAAAACCAGACAACAACGCAACAGCAAACCGACTGGTTTCAACCACGTGCATGAGACCTCATCACACACCGCCTTGCCCGCGGAAAGCTTTGTAACCAGAGCCAGGCTGGCAGCAAATCAAACGATTTGGGCTCATTTTCCCCAGGAACACGGGTACAGCCAACGAGGGGTAACCTGCAGCCGCCCCATCTCTCCCGCACAGCTGGGCTGTGACATGCGAGGACACAACACAGAGGCACGGCGCCTCCTCGGGTACGGGTCCACGCAAAGCCCAGGCACCAGCTTTTACAGCAAACACTTCCCTGAAGGAGGTGACTCTTCCCCTTGCAGAACTGATGGATGCAAGGAGCACCTGGGCATCTCCGAGTGTCGGCACGTTACATGTCACACCCTCCTCAAATCTGGCTGCCTTCGAGACCAGACCTTTAAGTGCATTAATAGAACAAAGACTTTCTGTAAGACTGTACTTTTTTTAATGTACGTGAACAAACTTGGTTCAAACCGTTTGATTAGGTTTTAAAAGCAGTGAACAGAAGCCTCCTTTGAATGTGTAATAAAATAATACCCGGATAACACTTTTCTAACAGAAAAAAATCTTGGGGTTTTTTGGCAGCAAGTTAAAGTAGGTGCTTGAGCTCATTCATGCCTGGCCTCCTTTTTGTAACCCAGTCCAAGTAAATAATAATGGTTCTGTAGCACCTGATATTACAGCACTACAGCTTGCACTGAAATAATATCTTCCACCAAAGGCACGGAGAAGTGCTTACCAGATGTTACTACATTAACCCGAATTACCTGTCTTCCAGAGGAAGAAGGGGGAGGAAAAAAGGAAAGCAGAAAGAAACAGGGATAAGCCAAAAACTCACAGCAACATGGTATGACCTGGTGCTCTCCCTCACAGTCTGCTTCCACTCCCAGGCCACAAGTCACGGTAACACTTTAAAAAAAACACCCAAGAAATTAAAGAACCGTTTCTCCCTCTACAACAGGCTCCAAATGCAGAAGCCAAAATTAAGCTTAGATGTTATAGGGGTGACTCTGCCTTCCAGGGAAGCATAAAAATCGAGACAACTTGAGTTTCCATCACCACTCAAGGAAGGATAAAAGCCGACACATCCAGCCTCGGTGCGCAGGGACAGACCGGTCCTCTCCAACCCTATCTCTCTGTGTTCACATCTCATTCCCGCTGCACTCACCTAACTCCTTGTCTACATCAAGAAGCATTTATTAGCTGTACTTTGTGCCTGTGTAATTCATGACACTCCTTGTGTTGGATGCAACATTTGTTAGTTCTAAAAACAGTCACACAACACATTTATAGCAAAAAGAAGGAAAAAGAAAAAAGAAGGAAAGACAAAAGCCAAGGAAGCAAAACAAAAGATTCTCAACGTGCCGAAAGCTTGTTAGCGCTGAGCTGCTCAAAATTATTTGGAGGGCAAGGAGTAGGCAGTGGGGTTTAATGGTTTATGGGCATGGCCTGTGCAGAGGTGGAATGACTGAGTGGACAGACAGCGTACACGCAGATTTTTGCCATGCTTTTTAGGAGAAGATAACGTCTGATTTGGCTCAGGGCTGAAAACCCTCTCCTCCTATAACCACCGATGCCACAGGACAGCAGGGCTTGTTAAATAACGCTCCCTTCTGACCCTCCTCGAGGAAAACGCAAAGGAAGGCTCTACTCTGTAAAGGCGCAAATGTAAGATGTATGTTATGTGCTGAATGCTCCAAATGAACGGGGTAAGCGGGACTTACCTTTTCTCCCCCTTTCCACAGGTCTGCAAAGTGCAGACCCCTCGCGGATCCCGCTCAGGCCAACGTCCCAGCATGCCCTCAGCTGGTGATGTCCCACCCACCACTGAAGACTGCCTAGAGGGGTACAATGCAAGTCTTGTTTTGTTTTTTTTTTAAACAATGTTGCACCTTTTTGTAAAGTTTTCTGCCAGTCGTTCTTTATCAACAGTGGGCATTAGGGAAAAAGACAACTCTACAAAAAGGTGCAAAGACTGGGGGGGAGAGGGGGGGATTCGGCTTACCCCTAGCGGCAGGTTCCTCAATGGTGGGTGAGGCGAGACCAAGAGAGGGCATGCTGGGGAACCGCACCGAGCCAGGGAAGGCAATCCAGGGTTGCTCTGCACTTTGCAGGCCTGTGGAAAGAGAAAGAGCAACAGGGGTGTTACTGAGATGCCAAGAGGCTCGGGACATTCAGTGCACAAAAGGAGAGAAGGCACTGGAGTACAACCTGCAAGTCCTAAATACAGGAAGCGATGTTGACCTCAAACAGCATCAAGGTTTCGGGACTGGGTGGTGCTCCAAGAGAAACCGTGGCACCGAAGCGACTCCAAGACATGGGCACACACCCCAGAACCGAGGCATCGGCCACAAGACCGCCCTCAAACCAGAAATACTACCTCAACTCAAAATCGCCGGGTTTGACTCCGAGCCTCCTGCAAATCTGCACACTTGGAAGTCAAGGTTATTCAGTGAACTCCTCTAAAACCAGCAGTTTTGAAAGACAAACGATGGCTGTGTCACGAGAGGTATCTAGATGGATACGTTGGATGTGTCTTAATAGACAGATGAAAAATCAATGATTGCACCTAATGGAGGCAGCCTCCATCCTCCAGCTGCAGCTGACTGGGCAGCACCACACTGGGGGGCACCTGCACCCCCAGAAAAAAGAGATGGCAAAGGCAAGAAGGATGAATTCAGAGAGGGATTTCAGAGTTTGGGCAAAGCCAGACACAGGGAAAAGAAGAGAAAGTGAAAGAAAGCAGAGGAAAAGGCAGGAAAAAAAGGAATGTGTGACCAAAGCAAAGCAATATGTGGCAGCAGAGAGAAAGCAAGAACATACACAGGTGCTGTGTATGTTCTTCTTGCTGTTGTTGTTAGTGAAACCTATTTGCTCTATCGGCTTGTTGTATAAAATAGACTCCTACGATGACACACACCGATGCTGGGTTGCTGTATGAGAACATGTGTTTGCACACGTGTGACTGCCAGGTCCTCAGCATGGAAACATGTTTCCACACCTCTCATGCAGGGAAAAGGGGAAAGAGATCAAATCCATTGAAGATCAATACGTACCAGTTAAAACCATCCGCAACGGTTTTCTAATCTGCCTAAATTTTGACAGCCAAGAAAACATCACCCTTGCATTCCTCCTGACAAAACCAGAACCACCGGAGCATCGGAAGAGGCCCAAAAGTGTGAGGATGGACTTCATCAGTGTTAGGGCTGATTTTTAAATTAGCAAGTTGGGGTAAACTCACACTTCCAGCTACGTTTCTTCCACCGGAGGTTTGCCTCCCAAAATCAGCAAAGGCTGGCGTGAAGTCTGGTCCTCGAGGCAGTATCCGAGGGTCCAGAGTTCTCAACGGTAATTTCGGCTGATTAACCTGCATCGTGGAGCAGAACAAACACACAGGATCTGCTCAGTGGGTGCTGCAGCTACCAAAGTGCACGCAAGTCTACAATCTTTGCTGAACTGTAATAGTCATAATTTAATATCCAAATTCGTGCTTTTGACAAACACCACAAGTTTTATGCATCCCCACTTACACAAAAAATAATAATTTAATTTTAAATACATCTTCTGCAGGTGACTTGAGGAAACGGGCAAAGATCAGAAACATTTCAAGGCTGAGCATGACTTATGGAGAATAAAATTATGGTGATAGGGGCCCATTTTGGTTCAGGATCACAAAACTGCCACCTTCCCTTGGATAAATGTCTTTTGTGTTAACAAGACAGATGGCCGAACGAGCAAAGGAAGCTCCAAAGCAGACAGAGCAGTGAGAAGCAATCACGGAAAACTAGTAGGTGGATGAAATCATTTTGGGAACAAAGCTGCATTTTACAATTTGTCTGGGTATGAAATTCAGAGTGGAAATGTTTCTGCACATGAGGATCACCTACATCCTGATCTGTGCTTGAACCTTACGAGTGAGTCTGCAGTGGTTACATCAAAATCAATGAACGACACAGTTCAAACTGAGAAGAGAATAAGGTCTCGGTGTCAGCACTTCAGAAATAACAAGTATTTCAATAACTGCAGACACACAGCAGAGAAAATCGCAGCTGTAATAAGGCTGGATAGAAATCACAAAACTTCTCGAGAGTCAAGGTTTTAAAGATCTTTTATCAGATCAGCTCACAGTGACACAACGGTTTCAGACCAAAAAAAGAGTTTGCCCAAAAGCTTGGCTGTGCTTTCTAAGCACAGGATTGATCTAATGAAAGACACCGTGCCTCTCGGTTCGGTCTTGCTTTGATTATATCCTTAGGTGCTCGTGGCCGTATCGTTTTACATTTTAGTAACAACCCAGTACAACCTAATCCAGACAGAGACCATTAGAAATGCTTCAGTGTTTAAATCACCTGTGCACATTCTTTAGGCACAAACACCTCTGTCTGAAGAATTTTGCCATGTGGAATCACACAAATATTCCCCCTTCCCAACAGAACCCTGCATTGAAACTGTCCAGGAATAAAGCATGCATTAGGGATCTTTATTTATATTTAACAAATTGCACGCACCTGTTTTATCGGCTCTCCTCTCACCTTGTCGAGAACCACATCGCTTATGGGAGGCAGCCCCTCTGGCTTTTGGATACAGGCAGGCATGAACTGGAAATCCAGTAAAAACTCCCTGTCGTACTGCTTCTTCCCCTCCGGGTCCAGGGGCTTCCACTGCTCTATAAGGAGAGAAGGTGCTGAGATTCATAGGTAACAAAAACCTCTGCTCTCCGAGACGCGTTTCCCGTAAATCCAAAGGCAGGAGATTGTCACAGCTGCCTGGGGAAATTTCATTTAACTTTACTTTAATTTTGAAGGCAGCAAGGAGGAATATACATCGCATTAAAGGAACAGAAACAGTGGGGAGCGCATAGCCAACTCCAGCAGCAACCACACACGGAACTAATCGCTAATTCCACTTCTAACCCACGTCATCTCGTTTTAACTCTGACTTTCGCTCTCTTGTGCAATACAATCAAACAGGGACAATTCCCCGCTCCTGGGTGAAAATGCAGAAGTTAAAGCAGCTGGTTTTGTGTAAAAGGCAGCAATAAACACAGAGCTGAGGAAAGCACCACACAGAACAAAAATACCCTTTGAAAATGTGAAAACACCAAGCCTTTAAACAACACACATGGGAGATAATGGTGGGAACCAAAAGAAAACACAAAACTGCAGGTCAGGCTCCAAGAATTTCAACTTTTCATCCATTTTTTTCCGAGGGCTTTCTGTGCTCTCTGGTGTAGATGACCTCGCCTGATGCAAATCAAAATGTAAACCCACAGCCATTGCAGCGCAAGGAATATTAGCACCTGCTAGCCTAGAGACAGGATTTTCTTTGCTGGCCACATGGTTTGTTTGAAGTTTAGGAAAGAAAACGTGGACTTGCTCAGCAGCCAGGGTGACTAGTCAGGCCCCTAAGAGGGCAGCGTGTTTTTATCTGAAGGAAAACATCTGTACGAGATGCTGCCTTTGCATTTCACTGATGCCAGGCGGCGTTGCTTTGCATTTATCTGGCTGTTCAGGTTTGCTGTTAAGGTGTCCTATTATTTCTTTATTTCATCCCTGATTGCCAGCTTTAGGTCTCTGGGTTCTCACCACTGTCATCCCCGCAGAGGCCACAAACAGGAACTTATTTCAATGATGGGTTTTAATAACTGGGAATGAAAATACACAAAAGTAATTACAATTTTCAGCTCTTTGGGGGATTTTATTTTGACAGAGCTCTGGGATAAAGAGGTGCAGAAAATGGTTCAGCTGGCTAGCCGAGTCCCAGCCAGAATCCCTGGCCAGCTGCCGATCCACTGTGCCCCATCACCCTCCATTTATCATGGAAAAGCATCAACAGCAACAAGAAACAGCTTATAGGTATGGTTTCCTTCTCCTGCAAAGCTCTCGACAAGCTGTTTTAACATAAAAGCAGCTGGGCAGCATCAGAGGCAGCCCACCTGGATCCTCAGTGAAGGGACAGACCGCGAGCTGACCCACAATTCCTCCTAGGCCTGACCCAAAGGCACAAATCCCCCTTTTTAGCAAGGGCAGAGCTGAAATCAAAGATTACTGACCCAAGTGGCCCACTCTGCTTTGCAGCAGAGAAGCCCCACGCACACTGCTTTCCAAGGGATCGATCCAACCCCTCCAGCTGAGCGAAAGATCCAACTGGGATCATTCTGACTGCATCGGGTGTTTTAGAGAGACAGCTGATGAATTATGGATTGACTTCAAGATGTACTTAACTAATGAACCAGTAAGCTATCCTAAGCGTGTGCTAAACTATCAAGAGGCCTCTACATTTTCTCCTAACGATATGACAGTACTAAATTAATAAAAGAAAAGCAACTCAGGACTTTGTAAGAACAAACTGGTGCAGAAACAACCACTGCAGCGTAATCACTTAACAGTGGTGCTCTCTGTCCAATACCTCGTCCATCAGGCTCTCAAGGTCCTTCTTTATTTTGTTTTACGCTCTTTAATCACTGGGCTTCTCAGGAAACGACTAATTTATTTGGAGGAAGCTTCACCTGAATAAGCAATGGCTTAAAAACTGGGAGCAACTGAGAAGCTGGTCTCAAGGTGTCTCTTAATGAGGTGAATTCATAGAGGTTTAGGTCTACAAATCAGGTATCTTAATAAGTAACAAAAACACCCCTTAGGGATACTAAATCCAATGCTAATCGACAACACAAGGACTGTATCCTGTGAGCCCACACCTGAACTATTTTATCAAAAGAACTGCACCCTCGCAGCTCAATAGCAGAGTCTGGACTGAAAACCACAAACTGTTTCTTTTGTCTTCCTTACTCTCCTAGGAATCTGAAAATGTATGCAGCTGTTTAGCCAGAAAATTATATCTATATAAACACACATATTTAGGACCCAATGAGAACTTTCAGATCTCTTATTTAAGAAGTATGTCTGCTTAGATGGAATTTCTCTGATTGTTCTCAGCTGTCGATCACATTGGAACTAATTCCCCACCATTTCCACTGTCCTGCAGCCAACATCCACACGTGCAAGAAGTTCAAGGAACTGGGGATTTTCTCCTCATTACCACCAGCAAGAGAAAACCAATTTTCCTCTCGTGCTCCCCCAGAAGATGTCTCAGCCTGTTGGTTAGAGGATCCCAGCAGAGCCAGACACGGTGAGACGCTGCACCCCCTCTTCCAGCCCCACTGGAAACATCCTTCCTTCCATGGGGAGGATGCGTGGGGCGTTCGCAGCCCTTAAAGGTGGGAGGCAGAAAACCCAGCAAGCATGCAAGAGTCTGAAACAGGATTTACCTGGTTTATACTGGTACACTGGCCCTTCACTGGAGCTCTCTGTGAAGCCTGAGTTTGCATCAGTCCCTTCTCCCTCTGAAACACTCTCAGCACCATTTCGCACAGGTTCTGCCTCCTGCTCTCCATTTTCTTCCACAGGTTTCACTTTCTTAAGCTCAGAGGGGTCTCTCTCCAGCTGAAACCCATGGCTCATTTTCTCCTGTTCAGATTCAAGTACTTTGTCACCTGAAGGTTCCTCTTCTACTTTAGGCTGAAGCACAGATGGAAACAGAGGTTATGTTAAAAATACCCTGCCAAAATTCAAAGCACATGAAAAGGCTCTTCATTTATTCAGACAGCATTTTTGCGCCTAGCAGGAATATATACGCATCTTAAACAATGGTATGGAACAACACACAGAACCACCACATGATTTATCAGTTTGTTCCTGGAGACGACCCACTGGTAATTAACAGTGCAACTGGAAAGACTCAGTGTTGCCTGTGAAATCCACAGCTGCTACTGGGATCCGATGGAAAGAACTATTAAGCCCTACAGCAATCCCAGCCTGGAAAGACAACCTCACTTTTCTCCTCTCCTGCAGCTCACCAGCCACCTTAAGCAGCACTCCAGGCTTGTTTTGGGGGATCCTTCCCTTAAATGTACGCTGCTAATTGGAGCAGACCCAAATAAAGAAGGTAAATGTGACATACAGCCACAATTTCAGCATCTCTGTTTCAGGAAAAAAGCATTAATAGCATCCCTGGCTGTTAATTTTAGAGCTCTCCAAGGACACAGCCTTGTTCTGCATTCAGAGGAGGTGTTGGGAACTTGCTGCTCCTGGGAAAAAGCCCAACATCTCTAAGCATTAAACAAAGGGAAGACTTAATCAAGGAGGCTCTCGATCCTTTTGCTTCCCTGCTTGAGGGTACCGCATCCTAAAATGCTTTCTGCAGATTTTTCAACTGAATACTCTGAAAAATTAACATCGATGAAAATAGGAGCAGTCCAGGAGACAAGATTCCTCCAGTAAATGACAAAGAAAGAGCACAGAGTATGAACCTGCAGGTGCAGCCCCAGCAACATCCTTTGCTCTCTGGCTTGAAAACGAGCACAGGGTCACTTTTAATTTCTTTGGATTACCCACTCACCAGCTTCTCGACCAGCTGTCGCTTCATGATACCTTGCACAGAAGCACTTTAAGCATTTATTCCCCCAGAAGCAGAGGGGAAAGCACTCCTGCACCACGCGTAACAGGTAAACAAGCCTATCTGCTAACTGGGTGGAGAAACCGCGAACGCTTGCTTGTACAAAGGATGAAGTACCGTCTGCTAGACTCAAGATTTTCTTTGCAACAACATGCTTTTACAGCGTAAAGGTTCAGTGATGTTTGTGCTAAGGGAAAGTTGTGGAGGAAACAGCAGACAAATCATAACCGAAGAAAAATGTAGAGCGATAGAAGCAATGCTTCTCCGCGTCACACCTGGCCGACAGCAGTTTTTATCTAATCACAGGGCAGTCTGAATTTTTACATTTTTACTCTCTTACTCCTGAATTTCTACTTTCTCACTCCTGAATTTTTACTCTTTTACTCCCTTTCTGATCTATTCTAAGCCCAGTTTCACCCAGGATATTAAACAAAACCCCTCCTGCAATATTCCTACCAGAACGGCAGCAAGGCAGATTTCTGTTACCGATCTAGTTACTGTCAAGGCGGTTTTGCCTGAAAGCTTCATCGTTCTCCTTTCTCAGCTTCTCCAGCAGGTGCTCAGCAGGAGAACCAACTTTTGGCAATGACATCATTAAGCAGCAGCACCACCTGCCCAACATCATGATGGTGGCCTGCAACCCAACCAGGGCAGCACCAAGGGATTCAAACCCACTTTTATCTCATCCTTCACTGGAAGGACAGAAGTTACATGCTCCTGAATGTTGGGAGTCATTAAATCAGGCAAGAGCAAAGAAAATTCCAGAGCTTTAACTGGAATCAGACTAAAACCAGTTATCTGAAGGATGCTGAGGAATATCATAGTCCCCCCAGAAAAAAAGTCTGCCCTGGATCCTTGCGAGATGATGAGGAAGCAACATAACTAAATTACACTTTCAAAAGAGCAACATCATAATTAAATTTGGGTAAAGCAAGACTGTGGTTCCCTCTTACCTCTGCTTCCACTTCTACCCCCTCCTCAGTGGCTTGGGTCCGGTCTTTTGGTTTCTTCCACGTCTTTGGTGCAGTTACAGCTGTTTGAGCTGCAATATAAGCGTACATCTATTACAACACTAAAATTATACGGAGCAAATTTGGCCGTGGGTGATGCACTTCCCTCTCTCGCGCTGGTTTTACATACAGGGAAATGAAGCAGTTGCAGCTTTGCAGAGGATTCAGCTCAATATAACCACTTTTTGTTTCAATGCAGTAATAACACAGTCGTTAGAACGACATTAAAACACAGTAATTGTTCTACAAGTTGCTCATTCAAGCTCGAAATGGTACTTGTGATAGCGAGGAGTTTATTACCAACAGTGTAAGAATCACGCAGAGCCAAAGAAAAACTTCAGAAATGGAATTTTTTTGAAAGATCAAGTATTGGCTAGGAGTGAAGGTTGTTCTCAATGTATTTTTATCACGAAGTATTACAAGAATTATCATTATAATATTAACCATAAACCGTAACCATGAACGGTCCAAAATTTCCAGTATCTCATCCAGAAGTACAACTCCTCCAATTTTGTAGCACTGCTGGCTCTCCTGAGCTGGATTTATATTTCAATTTAAAAGCAGGCTAACAACTCCACCATTCATTAATTTCCCTGGCCAACTGATTCAAAGGAAACACCGTATAATATTTCTAAGATCAGTAGTGATTTACTCTAATCACCTTTCCCCCCTCTCCGCCAAAGGGTAAAAAAACCCCACACAATATGTTAAGGAGACAAAACCATTAATCCAATACGCTCGTAATTTGTTGCAACTGCTACCAGCGTCAACTCCGATAGCAGGCACACATGCATATTTAACACATAGTGTAAACAGAATTGATTTCGTGACTGAAGTTTACTGCGAGCAGATTTCCAGCTCCAGCTTTGGGATGCTAGCCGATATTATGGAAAAAACACAGCGTGTGCTTATTTTACCACAATAAAATATAATTTTAAAAAGGCTCTTCAGCTATGGATAAATCAAAAAGAGTGTTAATAATGGCCTGCTTTGTTCCTATGGGCAACGAAGAAACGATTTGTTAGGTTTCCACTGCCCCATAAGATAAGTATGAGCCTCAGCAGGTTCTTAACAGCGTTTGGCTGTTTGGAGGGCGACTGTGGCCTTGCAGAAACTCTGTGGGGCTGCGGAAACCACTGCAGTCAGCACGCTGGCCCCAACCCAAAGCACAACAGGAGCTATCGTCACTGATAAAAGATGTTTATCATAAAGCTAAACGCCACAAAAGCGAAGATTAATTAAAAAAAAAAAAAAAAAAAGGAAAAAAGTCTAATTCAAATATTCAAACAGCACCTGGTCGCTCACAGAACCATCACCCCCCCCCCACCACCACCCATTGCAGCACCCTACGCAGAAACTGTAGGAGCAGGGCAGAGCCCCAGCAGCACCCCTAAATTCCCCGGGGCTCGAAGGAGCGTGCAGGAACAGCCCAGCAGGCACGGATTGCGACACTGCTTCGCCTGACGCAACCAGGGCTCAGCTCTGACCACTGCCAAGAGCAGCGCACTGCACCCTCGCCAGGGCACCCCAGTCACTCTCACCGTCTTGGGGTGAAATCGGGGCTGGAGAAGGACCCGGTGTCCGTGCAGGTGGTGACTTCCGTCATTTAGGCTCCACACCACAAAATCCTGCCAAAATCTAGTGGAAATTTAGTGCTTTTCAAAAGTCACCCTGCTGTTTTAACGTTGGACATCAAGCCCCACTGCCATGGTAAGATGCCTTCTTGTTTGGTGATGCCACATCTACACTTTTGGGGGATTTCTTCAAGAAAACCATCACATCCGCAAAGTAATGACTTATATTACTTGGCTGTGGCAGTATTTAATTGATTAAACCCAAAGTTTTTAATCTGACAGAATTCCACTCCACTCCAGCTCAAACTGTGTAAAATAACGTTTCATTTTTAAACGCACAGAAATAAACTCAGGGTCATGGACTTGAGGTTGGCAAAGGTTTAGGGTGTTTCCTTCCTCAGCTGTCAGGACGTTAATATTATTGCTTCTTAATAATACATTTCCCTCCCCCTTTTTTTGGCAAAAGAAAGCTATATAAAGGATGTGATCCTGCTGAGCCTCCTGAATGAGTCTTGCAGCTTTTGCCTTGTTTCAGTTATGCAGATCTCTCCCCTGCTTTGGGGCTTCCCTGCACGAGGACGCTGGGCTGGATGCTCGCCTTTAATCCCAAGACACAGCAGCAGCCTTCGATTAGCCCCATAGTTTTGCAGCCTGTGACTCGGTGCTAACGCCCGACAGTATTTCAGAGCTGACTGGGGTGTGCCAGCGAAATCTCCAGAGACATTGCTCAATTTTTCCCCCTCTTAAAATAGCAGGCATCAGATTTTATTTATTTTTTTTTCCCCTGTTAAGTTCTCATTTCTGCTACAGGAACTGACTCAACAGGATAATTTATGCTAATGTATGCTTAGAGAATTAAAGTGAGTTTAGGTGCCAACCCTCCCAAACCCAAAACTCAACCAAGACAATGGGGCTATCTGAAAATGGAGCTTCTGCTGCCAGGCACTGTATCAGCCATAGGGAAACAAAAATGTAACCGGGAAACAAAAAAGTGATGTGTCCAATTTGGCTCTCTGTGAGGGAGGTCTCCAGACACCTCTGGTCTTTCAATTTTCTGACCCCCAAGTTAAGCATCTTTGCGTGCACACCAATAACTGAATTCCTGCTCAAATGCAGGTTAATTTTTGCCAGCATTCACGCATCTCCAGAGCTCGTTTTCAGCTCACTTTGATGTGTTAGGTGGTAACTTCTTTCCATGGGAAGGGACATCAGCAGACCCAGCGTTCTGCCCCACCGACACTGTGAGCTCTTTATCGCTGCTTACAAAAATAAGAGAGAGAACAGGAGTGACAACACCCATCTATACTAGGATGGGGAAGAGTAACAAAATCCTCATTTCCAGACTATCCCAGACATCGCTCCTGCTGGTAACATCATCACTGGCCCAATCTGCTCAGCAGGCACTGTGCTACCCCAACCCATCTCTCCAGCTCCATCATGTTCTTCAGTGGAACACCTTTCTGCAGGATAACTCCCCCCCTGCAAGTCCACAGCCCATCAAGCAAGACAGAGAAGGCAGCCTCCTCTCTGATGTGGGTGCCAACTGCTAAGCATAAATAAATACCAGCTCTTAGGTTTTATTTCTTAGCCAATGTGCCATGAAAACTCAAAGTAAAGACTCACCCTCGCCTTACAGCTCATGGGAAAGAAAAATATATTCCACTGGTCTATGGCAGCAAATCAAGAAAACGGCAGTAACTGATTTATGTCTCCAGCTCTCCAGCCCTGGGTGCTGGAGCTGCTTCTCCAAATATTTCTAATTACTGCCCCAAGTTACTTGTTACAGCCCCCCACAGCTAAGAAATCCAGCGACCCACCGTCAGTTGGGCTACTTTATATTGAAGTATGTCTCTAAATTAGCTCTGCAAGAAACAGCCCTTTGAATCCAGCGGGTATGAAGCTCTTCTGGCTTCCTGTGTTCCTAGGAGTTCTGCCTGGGACAGACAGCAATCTCTTATTTTCCTCTTTGCTTCTTGTAATAGCCATAGACAGAAAGATGATATCAAAGGCAGGCATTCAGAGCACGTCCAAAAGGCTTCCAGCCTCTGGTAGTGCCCCCTTCCTTAGAAGTTCCATTCCACCACCACCATTTTTCCTGTTTTGCTCCTCAAGCAGCGCTGATCCCTCATCACAGCTGGCAAAGCTACTAGAGAAAACCCAGAATTTAATAACCAAAGCGACTGCACGTCGTTGATGACTTTTAACTGTTTTTAGTAAGGATGGCAGGCCGAGTGCGGAGCTCCTCTCTTAATATCATCTGTGTTTTTTTTCCTTGTCATGAAGATGAGTAGGAATTAATTATTTTAAAAGCTGCGTGCCCTTGCCCTTTGCAGAAAACAGCTCTGCCCGTCCAGAGAACCCTGAGATAATTGTTCCTGAGCAGACAGGAATGAGATCTGCCACCTGCATGCTTGGAATAGGGTGAACGTGTCTCCTCTAACCCCACAGTCTGATGTATGCTCAGAACAGAAACAGTCAACAGCAAGAAACCATATACCCAGGTACAACATCCTGCTTGCAGGATAAAAAACCCCTCAGTGCTCAGTGGTTTAACACTCTGAAATCCTTCAAATCTGCCCCATTTTGGAGGGGATACGCAAGACTGATGATGCTGACGAGCAGGCGGCGGATGAACCAGCTGCTGCCGGACACTGAGATGAAAGCACTACAACTGCTGCCTCCACTATGCGGCTAATACAACTTGAGACATTAAAAGTAGACAGAATATAGTGTAAAATAAACCCAAGCATACTCCAGTTTCTGCAAAGAAGAATACAACATGGGTGCTCCCGTAGACATCCTCTGACCTTGGAAATCTGGTGGAGACCTAATGCCAGAGGCAAAGAAAGAGTGGAGGTTCCCCTGGGCCCCCCAAGGGTCAGCTCTGCTTAGCTCCACTCTTCCTGCAAACACTGAAAAAATCATTTTTGTGAGCTGTGACAGAGAATGGCTGGAGAACAACATTTAAGAGAAAGTCTTTGCAGTCTGAACGTACTTCTTTTGCTCTTTATACACAGCTTGATGGAGGAAAAAAATATCGTTTCTCTGACTGTTAGAAGCTGTATTCTGTAAAGCCCTCGAGGAACAAGCAAGTAATTTAGTTCATCTCTGAAAAGCTGTCAACTCCGTGGCAAAATATGGGATACACCTGCAAGCCTCCCTGCCAGGCCAGGGAGGGGGCGGGCAAACCCCTCGTTCAGAAAGCACCATGTTTTTAAGCAGGCCAGGTGGTAACTTTGAGAAGGAAACTCAGAAGCAAGGGCTGCAGCAATTAGATTATTCCAAAAGGTCTTGGGTCTTGGTAGTCTCCCAGTCCAATCAGATCAGCTACCATTAAGGAGAATAAAGCGGCACTATTTGGGGCCAACCAAACTGCTCGGTAACAAGTACACACTCTTCTGCTGAAAACCCCAAAGAAATATTGTTAAGTCACCGAGCTCACACTTACCAGCACGTTTGAGAAGTTTCCCTTATCCCAATTTCTCTCGTATTTCCAGAGATCATAAAAAAGATTCTTGGCCTTTAGTCCAAGAACAAAAAAACCAACCCAAACAAAAAATAAAACTCACCCCTTTCTCCCTGCTCCTAAAGTTCAGCATCTATATTTCCAGCCTATAGCAGAGACATGCAATTCCTTGATCAGCCTAGATGAATGCCTGAATTAGCAATCACCTTCAGATTACCTGATTTACATCTCTCTTCATCTCTCCAAGGAAGAATTGTAAAATTATGCCTCAAAAAAAGGTTGGCAGAGAAATGCAATACAGTTACACATCATTAAAGAAGGGGTACAGCACAAAAAACTGACATGAGGAATATTTTGCTCTCCTTGAAGTACTGAGCTTTTAATTGTAATCAGTCTCAAGTGATCTTTTACATGACTTAAGAAATATTTGTTTCTCTGTTGCCAAAGCCGATGTATTGGCTAATGTGTGCTGCCTAGCCTAATGGCATTAGAACATTAAAATTATCTTCTGCATAATTAAAAGCCCAAAACACTAAGGTGTTTTTTTTTTTTTTTTTAATTTAAACTACTGGACATTACAAAGCAAGCAATAATACTGCAAGCTGGAACCTGGCCTTGTAAAACCTTATTTACAGAAGAGAGTCCCATTTCTGTTATGAAGAAGCTCAGATAGAAAGAACAAGTGCCAGAGCCGTGAAACAACCCGAGTAAAATAAAAATAGAAAAAGATTAACAGAAAAAAACCCCTTGTGGCTGCTATAGTGAAGGGATCTTTCTGATCTTCTCTAGATAATGGATTTTATTTAAGATCCAGCATATTGACCTCACACAGCATTACACTAATATGGAACAAGGCCAATTTCAGGTTTTCATTTAATTTAATCCGTAGAAGGGCGTAGCTCTAGATGCTACTGATGCCATTACACATCTATCGCTTGCTTATGAAAGAATAAACAAAAAGATCCCCCTATTTTAACTAGTTAAAATTTATTTTATTTATTAATAAAATGTTACTTATTAATTGTTACTATTTTTATAGTAAAAATTTAAAAATTACTATTAAATGTTACTTAAAACAAACCTGTAAACCAAATCACAACCTGTTTCTCCTTCGTTTCTCATCCAAGCTTCCCCAAATTCAAAGGATATATTTAGATAAACCACCTCAGCTTCACAGCTCTGAAAGGACTACAAAACAGGGTGTAAAAGATGTAACACATTTAAATAATTTAACACTGCTATACGTGCATAATAACCACTATTATACTCCCCCCAGCAGCTAAATACAAGTAATTGACTGATTTAACTACTTTTCCAGTTTCACTTCCAGGAAGTCCTGAAAAAAAAAGAAGCCGTTTCCTATAGAAAATACAGCAAATAAAAAGCCAGTGGTCTATATTAATCCATTAAATGCTAAACCAGCGATGTGATGGGACACTGAAACCAAAGGCAGGTAACAACATTCAGAGAAGTAGCCTGGATTTTAAAAGGCAGCTACAGAAATGTCAATTTTTAGTAATTGGTAACGAGACCCTACATCTCCCGAACCAAAGCACCTTGTTTTCTGCAAAAGTCAAGAACAGTGAAATGAGAACAGCCGAGCCGAGCGAGGAGAAGGGGGAATTTCGCTTACATGTTGCTTTTGCAGAGGAAAACCAGCCACATGATTAATTAAAGCTGGGCAGACTGAGGTGTGTGATACTGGGTGCTTCAGTCGTTTGGAAGAGCTTTAACGGTCCATTTCATTCACCCACATCTGGCACCAGCACAACACGTTTTTATAGCTGGAAAAAACCCCACCCCAGTGGTTTCCAGAAATCGCTGGCTTGGAATGTTCACCCAAAGGGCTTCAGGGTGTGAACGTTAACCCGGCTGAGGAGCAGGATCGATCCAGTGCAACAGGTCTGCAAACCAACCGGTCATCCCTGAGAACAGGAGCAGTGTCCCTGAACCCCCCCTGTCAGCAGCACTTGGGCGCGCTGCCCTGTAGCATCGTGAAAGCGAAATGCTGGCAGCTTACACGAACCCAGCCAACCCTGGGACGTGCATCTGAGTCAGCTACCTCCGTTATGAACAACTGTGAGGGGTTTTTTGTCCCTGCAAACAAAGATTATCATTTTGCGATCACGCAGCACGATCAGATTTTTTTTTTTTTTTGACAAACAGAAACAAATACCTCTTGATGGAAGAGCCACCCCAAAGTCCCTTTCCTTCATCCTCCAGTTCACCGCATGCAACCAAGGTGCTGTGGTTGGTTACTTACCTGGGACAGGACTCTTGTTCGAGTTTAAACTCTGAGCCTCTGTGCTCTCCTCCAGTTGCCCATCTGCTTCTGTCTCTTCCTTCTTTTCAGTATCTTTTATCTCTTCGTTAATAGTAGTTCTTGTGCTCTCCTCTGCTTCTAAATCTCCCTGAGCAACAGGGAGGGCACTAGGAGATGGAAGAGGAGGTGGAGAAGGAGTTGTAGTGGTAACAGCAGCAGCAGCAACAGAAATCGGAGGAGAAGGAGGCGGAGGGGTGGGAGGTGGGGTGGGAGGAGGAGAGGGAGCAGTGTGAAGAGCACTGGAAGATGGCACGCTTTCCACTTCTGCTGGAGGTGCTTCTGGTGTCTCCAACTCAACAGTCAATGGCGCAACTTCCGTCTGGGCTACATCTACTACGCTCTCTGCAGCAGTTACTTTTTCGCTAACTCCATTCATTTCATTAATTAGATTAGTACTAGCAGTCACTGGAATATCACTAGATGCTACACTACTAGGCTCTTTGCACACCTCGGCATCAGCCTCTTCTGCTGGCGAAGGGTCTGATGTGTCCGTGCAGGCCGTGGCATTAGATATAGGTATCGCCTCCTCGTTTGGGGAAGCCAGTTCACATTTCTCCTCCGAGTCAGTTGTGAATGTGGATTTACTAGAAATGGTGACAACAGCAGCAGCGGCGGCAGCAGAAACAACGGTGATGGGAGCGGCTGGGGTTGGCGATGGAGCAAGAGGAAGTTCTGGTGGGGTTTCCACTGGGGTGGCCTCAGTCGTCTGGCCAGCTTGATCTTTTTTCTCCCCAGTAGGTTCTGGTCTGAGGACTGGAGAAGGTGGTTTTAATACTGGATCTGGTTTTGGCTTCTCTTCTGTGAAAGGAGAGGGGGGGAAAAAGGCAACGTGACAAACAGCAAGTCAAACCCCATTTTCCTTTGCTGTACCTAAGCCCACTCAGATCCCCTCACCTGCATCCCACCCACTATTCAAGAAGCTCCGAGGAAGGCACCTGAACCCCACCCTGCACCTAGAACAAAAGCCCAGGCAGCCCACAACTGCAAATCTGAAAATGCAACTGCTGCTTCTATTTTACCGAAGACAGGCTCTACAGTAAAGGGCCATCCTTTACCGAAACGGCATGTACGTGTTACAAAATGTGGATTTTATTGCAGAAACTCTGCAGCTGAAAATAGAACTTTTCTTGACAGAAATTACAGAAGATAAAAATACACTTTACTTGGATTCTGCCTCAAAGGAGCCTGGTGTTTTAACGCCAAGACCCGGGCAAACTCATGTTCCAGAACACAGGCAGACGGAGACACTGGCAGCCTGCAGGCGCTCTCCGCGACTGTTCCCCCTCTTTGTAAAACGGGGAAACCACTCCACAAGTGATGACGGGCTCTTCTTTTACACGCCACATGTCCTGCCATTGCTAACACGTGAGATCCACTGAGTTTGTTTTTCCATCACCCATCAGACTAAAGGACACAACCTCCTTGTTTTCGTTTGACATTTCAGCAAAGGTACCTTTTCCCAAAGAAAGCAAACCTCAAAAGAGATGTAAGCACAGGTGCCGCCAAAGGACAGCCACCTCTTGTTGTTTGTGGTCCCAGGGCATCAGGCACGGTGGGAAGAGCACGGTGAAAGATGGACTGTACCAAACCAACCCCCAAAACACTGTGCGGAGAGACGTCCCCGTACTTCTCCTGCGATGAGCAGCAGGACTGCGATAACATTCCTGCCCTGACCGTCACGCGGTTCCCAAAGGTCTGCTGCAACTCCGTGGAATGCACTTCTTCTGAACAAAGTATGATCTTGGCTCCATAATCTTTCAGGATCTTGGATCCACGGGATCTCTTGGGATCTCTGCTACACCATCTCCCACTTCCAACGTGATGATGGAAGATCTTGCTTAGGAAAGCACCTTTGTGCTACAACTCCGCGAGACGAATGGGATGGGACAGGAATTGCGCAAAGTCAACACGCAGATGGAGGGGACTCCACAGTCCAGTTCCCAATCACCGTTCCAAGGAGGTCAGCTTCAGCCGTCCTCAGGGTGGGAGCTCTGCTCTGCTCCATCAATGCAAGGTGTCCCCAGGCTTTCTGAGCGCTGAAGCAACAGGGAACTCCTCCAGGACACTGCCACACCAGCAAAAAGTAATTCTGGAAAAGCCAGAGGCACAAACCCTGCTGTTCAGATTAGGAAATCCAAGGCCATGACCAACCTTGAATCATCAAAATTCGGGTAGAACCGAAGAGGTATGGCTTTGCTCGGCCTTTTCCAGCTCTGCCAGCTTTCCATTTGGGACTTATTCAACTGACACGGCGAAGGGAAAGAGCTTTTCAAGGAAAACCCATCTGAAACTGCTTGGAGCATCGAGTCCCGTCTTTAGGAACAGCTGGAGCAATGAAGAACTTTGTTTCTGGCCATCAACAGCCCCAGCAGCATTACAGTGAGGACTACGGCCAAAGCAGTAGTTTATTAACTTAATGAGGCACGTAGGGAGATGGCTTTGGAGGAAGATGACAAATGAGGAAAAAAGATGGGAGAAAGTATCCCAACAGCTGATTTTGATTCTGAAGGTTCCGCGGAAGGACCAGGGAACTGGTTTAGAAAAGAAAATGCGTCACCTCCGATTTCTGGAACATCCTTTGGAGACAACTCATGGAGCATTCTTGACATTTACAGCTCACTATAAACAACTGCCTGGATATTCTCTCCCTTGAGTCAAATGAGATTGCTCAAAAAAAGAAAAGCATTTGAAGTGTCTAGAAAAACATTCTGGGAGATCAAAAACACAGCAAAAACATACAGCTGCGTTTTAAAACCAGTGGTTTAAGCACGCTTGCTTCAAACTACACTTTATTTGGCCAATATATTAGCCACTGATAGAGGCTGTGTGTGCAAAATTCAAGGAAAAATGTAATTTGAGGGGGGAGGGAGGGTGTCAGAAGAACAATGAGCAGATTTGGTTAATGAGAAGTGGATCTTAACTTGAACCACCATCACGGAGGACAAATCTCTTAAGTCCTGGCAAAGAAACATTCGTCCCTGCCAACTATTACAGAAACAGTCACATGAAACAACATGCAGTTGGGAAGGGAAAACAAAAAAATCAACGCAATTCATCCAAACTGAATCAGACCCCTTTTTCCTAAATACGCCAATATCATTCCTCACATTATATTTAGAAATTGTTTACTGGAAGCGCTGGGCTGTTCAGGACGAAAGCTTGTTCCATCCATAGGTATTTCTGAAAATCTCCAGATAAAAACAAATCTTGCACAATTACTGTTCATTAGAAACACTTTTACCAACTCAGCAGGACAGATGCTTGCTACCTCCTCCGTGAAAAGCCATTAAAGCCAGAGAGGGAGCTGGGTTGCTGTGGTGGCAGAGACTGCCCAGAGTGACGGATGGGGAAGATTTTACTGGATACGGGAATTCATTTCTGCTTTGTGGTGTTTATCTGAAAATAATCGCTGGGCTTGCTGCCATTTTTCCATCTTTTGTCCTGATGCAAACATTGGCGCGGCGGTCCCGATGCTGGCTTCGCAGGCAGTTTTTGGAGCACACGTTACTGAGTCACAGTGTCAGCAGAGAGGCTCGAAGCTTTCCAAACTTCGGGATCTGATGTTCATCTATTTTCCACAAACCCTGTTATACATTCTCCCTGTCTGATACATTGCAGGAGTTGGAAAGAGGTTTTAAAAAATAATACGACGACTACCCCAAACATCCCAGGGAACCTGGGCCAGCTGAGTAAACACGGACAGCTCTGATTTCATGCACAATTTTACCCCATTAGAACTTGTGCACCAGCCTGGCCTGCAGCCAGGTTCCTGCGCCGTCTGCCATCAGCTTGACCCGAATTCTCCAGCAATATCTTTGCCTTCTGCAGCCCCGCTGATACATACGCACCATGGGCACCTACAGGAACGACAGCTAGCTGCTTGCCCCCAGGCAATGGTACTTTTCACGGTATTATAGTAGCAATTCCTATACCTCCAACTCATATATGAGCTTTGCAGCCTGAAAAGCCAGAAGCTGCTTTAAAAGCAGCAAATACCAAATAATTATCTTTTAAAGAAAAAAACAAGGGTATTAAACGCCGCGCAAGCCCGAATTCAGCCTCACTAATGACTTCGATGCAAAAATAACAGGGACTGCAGACACTCGCAGGGAGAAAGCCCAGAGCACACGTGCTCTGTTCCTGATGCCAGCCCGGCGAATGGGCCAAACGCCGTGCGCAGTTATAAATAACTGCAAACCACTGAATTTCACAAAATTAAGACTTGACGGCGTTATACCAAATTTCAACTGATGCAAACAAGCGCAAGAGGCAAAGGGCACGAGAGAATCCAACCCACAGGATGAACACAGTGAGCGGGACTTCAGGGAAGCGATAACCCGGGGTTTAATAAGCACTTTTTTAAGAAAGCCATGCAACCCTATCTATGACTATTTTCATCTTGGAACAAGGAAAACCCCAACATTCAGGCACAAAGTGAAAAAATATCTTGATACCTTGGTATATATTTCTGGGAAGATGCACCCCCCCAGCTCGCTAGCTGGACTTAAATAAGTAATTTTAATAGTGTCTCAAGTTCCTTCACCTTTTATTTGCTCTGTCCTGCGACTGACACTGCCGCTGCTCCCCCCCAGCCCGAGGCCACAGTCGAACGCTGATGGTGTTATTTCAGGGCTCGCTCGCGCCGCAATGCTTACATAAATGTGCTCTTTAGCAATTTTTGGACTGGAACAAATGTTTGACTCTTTCAAGGATGGAACGGAGATAAAACACAGGAAAGCTCATCAGCGTTGAATCCCAGTTCAAGCCTTGATTTGTATTTAAACCAGCACAGTCAGACCTGCGTAACTAACTACAGACCACTTACTTCCAGTTTACTTCCAGTTGCCCACGAAGGGATTACGTTAAAGAGAGAGAGAAGAGTGAGAAGACCCATTTGTCCTGGAAATACCAGTTTTCATACACAGGGCTGAAATACCATGATGTAAATGCTGGATTTTACGGTTCAGCATCCACTTGCTGGAAAGGGCGGATGCACTGCGGTACCTGCAGCGCAGTCACCAGTCGTTCCAGTCCCAGTGCCACCTCGCAGCTCGGTGCGCTCAGAGATGTCCCCGGCACGTCAGCAGAGGGGGGACACGGACCGGGAAGAGCTGAGCAGCAAGCGTCAGCGAGCCGGCGAGCTACGCTCAGCCAGTACAGCCACAGTTGAATGGACGCGTGTTAAATCCACCCACCACTTTTCCAGGGGACAGAGACAACTAAGCTTTGCACAAAGATCTAGACAAAGCCATAGTCCCGCTTCGAGTGGGAGACAGGACCAGGTGATCTCCAAGAGGTCCCTTTTCAACCATTTCTAGACACTGCAGCAGCTTAGAGATGTGTCCGTGGAGCAGCTTTTGCTGAGGGAAACCCCTGAAGTCTGTGCTATGGCTGTGAAAGAGCAACATTTTCAGTAAACTTCAGCACGACACAAATCAGCCTCAGGGATACCTCCCTCTACTTTCAAGTAGTGGCCGTGCTGCTGATGAAATCTATGGCACCTGAAGCACCAGAGGCAGCTTTTTTCCCCTCCCTTCTAGAGCTGTGCTCCTCTGGGGCTTAGCTTTCCTCTAGCAAATACTCTGGTGAAAAAAAAAAAAAAATAAAAATCTCGTCAGGCTCCGAGGTTACAGGCAAGGCTCAGGAGCGAAAGGTGGCACTTCTTGGCTTCCTTGTACACATCGCTCGAGGCAGAAGCCGCAAACGCTGCAATGCGGTGAGTAACCGGGAAGCAAACGGTGGTGTCAACTCTGTATTCCAACACCACGTCTGTTAACGTGACGGCAGTATACACATTATTAACTACAGCTTCTTAATGGCTTTTAGGTGGCTATAAAATTTCAGTGTGGGAAGAGACTTGGCACGCTCCGTCCCCCCTCCTGGGACACCTTTTCTTTGAATGGTTTAAAAATAATGAAAATCTCCCTTCAATTGCATATTCTTAGATAGGAGAATGAAATGTAACCACTTCCATAAAATTTTTCCATCTGTGCCATTTTGACTAATGTCAGCAAAATTTGTTACGCCATTTATGAGACACTTGGCACGTCAACGGGGTTTTTTTTCTAATTAATATTGCCCACGTCCTGTAGGACAGGACACACAAGCAGCTCTGGAGGAGCCATAAGACGCTCTGGTTACATGCCATTGCTATGGCTAATTGTCCAAATGATATAAAGCCTCCCTGGCTACGAGCATTCTACTGACAACATGCTTGTTTCTGAAGGACAGTGCATGGGCGAGAGGAGGTTCACGCATCTTCGTGCTCTGAAAAAATGTTTAGGACCTATAACCTTCAATACAATTATTTTTAACCAGTTTCACATTGGCAAATTTCAATTAATTCCCTTAGCAACACATTGTTAAAATGTTCCACTGGAGGAAAAGAAGTCCCTCCCCTCCTATTTCTGCTGACTGCTTGTCTCCACGCCAAAAATACTCAAACTAAAACAAGAAAGGAGGGGGGAAAAATGACTAAAAATAATCAGGGAAGGAAAAAAAAAAAAAAAATCCATCAACAAACCTTGCTTCGGGTTGCTAGTCGCAGTGACAGGGGTGCTGGCAGCGAGATGGGTGTTCTCCACAGTCCCATAAACCACAGGGCTGTGCTCGGGGACCTGGCTGGACAGCTGCTGGGATTTGAAGTACAAAAAAGGGTGATAATGAGCGTGCGAACATAAAAACTAGCAACATGGAGCACAAGCAAGCAAGTGGGGAGGCAAGGACAGGGTAGGATAGAACAGGAAAATAAAAGGCAGGGAAAAAAATCAAGAGAAAAGATACATAGACCGATTGAAGAAATTCAAAAAGTACATGAGAAAGGGAGGGAGGAAAAGGCAGCAGGAAAAGGGGGAAAAGAGACGATTATTGTTCACAACAGCAAGAAAGAGACAGCACAGTTGTTAACACATTTCATCCGAACGCTTCCTCCAAGAGCAGCAGAAGCGCTCCTCCGCGTAGTCTGCACAACGTCAGGCACACGCCAAGACTCCTGGACCGCGCTGCAATTTAAATTTTCTCTCTGGACTTGACTCCCTCCTCAACTGATGGTTATTTCAAACACCTTATATTTATTATCGACAGATAACGTGTTTACGTATGAATAAGGTATATGCGTATCTCTATGCACACACATATACTAACTTGTTATAGGAGGAAAATCATCTAGACTGGTTGAACCTGTGTGGTTGCATGAAAAAAATACACCTGACACATTCTACAAAGGGACTTACGGATGGTACCTGCTGGGTAATATGAGAATAAACCCGACTGTGCGTCAATCTGAAGGGGAGCAGGAGGAGCTGGTGCCCAGCCAACGCGGAGCGAGCCCGAGGTGTTCTACATCCAAACCCAAAACTGCAAGAGCAGCACGGTCACAGGACTGAAAAAGCCATGGCCAGTTGCAGAGATCATGTCTTTTAATTATGTCCCCACTAAATGCTTCATTTGTGTTCATGAAGGTTTGATAAAGACACAATCCCCTGTTTTTTATCTCAGAAGGCTAAACAACTACCTCGGACGTCCAGGTAAAGCACCTGTGTACGTTAAAGCCAACAGAGGGGGCAAGTCAACGATTCACATTTGCAAAATCCCCTTAAACACACATCAGGGGCCATGTGAAGAAGAAACGGGCTAAATTTAAATTTAATAATCTAAAGGGGAGAGTCATGCAGCTCTCTGCAGGTGTCTGATCCCACCTAGCTCTAAACCCACACTGACTTCTCAGAAGATCAACAGGAAAAGGGATTTTTTTTAAAGAATCAAACTAAAGCAGAGTACCCAAGACATGGCTGTCCCATTCCTTCTTTTGGACAGGCTATCAGAAATTCCAGGCAAAACTTATCTCCCTAAATAACCACAAAGCCAAAACTGCAGCAACTCGCTCCTCTTCCTGGGACTCTTTTTTCACTCCCATTTCCAGCTTTTTCAGCTATTGCGTCTAAACAGTCCAAAATAAAGAGTGAATCCTCTCCGTACACGTATTTTTCACCATTTCAGGCAACACAAAGGTAAAGGAGGACTGTGCAAAAGCACATCTGGAAAAATAAAAATCAAAATGTAGAGTAAGCGGGGCAAAGGATCGAAATTTTATTTGGGATTTCTCCTCTTCCAGGAATCAGCCTGATGAAGAGCTGCATCCCCCCTCCAGCCACAGCTGAAGGAAGCCAAAGAAAACACGGTTTTACAAATGAGCAGGTTTCAAGAACGCTTTCCCCTCACCCTCAGCGGATCATTAGTTTCATTTCAGGAAAAATTTATGGATGAAAGCAGCAGGGAAAAAGGAGAACGTGGTAAAAATCACAGGAACCAAACGAGAATACCGGACAAGAAACCTGTAAGCCTAGAAACTCCTTGGGTCAGTAAACATGTTTTCTTAACCAATTTGGAAAGCGCTCATTTATTTTGTGGGAATGATACAGCAAAGCAATAATAAATGGCACTTAAGTACTGACCCTTACAGGCTCGCAGCTTCAAAATGCAGCATTTAGAGACTTTCTAGGAAAAAAAAAACCCCACTCAAAATTCCTCTTGTGATTTACGATGTTAAAAGAATTGCTCTGTTATTATATCCTACCATGGCCCGTAGACTGAGCAAACACAACGTACGAAAACCCCCTGATGCTTGGAAGAGGTTTGCCAGGAGAATAAGAGCATTTCTTACTCTTTAAAAGGTGATCTTCTCTGTAAGTCAGTGCTGAGTAAATACCGTAGCCAGACCCAACATGCGGTCTTGCAATTTATTTATCTTCCCAGCAAAAAATATAGCGTGAAAAACAGCATCGTGCTAGAAACGTATAAATAATACCTCCACTTACTGCCAGCTTCTCTTGCAGGAACTTTAACGCATTTTAGTAATTAAGCAAGCACTGCAGAGGGGCTGGAAACGCTCCACCTAAAGCACTTTTTGGTTAGCGACGCTGACTACAAAGCAGGAGGTACAAAAAGCATGGAAATGGCTAAAACCAGGCGGCTTCAGTCTTGGCAGCAGTGCCCATCTGCTGGACAATTTCAGATTTTTTTTTGATGTTCATGTGCTTAATCTACTGAGAGAAGAGGGTGCTGTGGCTTCGTGTTCTCAAAGTTTCAGGTTTTCTTCGAGTTAGTTAAAAACAAAAATCCAAATCTAAAGGAAAAAAATGAAAATTTTGAAACCTATTATTACAATAAAATGGTTTCTTTCTCAGAGAAATGTGGAATTTGGGACAGGGATTGGTCTACAGCAGTGGCTTCCATGCACTTCTTGAGCAAGCTTCTCCTTCTGTTCTTGTCTTTATAAATAACAAGATTACTGACACTAACCAACACCATAAAAGAAGTGTCACTAGAATTTAGCATCCTTCTAAAATATCATTGGACTGGGAGTCGCTGATTCGATGATGCTTCGTCAAGCCCAGAGATTGCATGCTCGCATTTTGCGTGTTCACCCAGACAGTATCTCGCCGAACCCCAGGATGTGCAGGGTTTGACTCAAAGGGATGGCGAAACAAGACAACAGTGACGATGCTCCCCTTGCTTCTGTTCCAGGAGCTGCCCTAAATCATGAGCATTTCGGGAGGCAGGTATTTTTCTGTGAAGCTCATGCTTTTAAGCTGGGGAAAGAGATTATGAAAAAGCCGTAGCGTGTTTCAAGCAAAGTTATGGCTGGATGTTTAAAGTTGACTGATTTTAGACCGTTCAAAATTATAACATCCAGTTATTAAGGCACTACCTAATTTCCCCCAAGATACTTAACTTGCTCCAAATGAATAAATTAGAGATGCTGTTGGGACAATAACTTCGAATTTCCTGGCTTAAGTGGGCTTAAATGTTCAGTTATGGTACACTAATGAACTTTTTCTGGGGAGCACTATTTCACAGGTCTTCTGTGATTAACAAAAGTGGTTCCAAGTACCTAATCAAAACGAACCCTGGATATTAAACAATAAAGTATTTGCATACCTTAACTTAGAGTAGATGATTGGACATCACTGCTGTGCTCTGCATATAAATTACAGCTGATACAAATTCATGCTTATTAACCTCCTCTTGAAAAACATTTATTTCGTCCTGTTTTACTTAATTGTAGTATCTTAAAATAGATTTCAGAATGCAAAAATGATCCGGTAGAGTGCCTGGATTAGCTGCACCATGCATAAACACAATCTGAAACTCTGGCTGTTTTCAACTCTTCCACACTTCTAATGGGGAAAGTCATTTAGCATGTAATAATGGGAGGAAGATCTCACCAGCATTCAAACGTTTTACATCACTAATATCGTCTCTTACGGAAAATGCTGGAAAATAATTTTAATTGATTCTATATGTAACCAGCTCCCGGCTCTCTCCCTTTTCCAGCTGCAGTTGCAAATCATCACACCGCTCTCTGGCAGAAGACAGCTTTTTCCAGCAGAGCACTGCAGACCTTGCTGCAACAACCCAGCTAGCTGGGAATGGCTCGAGCATCGCGCCTTGCTGCTGCTCGCCCACGGTGGGGACCAGGAGCAGAAAGCAGGTGACCCAGCGCACAGAGCCATGCCTCCAAGCAACAAGAGGATTCCACTGAGCCAGGGGAACGGCCAAAAGCTGTAACTACCCTGTTGGGCTCAAGGAGATCTGCGGGCCAAGCCCTTATTTCATCTCCATGATCCCAGTTACACTGCTACTGGCCCAGCTGTAACCTCAAGGTCCCACTGCAGCACAGCGGGTGTCTCAAGGCAAGCTTGTGCTCTGGGCTCTGCACAGGACAGCCAGCAATAAAACTACCCAGGCACAGAGGGGAAAGTAAAGTTTCAGCTCCAGAAAGGCCGTTTCACCCTAAAAGCTAGCAAAAACTGGTGACAACGAACAGGAAAGAACTTGGAAGAAGAAATTGCACCCCAGCCTCAGCCAGGCTCTGACCTGAAGCCCACCCATCACCTGCAGAACCTTCACGGCTTCTGATCAGGCCCAGCAAGCAGTGGGCAACAAGCTCCGATAAAACATGGGCAGCTTCCAAACCACAAAGTTTCTCCTCTAGTTGTTCACTAACATTCCAGTTTAGCGGTCTGCGGCTCAGTACCATCTCTCCCAAAAGAGAGGGAGAACTGAGATGATGGTCAAAGCAAACAGCAGCTGCACCAAGCCAGCAGCTGGGAAGAAGACGGCAAGCCGCCACGTGCTCCTCTCCATCTCTGATGCTACAGGGAGATGAAGGAGGCATCGCTTCCTCCTGCTGCAGGTGAAAAGAGTGGTCAGAGGACAGAAAAAACAGTCTGATTAGATAACGCAGCCACTTCCAGCCCCAGCGGTTCATGTCATGGTGGACTTACACTGACGTCAGGACTGCTGGTCTGCAGGTCTGAGCACGCTCTTTTGGCCCTGGGGCAAAAAAGACTAGAACAGACCTGGGTTTCCAATCAGTTTAATTTCCAGACATTACACGTGGCCTTCTCAGGTGAAGCAGGATGCAGAGACTTAGAGGGGGTCCAACTCAAAGGCGTGTGACAAGGAGAGATTTATGAGCTATGGAAAATGTCGGTTTGGGATAGTTTTCCTACATCAGAAAAATGCATTTTTAAGGTTGAACACACTAGAGACCAAATCTGTGATAGATTTATCACGGTTCTGCGATAAAAATTCCTGGGCTGCAGTCGTTCTGGTTACCCTGAAACAACAGTGCTAAGGCTGAAAGACCTTAGCAGGGACAGTGATGTAATTGAAGGTACATAATCAGTCACATGCAGGATAGGAACTTTCCTCAGGTACACAAGACTAACAGAAACATGTTTCTCACAAACATGTTGGCTCCTCCTTTAACACTGAAAGTATTTACAAGCTCTAAAATCTACCGCTGATACAAAACCAGGGATGGGGCGCTTGTGGCAGCACTGCAGCTCCACATTTTACAGGCTATAGGATGCTAAAAAATGACCAGACTTGGAGGGGAGGGAAAAAAAAAAGATAAATCATTGAAGAATGTTGCCCATTTAGGACCATTCAGGTGTCTGAGGTGATGGGTGGTGCAGACGGGAGAGAGGAACTGGCTCTAACAAACAGCAAAGCAAAGCAGACATCACTGGGAGAAGGCTACGTGGCCACTTCATTACCTGAGGTGGGGTAGGTGTGGAAGTGGGTCTCACGATGGGAGGCGTTGGGTTCCTGCTGCCCCCTCCAGACATTATTTCTTCTGTTATATCTTTGCCTCCCTGGTTTGGATCCCGGATTCGGATCTACGGTATCGAACAAAGAAATAATTCAAACATCTTCCCATTACACACTGTCCTTGGGGTGCATGGACAGGACCTAATTCCGTTACGCTCAGTAGGAGATGCTCTGGGGTGAGCTGATGCTCTGCAGGAATGCTGGAATGTGGTTTGTTTCGATAACTTGAAATGCATGGTATGTCACCCCTTAAACTGGAAAGCTAATTTAATCAAAGTGCTCAACCACCACACCAGTTAGGTCTAAATACGTGCACCCCAGTGCATGACCCTGTAATTCAGAACACGGTCTCTACCTCTAGAAAATGTTTACTGCAACTTAGAAAATTTAGCAGACAGTTTAGCTACAGAACTAAGCTTGCCAGTTAGCGGAAAGTGCAGTAATAAAAAAAAAAAAAAAAAAAAAAAAGGCATGTTTCACTCTGATATGAAATTCAGTGACCTTGCCAACCCGGCTGCTGGCAAAGGGGGAAAGCAAATCAGCTCTTCTTGTTTTTCCTTTCCACACTGAGAAAAGTCATACCAACAAAACAAAGGGAATCAAAGCAAAAAACACTGAGCAGAGGAAAGGGAAACCACAAGAAGAACAAACAAAAGTGCTATGAAACTCATCAGCATTTAGGAAAGAAGTCTGCTTTTTGAGTTTCTCCAAAGCCCCAAAATGGGAAGGAAAAATATTTTCTAAAATAAACCACTCAAGAACACACTCATCATTTGAATCCTCAACTGACACTTGAGCCAATCTGTGTCGCTGAATATGGGGAACAGCCAAGCTGTCTGTGTTGACATGAAATAGATTTTTGAACCTGCAATATAAGAATTGAAGATTTTGGTGAACCTAAAGACAGTGCCATTGTTTGTCCACCTTCCTAAAAGCTCTTTGCTGAACGCTGGGATAAATTGCACGCAGTAGTCCCTGTTGCGCTGAACACAATGTACATCTGCAAGCAAACCAAGAGACATAATCCTTCCAAGGGCAGGGGTCTCGCTGGAAGCCACTGTGCTTTTTTTAATCAGCAACATATCAAGTCGCTAACTGCGGAAGGATTTTGTGATTCATCAACTTCAGTATCACGTGATGTCTTCTTGACTCTTTGGGCTCACCCAAAGAGTCCTTGGGACTCTTGGGAAGATCAATAAATATACACATCATACTCGGGATGTTGACAAGATGTGGTCTTCTCTTATTTTTGATGGAGTTTTTCTGCCAAGACGTTTAATTAACCACAGCAACAAGGACTTAAGAGTTGGCACAAATTCCTGCCCTCCGCTCCTCCTGACAAAGCAGTCAATGGCCTTAAAACAAGCTCACCCTGCCTGAAAGTTTGTAGTACTCGAATAATCAACTAATGATGCGTGCGGGTGTGTGTACATATACATATTTAATTTTTCTTTAATTTCTCTCATTTCTTCAGTTGCAACACCAATTAGCAAACTGAAATAGTACATTCAGAGAAAAGCACCTCGGGCATTTAAGAAAAACTTTTGCTTTTCTGCTTCAAAGAACTTGGCTTCGTTGGCATGTCTGAACCGCAGCTCAGTGTTTGGGAACATCTTTGCATTTCAAATAGCATCAATGATCTGGCCATGTCATGTTTTGGATGCTGAAGAGCATGGTGAAGGGGTGGCAAAGGAGATGCGTGACCCTTTGTTGACAGCAGCTACAAAAAAGGTCTTTCTTGCAAGCCCAGCTAACACATTGTTCAGCTCTTCCAGTTTCCCAAATCAAGTGTCACCTCAGATCATCTTAAAAAATAAATAAATCAAAAGATGCAAATATTCTGCGTTTTAAAAGACATACAAGTCTTGGGTTTTTTCCCTCATGAATCTTCTGATGTTTTCAAACCACTAACACACACAGTGATGTAATTTAATTTCTTTTTCAATCGTTTAGAAACGATTCATTCACAAATTCAAGCCTACCCCTAAATTTTTCTGTTTAAACGTTACATTTGCCTGGTGAGCCTTTACTATTCCCTACCATCATCCACCTGTGAATGGCTTGAAATTCCATTAATATGTCCCTCTCCAATTCTCACCAGTGAATTAGGAAGAGAGGAAACGTGGCCTCCAAACCTCTACCCACTTTCATAAGGTTGTGTGTTCAGGTTCTTTCAAGCCTGCAAATACGCTCAGAACATCCTGGTTTTCTACCTTTTTCAAGGCATACTATTAAACAATTTCTTTTTTGTCAATTTGAACCGATTCCTAACATCCTCCCCCAAACTGATCTGAGTTTGTTCATTCCCACCTGGCTCTTCGGTAAAACTCTAGGCAGCAGCGTGGGCAGCTGAGGAGCCCACGCTCGGGGAGATGCTGCTGCTGCTTTTAAGTTCACCACAAAACACGGAAAAATATTTCCTTTTAGACTGGCTGAGATGTCACAGTCCCCACAGCAAAATCGAAAATAAGACGTTGTGGCAGTATTGTGCGATGTTTAATTACACTTAGGCGTGAAAGGTAAGACTTAAGCCTCTCTGCGTAGATAAAGCTCAGTTTTAAGCTTAGCTCATTATTAATTTCCTTCAGCCTTACAACCAGGACAATTCCCAGATGGGACAGATCCATCACTGGTGATCCCTTACCGTTTTTTTCTCTCTTTTAGCTGGTGGAGGCTGCTGCTGCTGTGTAGGCACTATGATGGGTGCTGACTGATACACTGGCTGACTTGGGTAGAAAGGTGTTCCTGGGAGAGGACAAGAAGACAGAAGCAAGAGTGAAAAATTCAGTTAATTTTCCAAAATGAAAAAAAATTCAGTTACTCTTTTTCCAGTAAAATTCGTTTCATTGTTAATGAAACAAAACCAAGCACAAGAGGTACAACTGACCACCTGCTCCTCCCTCCCTCCCTCCCTCCAAAAACCAGAACTCCGAACATCCAGCTGCTAACCGGTCTGTGTTCTGCTCTTCCCCCCTTCCACTGAAACAGAAGCTGCTATTTGATCAAGACAAATGATTAAGGCACTCGTTCATTTTTTTCTTTTCATTTTTTTTTTCAGGTGCATCCATTTCTGGGAGGCTGCTGAAATCACCAAAGCATGAAAAGTGGCCCAACCCTGGACTCCTCTGACCACGCAGGTAGGTTTCTTCTTGGTTTTTTTTTTTTTTTTGCTTTTGTAGAGAAATTCAGTCAAACCATTACAAAGAATTTGGCAAGGTCAACTGCAACCCGTTTTGAAGCAGAGCCAGAAAATTTAATTACAAGCAATGTTCTTCTCATGCAGCAACACAAAAAAAGCACGGCCACAGTTATTATTGCAAAATTACACCACGTTGTTGATTACATTCATAATCCAATACAGTTTCATTATGTTTTTCTTTATGGAATAAGGCTGGCTCAAAAGGACTGAAGGCTTTAAAAATGTGCCAGACGTAAATAAAAGTGGCACAGTAGAGCCGTCTTCTGTCTGTGGATCAGATGTCAGGTTAACCTGTAAGAGATGGTGCTGGGGTTTTTTTCCCCCTCTGTGCCTGGATGCTAGATGGACTGCTGGCTTGCACTTGCATCTGGAGCAATCTCATCTATTCTTCAACCAAACCAACCTTTAAATGGGAATGAAAATCTGTATTGTGTGTCTGGAACCAAACAGAAGGTTAGTACTATCTCAAGCAAACGATGAAATCCAAGAGAGCAAACGAAGCCAGCCCAGCACAATCTGATTTGCAACTTCAAAGGATGCATCCCTCACACCGAGACATGGAAAGCAAAAGCTCGGAGCAGGCTCCCTGTCGGCACGCTCGGAGCGAGAACTTTTCCCTGCCGGAACAGCAGGCAGAGCTTAAGGCAGAGAGCACCGCACCGGCGTCAGGCTGCTGAAAGCTCAGCCGGCTGTATTTACTCTTGCATGCTGCAATTAAGGTGGCCTAAATGATTCAATAAACTTCTCATTTTGAACTTCATGGTAGGCAGCGTGACTTCAGATCTGGCCTCGGGGGACAAAACTCTCCATCAGCATCCCTATAGCTTGGGAAGTGAAAACCCTCCCACCTCTCGCCTTAAAAACAGCGATGGAGCCTCAAGCTCTTCCAAGTATTGCTTTGGCCAAGCTGGCCAGGTGTACAACAGGGGTCTGGATGACAGGAGAGGACAGGAGCAAGCCTGGGAGCCCTGCGGCGTGTTCATAATCTTGATTTCTAGTTTCCTAGAAACCAAATCTAATCAGATTGCCTGTAATGTGATCCCTGTCAGAGCGTGAGCTACAGCATAACTCCAGGAAGAACACTTCCTTTTTGAAAAATCCTTTAAAAAAAAATAAAAATAAAACAAATCCCGCAAAAGAAAGAGTAACTTCTGGGAAGAAATACAGCTTCTGTGGCAACGAGCCAAGCGCATTTTTCAGCGCGACGCTCTCCGCTCCGCACCCTGCCTCTTGAGCCTTTCCAGCTCAGCAGCACCCAAGTTTTATTCTCCTTCCTTTCCATTCTTCATTTCAAGGTCTTTCCCAGTGCGGCACAGAGACTCACTGATAGGAGAGAAAACGATAAATTGCAAACCCAAGACAGTTTAAAGAACTGTACTGTCCGTCTTCACAAGTTTTGGCTTCTGCAGTATTTTCCCTTGTCACCTTCTTTTACAGCCTGCCAAACAGCGATGATTTTGATGTCTAGCAGCCATGCTGGCTACGAAGTCCCAAGGTTTATAGGAAAGACCGCTGCCAGCAGCATTAGCCATGTCTGGATTATAAATTTAGTCATCTCTGAATGCCACGAGCAGTGCCTGGTGAGACACTGAACATCTTCAGTCCCTATATAAACAGCAATGAAGCAAGAGGAGGGAAAGGTGGATACGTACAGGCAAACCGGCAATCATCCTCTTCCTCGGCTAAACCTGCCCTGCCTGGCAAATGCTCTGTGTGACATCTCCAGCTTCGCCCACTGATGCTCCACAGACGCAGCAACCTAAAACCAAGCTGGGACCGAAAGATGACAAGCTCTCTCCACAAGAAACCAGGTGCTTTCAGGAGCGTCAGGGAAGCGGAAGGGAACCTTTTCCAAATTACAGAAGTGAAGACAGACAAACGGCACTAAAGCGAGCAGAAAGTAAGAAAGCAGACCTCTAACGGCAGAAGAAAATGAGGAATATGGGGTAATTTCCTCATTTAGCAGATCAGATTTAAAAAGCCACTGCAATATTTCTTCTCTTTAATTTTTCCAGGAGAAGCAAACAGGAACTAGCTGCCTTGTAATTGCACTCTCTCCTTTTAGTCAGAAAGTGCAGAACCAGGTTTGAAGGCTTCATGGCAACCTTTCAAAGTAGTCGCATTAGCTCCATATACACCAAATAAGAAAAAAAAAAAAAGGAAAGAAGGGGAATTAACAAAAAAAGAAAGAGACCTTTTACAATGAGAAGTAGGTAAGCAGCTGGGGCTTTTCTCCCCTTTAAAAGGAATCTGTATTTGTGAAGAGCAAACGTGCGATTCTGCCAGCGGTACAGGGCTGTCATTGTTCAGCCTGGAAGATGAAGCATTCCCTTCTAAGGCTCTGAAATACCAACAGCTAAAGCCGCACGGAACGTTGGTAGTATCTCTGCCCCTAACAAATTACAGAATGTACGTGGGCAGGTAGCCATCAGGCTGAACAAAATACCTCAAAATTTGGTATCAAGAGGTGAAAGCCCTTTAAATTAAAAAAAAAAAAACCAAACACAACAACTCATTCAAACAGGGTGATGACTAGAATCCTGGTGGATTTTTCATTATGTTCCCATAAATGAGGAAGGTAAATAATAAAAGATAAATAGTAGTGATATACGTGACCACAAGACACTCAATTATGAATCTCATTCAAACGCAGCTTGCAGGACCTGATTTAGCTATCAGAACACAGATCCCACAGAAAACCTTGTAGGTGACTGATGCAAGTATGCTATACATTGTACACAGCAACACAGTGGAAATTATTAAGGAAGGGATTCATTACTGTTAGGTACAAGATGACTGCCAAGAGAAGAGGCGTCCTGGGACAGTGAAGGACAGTCCCCCACTGTTACACGGGGTCTGCAAACTGGGACCCAAGTGAGAAGCAGCTGTGAGGTCCCGGAGGAGCCAAGGACTGGTGAGATGCAGCCAAGAGGGATGCAGCACTGGGCATGCAGCCCCGGAATTTTTAGGTGCAGCTCTGAAGCTCAGTACCTGAATACAGGGTGCCCAACAACAGCAGTGTGCGCAGTGATGTCGGGCAACCTCCCAAGCCTTTTGCTTGAAAAAGGCCAAGACCAAGAGCTGCCCGTTAAAAGGCCAAATTTCAGCCTGTGCACGGTGACAAACTCTTCAACTGGACTCGCTTCATCTTTGCAGCCCAGTGAATCAAATCACACGGTTTGTTCTTCTCCCCTCGTTAAACGCCGAACGAGGAACACCGGGATAAGGAACGCTCGCTGCTGTATTGCTGAGAACATATTCAGGGTATAGCTGAATGGAAACCAGGGCTGCCAGATGTATTCACAATACCTTAATAAATAATAATGATTGAGTGGGGAATAACAAATAGCCACCATTCTTGTTCACATGTGATTATGGGTAGTGCCGTGAGTTACAGCCTTTCCTTAAGCACTTGTCCAAACAACTCTGTTATTGTGCATTTTTCAGGAGTGAATAATAAGGGCTGCGACAAAACCAAATTGAGCAGCTATTTGAAGTTCAAACAAATGCTAATCCACTTCGCTATTATAAATCTTTGGCTTGACAACAGAAAAACACACCCAGAAAATACTTTATAAGAAAACTCCAAGCAGAACTTACCATAGGCATTGGGGAATTCTCCAGGACCTGGTCCTGGATAAAAGGGTCCTGGTCCTGGAGGCTGAACAGGATACTGCTGCGGGGGCCCGACATATGGAGGGCCACTGTGACGATACTAGGAGGGGAAAAAATAACCATCAGTTTATAAAGAGCTGGGCAACTTCATGCCATTGCACAGAGATCCTGTAATCGAGCCCCCCGACCAACAGGGATCCAATTATCAAGCCAATTAATTGCAGATTCAGAAATGTTACTGCCAATAAATAAATTAAAAAAAGGTAAACAATGTCACCTAAAGACAAGACAGGGAGGACAGGAGAGCTGAAGCAGAAAACAGTCACTCCTCTGATTTCAGCAACATTGTGTTTTTACGAGCCCCAAGGTTTTAGAGTAGTTATAAATCTATGAAGTCAATTTAGTTCTATTTATAGCACTGAACATTTTCCAAGAGCTTAGCCACACGCTGTTTTTAGGGGGGATCTCCAAAACTAGAAAGGGAATTTATTCTTACTGCCTGCATGCACAGAAGAACAAATACTTCATCCAGCAAAAGGACAGAGGTTGAATATACAACCGCCAGCTTCACTCCACACCCTGCGCCCCCCCAGCTCCGCTTGAGAAAATCCAGATGGAAGCGAACGCTGCAATTCCTTCGGTGATCGGACAACGTATTTTTTTACCTGTGGTATACAGTACTGGGGGCCCTGAGGCATCGGGTAGGGCATTGGCAGATGATTAACCATCATGATGTGCTGGTTGGTTTGATACACCGCAGTCGGTGTCTGCGCACCAGGACGGATGGAAGGGCTGCTGTTCTGGATGGTAGCTCTTGGAGGCTGTATCTGCGGCCTCTGGAAAAACTAGGGCAGGGAAGGGAGAGAGGAGGGAGAGAAAACAAAAAAACGGGTCAGACTTTCTGGGAAAGAATTCGAATATCATTACAAGATTATCATTATATTACTACTTTTCAAAGGGTTGCCACGCATTCAGAAAACTGCAGGACGATTGCTGTTTATCTGTAAATAGCAAGATCACGCTACAGCTTTCCACGTTACGAGGTAGAAAAAGGTAAGAGATTTTAAACTCCAGTAACTATTAGTTTGTATGTACTGAATTATATGCTCAGCTTTCAGAGCGAATGTTAGAAAAATGATTTTTGTGCAAATGTATTTTTTATAAGGCGGGTTGACTGCCAAAACAGCCACCTTTATAAATATGCCAGGAAAATAAAATATCAAGGCAACTGTTCCAATACACCTCCAGAACAGCTAAAAAGCCAGATTTTTACAAAGGCCAGAGACACCTCAGATCAATCCTCTGTACAAAGTAAACTGGGTGATTTCTCTTGCCCTCTGTTTTCAGAAAGGTGGCAACCTCTTCCAGGGTGGCACCAAACTCGTCTACCACGTTTGCATGAAGTGATGCCCCACGCAGATGGACCAGGTCCAGGAAACCAAGCAACCCACTGGTACACGCTCCGTTCTCAACCCTTACGCGCTGGGAAAGGCATCGGCATCCAGGGTATGGAGCATTCATGGCACTGGAAGACCTGGCTCTGGAGTCTTTGCAATCTTGAAACTCAGTCGGTAAGATATGCATCGGACATTAATGCATTCACTAACGGAGTAATGATACAAGTGAGAAGAGACACTTATGCCATGCAGAACCAGGAGTTAAAATTACCTGTATAGGTCTGAATCCTCCCTTCAATAACGAAGCAAGAAAGCAGCAGGAAACAGAAAGAAAGCCAATGGAACAGCTTACAGATCAATAGGAAGGAATAGGATAAAACATGCACCCTAATTGCACACAATTCCAATCATCTTTCTATCCTGCTTTGACTAATCTCTTACAGAAACAGCAAGAAAAAAAGACAATGAACTGGTAACCAAGGACTCTTCTACCAGAATCCCATGGCAGGGGTCAGAAATTCTTTGTGAAAAGTTTTATATGGAAGTATAAAAGCTTAAATAAAAAAAATAAAAAAAAAAAAAGAAAAAAACCCAACAAGCAAACCATGATTAACTGCAGGAAATATGATACTACAGAAAGACACTATGTTTACTCTGTTCCTAAAACATCAAACACTTTTCCTTTCTGGTCTCTTTCAGTGATACAGAGAGAGCAGCTAAAGCAGAAACCCTTCTCAAATCACGGATTTCCGTTTCTGCACCAAGACTGGAAGAATAAGAAACGCCACATCTTTAATTGTTAAGCAACAAAAATAATAATCATTAGGTCACCATACATCACATTGAACACTGCTGACTGATGAAGCACGTTGATGTAAATAACCTGTGAGCAACTGCATCATGAGCGGTGAGAAGAGAGAGTGGTATCCACTAAGGAATGAGCTGGGCCCATCTGCCTCGGCGTTTGGGAAGAATGGGATAGGGCAGAAGGAAGCTGTGATGCCTCTACACTTGACATGACAATGAGCTTAACATGGTCACTCTGGTGCTGCTAAAGACTTTATGACACCTAAGTTGCTCCCCAGAGCAAACGATTTCTTCCAGAAAGCCATGGATGACTCCCTCCCAGAAATCCAGATAGCATTATGATGAGCACAATGCTTTTATGCCCAGCCCTGTTAATCTGAACAAAGAACTGTGACCTGAACCAGCAGAAGGCAACTGTCTGGGGAGAAAAGTTTGGTAGCAAGGGTGCAGAAAGAAAACCAGGAAAGCAACACACTACCGTGCTCCCACATTAATACAAACCATGTGGCTGTCTAGATGTGGGGGAACTACACGAGTGTTGCATGAACCAAAGGCATATGCTGAATTTATGGCGAGAATAACTGGAATCCGCGATTCTTCAATATCCAAAGGCACCAGAAAGTGCAAAAGTCCTTTCTTCTTTCACTGCAAATCGCTGAATAATGATTATTTCTCCTCGCAACTCTGTACGCAGCATGAAAATGGGCTGGAGGGTGAAGCGAGACCTGCCTCTCTGCTGACAGCAACCACATGCACGGGGCAGCACAGAAAAGCCTTTGCTGCAAGAGACGAGAGTCCTCCACGGGTGCGAGCCAGACACGAACCCTGCACCCATAAAACCTGCTAGTAACAGCACTGAAACCACTGACAAAAAAATTACAGCCCCAGAAACTCCTTGCTTATAGATAGCTTTTCACTTCCATCGCTGGCAACACCACCATGGTAGCACCAAGAAGGAAAACCTCGGATGAGAGAGCTCGTAGGTTACAAAACCCAACCTCTCAAAAACACTCCATACTGCCCGCCCCATTGCAGAAGTAGCTCAAACTCAGAGATGGAGAAAAAAGAAGAATTTTGTTACTAGTAGCAAGACAGACGCAGCAAGAAGAAAAGCAGATCCATTATTCCAAGCAACAAGACCATCAGAAACTTTTGGAAGTGCCAACCAGAGATATCTCTGGCCGTTTGAATTCCTTTTAGCTATTCCACTTCCTGTAAGCAAAACTAAAATTCTCAAGGAAATCTGGTATCTTCAGGGCACTACACATCTGATTTGTATCTGGGTTTTACTGTTCAAAACAACTATCATTTGGCTGGCAAACGGTTTTACACTCCATCCCTGTTCGCGTCACTCCAAAGCTAAGCTAGCAATATTCAAAGTCATTCTCGAGATGTTTCGCTGTTCTGACTTGATTTGCCAAAAAAAATCATCTTTTTTGGAGGCAAGGTCAAACAGATGCCTGCACAGACAAGTATTTTCAAGTAATGCTAATGATGTCCCAGGGGAGAACACACCAGGCAATTAAAATCTGGTATATTTTGTCTCAATTTCTTTTAATAAGTGCAGGATCTGGAGCGGAACACATACAGGACCTGCTCAGGACCAGAATGAAGGTACCCTGGGCCACAGCAAGGCTTCTGATAGAAACCCTGTGTTACACCAACCCTTCCATGAATACTTCCTTCAACAATTAACATTAAGTCCTCCTATGTCTAACGATGGTCAAATTAGCATTAAAATTGCTATGCAGATGTTCAGCAACCAGCGAGGACCCGACTCCTGGTCCTCAGGTCACAATCCTGTCCCTTACATGTCCAGCTCTGCCAGGAAGAGATTTCTTGGATCATCCTGGAGTCAGAACTACTGGGCGATATGTCTTTGACTTTTTTCTTCCTAAGGTTGCTCCCCCGATACACTTAGAGAAGAGCACAAGTAAACCCCTCTCAGACACTGCTTCTATCAGCTGCCTTAAGCTCAACCCTTTTAGCCTGCTTGTTTAATAAGCTCTCATCATCTCAGCAGCCCTTCACCTACCTGCTCAAGGAAGTCTTTCTGGAAAATAAAAAGCAGAATTGTGCACAAGCTCCGGACAGGGTTTCCTCAGTGCTTCCCAATGCAGCAGTAATAAACTCCCTATCTCCGCTGGAAATAACTTCTGTGGTTTGTCTGAAAATTGCCTTGCACAGGTGGTTTCAGCTGATGAGCTCCCATTTACGGAGTAAAATCTTCTCCCTGGCACTGAAACTGAAGCATAAGGGCTCGCACCTTGCAATGCTGGATCGCACCCTGCTTCCATCCCGCCAGTCCTCCTCGCACAGCATCCTTGTGCTCACCACATTTTCAAGCCTTGTGCTCATTGTTTGCTGCAGACACATACCTACTATTTGTGTCAGAGTAATTAACGTTTATATTAAGGAAAATCACCACCAACCTCCTGCGTACCCCTCTCAGCAATACCCTGCCATTCATTTTTAGTCACTCCTTATATATATATACACACCTCAATATCCTTTTATTAACCATCATCTTCTCCTGCTTAATTTTCTTCCCACATGACCCTGTGTCAAAAGCCTGTTGAAGGCCAGCCAGATAAGAGGCTGTCATCTAGAAAAATCAATGATCAAAGAGAGCGCCAACCTCCCTCTGATAAACCACCACTGCATTTTAATTGATTTTCTATTTATTCCGTATTTCTAAGCCATCACTTCCAGTGAGATGTCTGTGGAACACTCCCTCCCTACTCTAAAAGATTCACTAAAAAATAAACTTGTGGTAAGAGTGCTGAAAACAAATCTGTGCTAAGCTCAGCCCATCGAACGCAACATGCATAGACACCCGTCTATTTTTCCTAGATGGGCTCAAGGCTGGCAGCTGCGATAGAGACACGAAGGCTGCGGAGAAAAGCAGCAAAAGGGAAGTTCAACGAGATGTCACAGACACTATCAAACTGTACATCCAGGCTCTCCGCTTCCATTAAGCTTTTAACACCGGAGACAGCCCTGTTAGTCATCCTTAGCCTGGGTCCCGTCAAGAAGGCTGGTGGGATAACCCGACCCTGACCTGGAAGCAGGAGAAGTCTGCACAGGCAAGACAGCAGGAGCCACGTTTCCTTGCAGACAGAAGCGGCACACTACGTTTGCTCTTTCAAACTTCAGCACAGGCACCTGGGCTCAGCTGAGGAGCTGCAGCTTTGAGATGTGAAGTTCTGCTGCCAGAAGCAGAAGCTACAGCAGAAAGTCCTCAGGTCCACATCTTGCTTCCCCAGCAGCCAAGTGCAGCCCTATGGGACCAACACAAGGCCTGTTTCCCCCGCTACATGCAGATTTTCCCTGTTTTATTATTTACTAAATGATAAAACAAGGGGCAAAACCCACCCCTTTTTGTATGCACCATGGGATTTAAAACTGGCAGCTCCTTTCCCCGCACGTGGATGAAGACAGGAGTGACCAGAAAGGCAGCCGTTTCTGATGGCTTTCTAACTCGAGATACTCCAAAAAGCTACGAATTGGTTAGTCCTGAGTCAGCTCAGGGAGTAAATTCCCGACCTCTCCAAATCACATGGCTTTTTAACAGCACCAGACAGCCAAACCCAGCTTTCTGTTGTATAAGCTCTACTCGAAAGAACTCCAGTAACCCCAAGCTAAAACTGGGACAGACTACACCAGCAACCTCAAACTAAATTAGTCTGCCATAACCAGTAAACTAATCTCAAATACAATTATAAAGTCAGAAAGGGAGCTATGACATTTCAGTTTATACTTGTTCTTATTTCTGTTTTTAATTACACTGGCCTCTTCTGAGCATCCATTTTAAAATAACCCATACGCTCCTGAAGTCACTTCTTAAATTGAGGGTTATCCTACATTTTGGATTTCAGATGAGAAGAAAACTGCTGTTTTCAGTTGTGCTTCATGAGGATCAGAAGCAACAAAGTGACTCAAAAACCTAACTTTGAAAGAAAAAACAACCAAGGATGCTTTGTGCATAAAGTGGGAAACAGAGCAGCAAGTCCAGGCAGGGTGGTAGCCAAGTCCGCTACAGCATTCTGAGAACACAAGGTGACAGTATTTTTAAATATACTGCCACAAAACACTCTGTAGGGTCCATTTCCTTTCTCCTATAAAATGAGTCTTTTCAGTGGTTTCTCCGTTGGCCATGTTACCAGAATCAAGGACTGCTGACAAGCATTTAACTTGTCATCAGAACCACTGCAGCTATTTTCATTTCACTTCAGCCACCATTAATGCAGCATCCCAAATCTCATTCTAATTATTTTCTCTCAAGCAGGGTTTGACTATGCTTTCCATAGCATCGACTGGCTATCAACCACCCGGGTAGACATTCCCATCAGGAAAAAAAAAAGTTGCTAATAAAGTTCCCAGTCAATTTCAGGTGTTAAATCATGCTAATTTGAGTACTTTAAAGATCTAATAATTACAGCAAGTAACATTAAAGAACAATCCATTATTTGACTGAAAAAGACACGGAATCAATACGAGGCATATGTTAATAAAATCCCACTGGGATCGACACCGGAGTCGTTGCAAACCTCATCTCGCTGCCACCGCCTCAGAAGAGCACGTTTTTGCCACACACATTAACACTGCTGTGGTCGATTTACATATTTGGCACTTTTTAGGTTACAAAATCTCGGTCTCGAAGCCTACCGGCTTATGTTACACAATTTAAACGTGTCAAAAGTTTCCCATGTGAGAATAATTATTTACATTGGTCTCAAGCATCCTCTAAGTTTGGGATGAGCTCGCTTCAACAGCTGTGACCCTCCTGCGTGGGTCGGTGGCAGAAATCCCTCCCTCCATTCCCAATCCACACCACAGGCAGAAATTTTGGGATTAAGAGAGCTAAACCACTCATCTACAGCCCAGGCTTCTCCGTGCCTGCCCGGTTCCAGCGCTGATAGATAGAACTGGGAATAAAGCCTGAAATGTTTCTCTAACCGTGACAGCTTCTCTCAGATAATTATAAACAGACTTCAAATGTAACAGAGTCAAAAACTCTTAACTGCCACACTATTAAATATGTAGTGATAAAATCTGGAAAGCACTTGGAAATTACAAGTTTTAACCTGCAAGCAGGGTCATAACTGGGTCCAAGAGAAAGTTTTAAATCAAGTTACGACAGATTGGTGGTAGTCGTATCAGTAAAGCCACTAATTGCTGGAACAGTTTCCTCCAAGGCTGTGCTGCCTCAAGACTCGCGGTCCAAAATCTGCTTGCAGCGAGCTCAGTGAGTTTTATGAGAATATTAAATGGCTCACGCTGAATACATAATTCGCCTAGTAACAACCTATGAAAGAACTAACGAGTTGCTGATAGTGATGCATTTTTGGTATTGCATAATATAAACACAGCCCTGAAGTCAAGGCCAAGAAGAAAAATATCTAAACAAGATACTAATTCCATCATCCTGCAAACATTCCTCCACCGCTGCCTGTCAATGCAATCCCTGGCCACGCACAAAAATGATCTCTCTTCTCACACACGTGACATTTGCCATTTGCCTGCGAGCAAACAAGTGCAAATGCCTCATTCTACTTTTTAAGCCTTTTTTTTTTTTTTTTTTTTTTTTTGCCTGCTCTGGAAGGATGCCTGCCTCCATGCTGCACTTTGAGGTGGAAGGAACAAAGATGATCGGGTTTTTTGGGTGTGAGTGCCCACTCGACACACTCACCCCCTCACCTCTACAGTATTAAACTGCTCATACTAACAGGACCGAAGTGAGAACAATATAATTCTCCTGAAACAAACCTTTTATGACTTAAGCCCCTGTCCAGACATCACTGGAGTTAAACGGATTTTTTATTTTTTATTTCCTATTAACTTGGTGGAAACAACCTGCTCCTTCCAAACGAAGAGAAAGAAGAGTGACACGGAAACAACCGAATCTGGGAGAACTTTCCTGCACTCATCATGCCTCTCCTCCTCTTTTCCACCTGTCAGCATCACCTCTGTCCCCTCAAAAGTTGCAAGAAGCAGCAAAATCAGGGGAAAAGGGTTTTGGCAAGGATGAATACAGGAGTTGATAAAAAAAACAACTTTGGAGACCTCGACTACATGGAAGGGACCTGTGTATCTGTCCTGGCGCTGAAGAGGTCCTCTGGGTATTCCCGTCACCCTAATAAGCACCGCCCATGAGTTTCACGAGCCAAAGCTATTCCTGATTTTCATTCTTCTTAATCAAGTGGTTCCTTACACAGTCCAAGTCATGCAACAGGAATACTACAAAGATTCCTAAATGTTTGGCTTTCACGAAGGAAGTAAAAAAAGTATTAAGTTGATGTGATGATTACAGATAACCAGGCGTATCACACAAGAAACTTATGAACTGGAAAATCATTTGCCTTGCTCTGAGTTTGAAAAGCAGGATTTTCTAGGGATGCAAACACTCGGTTCTCGTTGACATCTTCACCTCAGGCAACTCAATCCACCGACTAGTTTGAGAAATATTCGGCCAAGTTACTAGCCACTTGAAAAGGCAAGCAAATCTCACAAACACCTGGCAACAGTCTCTACAGGATCTCCTTTCCTAGGGAAACGGCGTTAAGTGGGGTGGTTAATGAGTGCGGTGACACCAATTGAGAATTAAAAGTGTTACTCTGCGTTGCAGGCAGCTTGTTAGCGGGGTTATGCACGTGCTAGTATCTACTAACAGAGCTGGTTTCCGAAACGAGCCTTCGTTCTTTGTTAGTGGGTGAACCACCTCCAACCACCCGCCTCCCCCAGCCAATTAGTTTAGGATGATAATGAAGGGGCAGGGTACTGTACCTGGTGATGGGCAGGTCGAGGCCCCGCTGCAAACTGAGGAAAGGCGGGAGAAACAAACACAAAAGGAAAGGCACAAAGAGTCAGAAACACCACAACGAAACCAAAATGTCACACTCTATGCAAAATAAACCCACAAGAAAAAAAAAACAAAAAACTAAACACACCAAAAAACAACAAAAACAACCACAAAACAGTCAAAAGCTTTGCTGCAGGACAGTGACAGACAGGTACTGAGATATAACGAGTGAACATCGCTACGGGGAAAGTGTGCTGCTCGAGAGCCAGGAGATACACAGCCAAAGCTGCTATTTTCAAGGCACTCTAGTGTATGGATGCAGGCATTCTTTATCCTGCCTGGGGAAAAAAACCAAACACCAGACAATAAAACCATAAACCAACTTAAAACAAGCAGCAGTGGAGATTTTTTTTAAACTGGTTTAAGGTGGAGGTAAATGGTGAAAGCAGCTGGACTCAGAGCCGTTCCAAACATTTGGTGGGAGCGGAGGATGGAGAGCAGGTAAGAGCCAGGTAGGCACAGCTAGTGTCCTGCCAGCGAGGGGGCCGTGGGCAATTCCCTGCAAGGCAAAGATCAGCAATTCTTTCTTTCCCCCCGCCCCCACCCCCCCCATAACAATCACAATATAACCCTCCTTAACGAGTCGGATTTGTCACCCCCAGCTGAAAGCGAAGGAGACAGGTTAACCCGTGACGTCCCTGGGGAGCTGAAGGCATCAGTGGTTGAGCTCGAGTGGAGTACAGGAGGTCCCGGTTCCCAGCCCTGAGCTCGGGTTACTCAATCACCTCCCACCCACTTGGGTTACACGAGGAGCAAAGTAATCAGAATTGAACATGCTCAGTAAACATTCAAAGCATTTTCCAAAAAGGAGCTGATTGTTAAAAGTAGAAATAAAAATGAATGCAAGAAATGGAAAATATAAATAAAGATGACGAGGTATCCTCTTCAAGAAGCCAAGTTAGGTATTTAAACCCTTAATTCTCAGTGTAATAAGGAGAGCACGACGACAGCAGATAAATCTACTGATGGCAGCTCCAATAATTACATGGAGCAAATGAAACTAGACCCCACAGTGGCTTTTTACCCACTGCATGCCTCTACCTGTTGCTGTCTGTGACGGCTCAGTAACTCAACACAGGTGCCGAAGCACACGGTACAGTCCATCCCTGCCGATTCACACTACAGGGACTCAGTGCATTTCACTTTCTGCCCGAGAAGAGTGATCAAAACTGGCTACTAATTATTGACTTTCTTAATGTGAGGTTTTTTTCAGTAAGAAAAAAGGGACCAGGGCTCACCTGCAGCCTTACCTCCCAGCTATTTTAATGCCATCAAACATGAGAAGCAATTTATAAACATTGACTGGTCCAGCTGATTTTCTCCTTTATACACATTTTAATTGTCTGTATTTAAGATTTCCAAATACTAGTCTACCAATACCAGTGTTTATATATTCCTTCTACCTTCGCCTCATTGTGACACTTGGATGAAAAGCCATAAAAACCTTCGGAAACGAGAAAATATGCACACATGGACTAGTTCTAGTACAAGAGTTTATAAAGAATGACCTGCACTGATTCACAAAGTAAGAGTTTCCCCATCTTGAAAGCTTTCCCTAAGCCTTAAAGAAAAAAAAAAAAAAAAAGAAAAAAAAGCAAAGCACAATCATCTTGTAAGACTAAAGAGCTAAAATTTTTATTTTCATAGCAACCGCAGGACAGAAGCACTCAGAGACTCCCAGCATCCTCCCAAGGCTCAGGATGTGAAGAGGACAGTGGCTCTGCTGATCGGTCCTACAGTGGTGAGAAATGGGCACATGGATGAGTCTCGGGAGGTGAACACGCTTCAAGTCCTTATTTTCCTAAAGGAAGAACTCCTCAAAATCAGTTTGTATGTCTTGTGTTTGAGAAAAGGGAAGAAAGCTTACCCTGGAAGGGCTGGCAAGCCTTTCCCACAGGGCTACACAATTCACACTATACACAATGAAAAAAAATGAATCAAAAAGAGAATGATGGGGTGCAAAAACCTCACGTTGCTTAATTTCAGGGCCTCTCTTACCACTGTTCCACAGGAAAGATTTGTTCTTAGTGTGTTTAAAACAAGAGCTGGAAGCTGTATCTTAAGAAGCTAAAAGTACATTCCATAGTGAAACGTAGTATGTGTTACAAGTTAAAAAAAACCAAACAAACAAACAAAAAAAACCTTCGAAGTTAGTGAAAAATACCCTAACCTATTTTGCAGTGGTCACCATTGGCTCTTGATATTTTTAATTTTTTTTAAATAATTCAGGTTGATAGGATTTATTCCTATGAGTAGCTGTAAGCAACAGAACAAACTGTAGTCACTGCTGGCTCAGATTAAACAGACACTTTGGTGGGTTTTTTTCTCTTTCCGATGAAGGTAGTAAGATAGAAAGGAAAATTTTATGAAACCTGGGTCCAACATTTCTGCCACCCGCACTCTTTATGGTCCTGCTCACTGCCTTGTGGACAACAGGGCATGTTCTCTATCTGCTGACGCTGAGCTGGCACACCTCAAGCCTCTGAAAATAACCACTTCTGGATCGCTCGAACACCCTTTCTGATCATGGGGGTTTTTGGCAGATATCCTAGATTTGGACAGTTAAAATCACCTGGTTCTCAGGGCTGGCATCGGCAAGAGCTAACGGATCATTTTCGGTAGGGCTGAACGCCTCTGATTTCATTTTCCTTCCCCCAGCTGGAGCTGCACTTTGAAATTCTCACTATTGGAGTGATGCTACGATGCTAACGGGGAGAAAACATGAAGCCAGTTGGATTGCAAAGGCAGCTGTCCTGGAAGGAACAGAAAAGCCTAAACTCTGCAATTGCCAATGGCCCTCGGATGCTGCTGAAACAGGATGGAGGAAACTCTGGGTGCTCGAGGAAGCAGGATTAGGATCAACCTCGTTAGCGCAACTGCCTATCTACCCACACCAGCCACCCCAGCTGTGTGACGGACGGGACTGCGCTATGGAAGCCTAGGGATGGCAAAGACATCCTGCCACCTTCCTCGTCCCCTCCTTTACCCTTCCCTCACCACCAAAAAAGACGGTTCAAAAATAAATTCAAAAAGAATAAGTAAATCGAGCCCAGAACAAAATGCAAGAGTAGTGCAGGAGCGGGCCAGTCTTGCATTTGTTTTGGGGTGGGGAGGTGGAATGAGATGTTATGGGTGCAGCTTTAGTAATGGGGGTGGAAATGGTGGCTAGCAGAGCGGATGGCAAAATCTGCAGACAGGAGAGTTGAAAAAAAACCAATAAAAATATAAACATGGCCGACAACCGCAGACAAATTCCTCCTCCATACCTCCTCAATAACGGGGCCAAAACCCTACAATTTGTCACACTTTTCCAGCCAAATTTCCTGAAGACGTTATCTCCTGAGCGACAAACCCAAAGTCGCCCTGGTCTCTGTCCTACGCCAGGTCAGACCCTCCCAGCTGCAATTCAACTTTGGACCTTGCTTTGCCACTTAACCTGGCAGAAACTGCCACAGTAGCTCATGCTTTTAGCAAAGAAGCAAAATCAGTGCATTTCTGTAGATCAGCCAACAAAAAAGATGTGGTAAAAAATAAATAATAAAGAAAGAAAGAAAGGAAGAAATAAAAACAGTGCCATCGGCACAATTGCCTGCAAGAAGGAGTACAGTTTGTTATATTGCTTACAATGCAGTATTTTATCCAGCCTCTTCCAGCCAGGGACCTGTAAACCGGACTCTGTTCCAAAACCTTCCTCCTCTTCCAGTTGTCTGTGCAATGTATTGGCACTGTTCTGCTGGGCTGTCAAAAAAACTGGTTTAGAGATGCAGCTCTTCAGTCAGGTTTTTGCTCCAGTTCTAACCATATAAACTTATTTGCGCTTTTCAACAATTAAAGGTAAAGAAGATGATTATACTTACTGAGAAAAAAAGGGGTTTTTACCATCAGTATCCTGCATTACTGATCAGAACGGGGGACTAAGGAGGTGGGGGGGATCCGGTTACAAATTCGCAGCTGTCCACATCACAGAAACTTCATCAAAACTGGTGTTAATTGGCTCGTTCATCGACACAGAGCTTAACGGGCCTCGGAACTAACCCTTCTGCAAATACCCTGGAGGAGAAACCTCCAGAAGTGGGGCAAGTGCATCAGTACGGCTGCACATGGGGAGGACGCTTGCCTCCTTGTATATATATATATATATACACACACACGTGTGTGAAGTGGACAAACAGAAGACTTCCGTCTCGGAGGCCTTCAGTTGCCATGCTTCAGCAGCGTTTATCTTATTCTAAAAAGAGAAGAGTGCTTGGAAGGGTGCAGTGGTTTTACGGGCAACCTGAAAGCGTTAGGACGCAGATGTGGATCGGCAAGAAGCGCAGGGCTTGCTGCTCCCTTGGCTAACTGACACCCGAGACATGGCGATGGTAAGCTACCCTGCCTCCAGAAGCTGGGCTAAGCACCTGATGCCCCAGGAGGGTCTCCTAGCATCACGTGGAACTGCGCTACGAGCAGAAATTCCCCCCAAAAGAGCCTGGTTTGGGGAACCAAAGTCCTACGATAGCACAGCGGTATTATAATACATACCAAAGGAAAAAAAAAAAATACGGAGGACAATCAAACCTAAAGTTGGATGAAAAAGGGGCTTACCACAAAAAGATGTGGGTACACAGAAGCTCTAGGTTAAATGCATCAGCACCCACAGGGTGCCAGGCAGTAAATGGTTAGAACTGATTCAGTGGCACTGACTCGAAGTAATGCCCAGAAGCCACTGGAGACTGAGTGCTGCTGCAGAGAATTGCTTTTGTTTACTCATCTTTGGTCTATCACTTTATGAAATATTTCCTTAAAGAGGGAAAAAAAAGAAAAAAGAAGAAAAAAAAAAAAAAACGAAGAAAGGAGAAACGTTCTGGCAATGAATCTAAAGTCTAAAATAAAATGAACCTGAAAGCAACTATGCTAAAAATAAATTGTGTTACTTGAACGTAGATGAAAATCCCTCCATCGCTTCTTTTCTGATAAGCCACTTTAAAAGGAAAATTATCCTACCAGGACAGTGTCTGAAAAATTCAATCAAGATTTGCCATTTGGAATGTGCCTCCAGTTCAGTAAAACACGCTTTCCAGAGAACCGGCCGAGTGCTAGAGACACACACATACGAACGGTGAAACACACAAACGAGGAAGAAAGAACATCAGGTAATGGCCATATGGGCTCCCTTACCGGCGAGCGGGTCTGAGGCTGGGTGTTCATTGTCTGAGGGGCTTGAGGGTACACCAACGTGGTTGGAGCTGCATTCTGTCCTGAGGGGTAAGGAGCCTGCCAGGGAACAAGAAAAATCAATAAAAAAATGAGTGTATCAAATGATTCATCCCAAGAGATAGGAACTGAACACGTTATCAGACGGACTGCTGATGAACATTGAAATAAAGACAATATAGGTGACTGCAATGGAGGAAGCCTTCTCCATCAAGGACCCAACCAATATCAACACTACCCTAATTAATTATCAACGCTACCCTAATTATTGACGCTACCCTAAGCTCAAGTGCCGCAGTGGAAAACATAACGAAGAGGCACATCAGTGGAACACCGTGTCACAACCCGTGTTGGCCAACCACCTCCTTCCCAAAAGTTTCCTCTGAACCTGTTTCCAAGGAAAGCTGGAACTGTAGGTATCGCCGATAAATCCTCCGAAATAAGACAAACGGCAAGAAACAAGCTCAAATGCCTTTAATACAAGCCACTGCTGCTTTAAAGCGTCTGCAACACAATGAAATGGCCCAAAGTTGTCACAGATGTCAGGCAGACCACGGGTTGGGTGAATTTTTCATAGTTCCACTGATTTCCATGGGCTATAACAATTTATACCACCAGATGCTCTCCCTCATGTTATACGCCCAAAGTAACAATAAACTTGAGCTGTAGAGTTACGATCACGTTTTAACAAAACATTTAGAAATAACTTTACAGAGCACCTTTTTCCTTTTTTTAAGAAACAAAACCCCCCTATAACTTACTTTTTTTAAAAAATAATAGTTTATTATTGTAATGGCACAGAAACCAGCCACTAGCTTGCACCAACCTTCACTTTCAAGAGGCATTAGCCCAAACTCTGTGCACTGCCCTGTAGCTCCTGCACAGCTCCATCACAAGTCACTTTTCCAGCTCCTCAGCTCTTCCCCCTTCACTGTCTACATCCTTGTGGTGCCACCTCTGGATACTGGCACTGCTAATGGCACCCACGGTCCCCGCTAACCTCCTGGCTACGTACTATCAGATTTACTCAATGAATCAAGGTGCTCATAAGGTCTTGGGTCTCCTCTGGGACTTCTCTTTGGGTTCATGGAAGAGATTACAGGAGAGGATACGCTTAAAAACATCGCAATCCCTCTCTGTACACAGAATGATGATATATTCATGCCGCAAGCCTCGCTGAAGAATGCCTTCTCGTCTTTGAATTTCATGGCCCTTGCATTAAAATCCTAGAGCAGGTCTAAGGAACAAAGGGACCCATTTCAGCCCGTAATGTGGTGTTGGGAGAACAGGTTTCACGGCACCAGCCTGCAGGCACGTTTCAGGGTGTCTTTGATTTGAACTGTGCTATATATTTTATTTGAACAATTAAGTTTTTAAACAATAAAAGTAAGTTTTACCTATTTGTACTGAAGAAAGAAAGAAAAAAAAACTGATAAAACTTCAGCTGTCAAGAGAGGTGATCGAGCATAAAGCCTGAAGCTGGTTTAGGCAAATAGCTCAAGGAGTGGTGTAGAAACAACATAAAGCGTGCTGCTTCTAGAAAGAAATTCAGTCCTGAAGCCTGCAAAAACTTCCAGGTCTGAATTAGCAAACTGTGCCAAGTATAATCAGGCACGTTCTGGCTTTCAAGGGAAAAATCAACCAGTCCCTACAAGGTGAAGGATGTATGTTTTTAAAGGAAAAGAAAGCAATTTAAGAAGAGTTTTTCTAACAAAATAAAGCTACCATAATAGTATGCCACTGGGTAAAGCATGTGCTTACTTCTCGCCTCCCAGGCTGAGTCCTACAGCAGTCACAGACCTCACCCACAGCTCAGCCTCTTCAGCCCTTTCAATGTGAGCAAACGTAGGATGCTTTTGCAGCAAAAATGTATCTTGTTTTGGAAGAGCACCCAGTACATCTCGTTGTTGAAAGACATCCACCACCCAGTGCCCCAGCACACACTGACCAGTGTCCTGTGCCCCGCAGAGTGTCTACGAGACAGCTGGAGCCTGTGTTACTCTTTTTTTCTTCTTTTTCATCCCTAGACATAAAATCCCTGCTTAATCTCCTGCTGATCAAAATGTAATACAAGGTAAATGAAAATATAGTTTTAGAAACAATCCGTCTGAGGAATTTTCCAGTCTCAGAAAAAAGAAAAAAAAAAAAAAAAAAGGCAAAATAAAATGTGGCAGAGGGGAAAGGACTGAGCATAGTCCAAAAATAGTCCCGTCCCAAACACCTACTGCTGCAATACCTCCTATTCCTATGCTTCGGGACAATACTTACACTGATCATTAAAGAGTAAAACTTAAACGTGAATACACAGACACTTAAGGACAGCTAGCAGGGCATTCTGTTATTTTCTACCCGATCCTCACGTTGCTTTTTGGATCAGAGAAAAGATAAAAATGTCTGTCTCCAAGCCTATCACTAGATCTTTGGTGTGATTTAGGACAACCGAGCACCCTTGGTGGAATATTTAGCTGAAGAACATCTTTCTGTAGTAGTTGATATCACCACAGCAACAAAGACGCTGGTTCAAGAGCAATTAAATGCTTTAATCTGCTCCTGCTATGGAAGCAGCAACCTCTGGCAGGTAAGCAGGGCAGGTTTTTCCACTGCCCCTCCTCGCCAGGAGCTCATTTGGTCTAATCCTCTCCAGCCAGCACTTCCCTCCCTTCTTACCACTGGCAAAACCTCAAATTCGTGTTCGCAACTAATTTGCAAGAAGCCTTCTAATTTTTTGAGATGTCAGATGCAGCGTCAAATATTTTCCCCTTTTATTTGACAAGTGTGATTCTGCTTGAGCTGCTCGTGTCAATGCTGTATAATAAACAGTATGTACCATATCTCACAGCAGTACCGACACCACAGCATCGAGTGATCGCGGAGTAATCGAGTGCAAACGAGACAAGGGAAACTCTGGGATCTTTTCGTCCCCCACCTCGAGAAGCTGTCCTGTGTTTGTAGGAGCTTGCTGGTGACTTTCTGCGCCTGGGATCTCTGCCCAACGTGAGATTACGGCCTCTCCCCTCAGCGGATCAGCAGCTTTCTGCGTCAATCCATGCACCCTGCAAAGGGTCCGGACACTACACCAGCCTGCCAGCCGCAGCGAGCACGCTGGGTAGGTGACTGCGTCGGGAAATATTTTGAACACTGGCAGTAAACGAACCAGCTGACCACCAGCTCCTTGTGCCTCCCTGCTCCGCATCTCAAGGGAAGAGCCCTTATCCCAAATGGTTTGAACTGCTGCTCCCTCAGCATCTCAGCAAAGAGAAAAGAAAATACCGACTGTTTTCCCCCTCCTCCAGGCTCGTGAAAACATGTTTTCTTCAGGTTTAACTTGCACACAACAGAACAGAGCCTAAATCAGATCTAAAAGACAGACCTAAAACAGATTCCATGCTACCCCCAAGGTCCTCACCTCCAAAACAGCCTTAGTTGGCTTTTAATCACCCAAGCAAAAGGCAATTTGAAAGAAAGAAACTGCAGCTATCACCAAGCCTAAAAAACCCGTGAGTTTGAGCAGAATGACTGTAAAGCAGGCATTTTTAAACACACTGCCAAAGACAGCCACCTCATTGACAACAGATGTCATTTCTGACACTAGCAGGGCTGAGAGGCAAACGCAAGACGACACTATCTAGCGTTAAATTTGTCGCAGCATTTAAGCCCTAGCAGAATAAGCACAGCATTATGTTATAAAGGAAGAAAAAAGCATAGGAAAGCTTAAATAGCAGCCACTGAAGGGTTTCTGCTATGAAGCTGCCGTCAAAACAAGGCGATTTTGGACAGCCAGTGCTGTCTGCTCGGGGTGCGAGGTTCACAACTGCAGCCTTGAGGAGCGAGCGCTACCCAAATCCCACCGAAGGCAACAAGCATCACCTAAACAAACATCTTTGACAACTATTACACAACAAATGCTTCTGCTCGGCGGGCTTCCAACCAGATGGAGGTGTGCCTTCGCTGCTATTTGTGTCAAATCCACAAGGGGGGGGGGGGGGGGGGGGGGGCGGGAAAGGGAGGAAGAAAGTGCTTTATGAAGTTCTGCAGGTACTAAGTTCACATCTAAGTAGCCTGAATAAACTATCAAAACATCCAACGGAATAATCACAGCGCTCCACTGCTTTTCAGACAAGTCAGCTGATGAAAAGTATTGCATCTATTCATCTGTCAAAAGGACTTGTTTCTGTGCCAAGCAGCTAAATAGGTACACAAAGTAATATAATCACATGCAGTCACGCTGGAAACGTGGCTTTTATACACTGCTGCTGAAGTGCAGAGGATGAAGTGAGCAAATGAAGAGACCAGTGAGGAAATGCTCCCCAAATCCCCAAAATAAACTACAGTGGAGGGGAAGGCAGGGAAGCAAATACCGTTCTGTATAAAAAATTTGGTTCAGAAGCATCTAAATTCTGGCATTGAAATCCCTAAAGTTCAAATAATTGCAGCACCCTGAGGTGGAAGAGAACGGATGGCTGCTGAGCTGCTCCACTTTTGAGGCAGAGCAATTTGCTTCCCTTAAAGCTTTCATCTTAGTGATTTTATATTTCAGATGGGGCTGTTCACGGGGGGGAAGGCGATAATAGTTGTGTGTTTATGTATTCCCACAACTTGCTGGGGAAAACCCTTTCTATCCATTTTCCATGCAGTATTCACCTTGGGCTGCTGACTGTGCTAAGCAAAAAAAACCCAACAAAAACACTACCAACAAAACAAATGAAAAAAGTTATTCTTAGATCAGTTCCCAAGCTGGTTAATAAACACTGAGCCTGCTGCGTAACATGACTCCCTCGGTACTGACTGTACTGGGAATAAACAGGCAAAGTACACACATCAGGGTCAGAAAAAGCTGAGTCACGCAGCTCTCTGCCTCCCGCAGCCGGTGGAAATTTTTTTTTTTTTTTTTTTTTTTTGGAACAAAACTCTTTAAATCCCCAGGCAGAAAGGTGTTGCTTGGTGAGCTTTCTGCCTTCAGCAGCACGGTTGGGTTGAACGTGGGAAGGGGTTAAGTCCTGTCGTCGTTTCTTGAATCCTCTCTTGACTTAGGAAGTTCAGCTGGGTCTATATTTACTGGTTACATACGAAGAGGAGAAATGGTCTTGTAGTTCCAACACATGACCGTGACTCAGGAGCCTGCTGCTCTATTACTATCGCTATCGCTGTGACCTTGGCTGAGAAAACCTTCGGACTCCCAGTTTCTTCCCAGTAACACCAACGCAGCAATCGCGCTCCGGTCCAGGGTGAGCTGAAACTCTGCTGAATGCCAGCAAAAAGCTTTAATCTCTTTGGGAGGAACATGACGGCGTAAGCAAAACGTTTTATAACAATAGGAAGCATGCTGGGGCCACAGGCAGCCGTTAGCTATCCTGGAGCGACCCTAAAGGGCATTTTTTTTTGTGTGTGTGTGGCCACAACAGAAAGCAATGTGATGCTCACACGTGAATAAAAAAAATATGATACTTTGCTGTAGTGGTTTATATCTCATTTGAGCATTCAGATCACTGCGCTGACAGAGAGTACCCAGCTAAAAGCTTACTGGAAGTGCCACCATGTCTACTGTCACAAAGATTTTTTTTTACTATTCTACGTTGAGAGAGAAAAGAGCAAAAATATTCTTCAGCTGGAAATGGGATAATACTGTTGCAAGATCTCTCCCTCCCTCCAAAAGGCCTCCAAGCAAAACCACACACATTCCTCTGGATGTACAGGTGTTCCTGCACGACAGTGGTCTTTGACCAAAACATTCACTGACCCAGTTAAATGCTAAATATTGATTAAAACCAAACCCGATGGGCACTTAGAGTAACACCGTCATGTATACTAAGGGATCCCCAACCCTAAATTTTATAAATTCTTATTTACACAAGCTCCCTGACACAGAATGCAGCTGCCCCTGGAGCAAGGTATAGGAGACAGCACCACAAGAGTCACCGGCAAGATCACTGCACAGATGTTTCCTTTCTATCCCCATTTTTAAAAAACGGACTCAGTTTTCCTTCCAGCTGCTGAACTGTTTTCCTCGAGGAAAACCACAACAGGGAGTGCAGGACAGGCTGTGCTGATGCACCAACCCTCGAGGCTGCTCTTGGAGCCTCTCAGGAATCTTCCCCCTGGGTCACTGGCCTGCACAGGAGGAGTTTGGCTTCAGATGCAGGTGTAGAAATCCCCCCCGCAGCAGCATAAACCATCACTTGGTTCACAAGCGAGGAAAGATGGTGCCAGCAAGGACGCAGCTTTAATTCTGAATCATCATTTATCTGTTGAGTTGGATTTGCTCTGCCCTCCCTGAAATCAAATCACTGTCCTACGAAACAACTGCAACTGCGTAGTACCCAATAAGCAGAAATCTCTCAGCATTCAGTTCTTAAATTTTAATCCTCTGATTATTTTTTTTTTTAAAAAAACCTGTATCTTCATTTTGACCTAATAAACTAGTCTGCAGGCAAGCACATGCTAGAACAGCAGTTCTTCAGATTGCTTCAGATTTGCCTCCTACAAAACCAGAGCCCTTCTTTTTCCTCAAGCTTTGGTTTCTGAACGGCCCCAGTTTTCAGACAGGTGTGTATCAGCACAAACGCACGGTGTCAGCAGAGGCAGCTCTCCCGTCTTCCCCCCAAACGCAACTGTTTGCTCCTGTGCTCTTTCAGCAGTGTTGCTGGCTTCAGGAGACTGCAAAAAGGTTTGAAACTTCCAGATTGAATGTTGCAGCAAGGTGGTATTTTTTTTTCTGATTATGAAAAGCAGTATTATTGCAAGGCAGAGATAACAGCTACAGCCAGAGCATCTGGGAACAGCCCAGAATCTCCTACTGCTACAGCCTAGAAGCCACAGCGCTAATGAAAGGCTCGTTTTTCCATCCGGGTGCTGACTTATGAACAACGGTAGCATCAAGTGAAAGGGATGAAGAGGTTCCTGCTCTCACTGTCCCCCTTACCAGCCTCCCAGGGGCTGCAGCAGAGATGACTGAACTGGAGGTGAAGCAGCTTTGACCTAAAATTAGTATGTTGGCAACGGACAAAATAAAATCCTTTTTTAACTACATTAACTGGGCTCCCAACGGTGGCATCTCTGGAGTTGCCCAGGATTCAGCCACTTCACCACAGAGTTAACAACGTGTGGGAAGAGCTCAGATAGCAAAGAATTAGATCTTTTAATCCAGCTGCACTCACAGATCAACACCATGAGAAGCCAAACCAGCCACATGAGCCCTTCTCAGTCTCCCTCTGCCCCCCTTAGTCTTACTTTTGCTCAGGGTTATGTTGCCAAGCTAGAAACACCCACCTTGGTGACAAATGCCTAACAAAACTACACTACCTACATCATTTCAGCAGCCCTCCAAACAGCTGCATGTACAAGCAATAAGGACCTGCGGGGAAAGAGAAATAAGTGCCAAAGCAGCGCACAGAAACCCTGCAGGAGTGAACCGTGCTTGACACATCGAGAAGCATTCCCTTGGACACGGACCAATGTCACCAGAACACCTGGAAACCCCTGCTGCAACCAGCTCAGGTTAGTTCCTGCATCTGAACACAAGCGTGACATTACTCAGCTCCTGCATATTTCTTTGGAACATACTTGATTTTTATTACTATTTTGGTAACTAGGTAATTCAAACGTATCATCATTTTTTTTTTTCCCTCCCGGTGTGCCCTGCAGTCAGCAGAACAGGGTCACGGCAGACTTTGAAGCTGCTGTCTGGCTTGTATAACGTGAATAATTTGAGCATGGTAGGAAAAAAACCTGTAGTATCTGTAATATATAGAACCAGCTCATCTGCAAATATTACAAACGATGACGGAGAAACCTGGATTATTAAATTTATTCATTTCAGACTTCTTTTTACACAGTACCTTCTCAAATAATGCAAAAAAGCATATTCTCACACTACTCCTGTGAGCTATCCCTGCTTTACAGCTTTAAAAATAGCACAGTGATGACTGAACCAATAAACAAGGACAATTTCCCTCTAAATGCTCACAGTTTGGCTTTCGTTATTCACAATGATACTTCAACTGCGTATCATCAAACATGCTACCAGATTATTCTGGTTAAATAGAAGTCCTCATTCACAGCTACGTGTTCAAATATGCATGGTTTTGGTACACATCACATCAAGAATTTCAATATTTTTTTTTAAGCAGCTCATTTGCATATTATCTAACATCACTGAAATCAGCTTGTCCTCATCAACAGCAGCCCCGTAAAATAAAAAATACACGGCAGTTCTACTTTGCTGACTCTCTATAAGCCAGTGCTGCTACCCTGTAAGATGCATCAGTAACTTCAAAACACTGTTTTTCTGCACATATTGGTATATATTACTTGGAATATTCAAATCCCCATTAAAATCAATGATGCCAGAGCTCTTCTCTGACACTGAACAGGTTGTACAGATTAAGGGTTTCCACTTAAAAACAGAATTTAACACAATTACAGCGCAAATACCCAGCTCCTGATGAAGGAAGGGGCTGGGATGGGACCAACTTGTGACAACTGGTACAAAATCTTTGCATGTTGGATTTACTAGGAAGCTTCGAGGTTTGGATTTGGATGGAAGCAAAGAGCAAGCAAGGACTGTGACTGCTTGGTGCAGTTATTTAAATATGTTGGTTTTTTTTCAAAAGCTGTTTCCTCAAAATGCCAGATGATTGTTAGCTCCAGGTGTCGTGCCTGACTTTAGGGAGTCACCAAACCACAGACAAGAAGAACAAGCAGAGAAGAGCCTGCACTGCTTGCAGCAGTCGGCATCCTCACTGGTCCCCCTCCTTGCAAGCATACTGGTTTCTGCTCCCCCCTTTTTCCACAAGCCCAACTTTCAGCATTCCCCATGTTTGTAAACTCAGCCTTTAAATGGATACAAATACCTTGACCCAAGAGGAATTACTTCTCCCACAAATGTGGCTCAACCACTGTTATCCTTTTCTCCTGCAGCAGTTTGTCTCTGGGTGCATCAGCTGTGTCATTACCTGCCCTGCTAGATTTTTAACCACTTTTTTTAGGGCTTCGTATGATTTAACATTCATGCATTGAAGGGGCAAAAGCAGCAAGCTGAGCCAGGAAAGAGAATCCCACGTATTAACTGCAGAGCTACAGGCATTTTTCCTACTTTAACATGAATAATCAGATTGTCACTGAGGGAAGGCAGCGAAGGAAACGTGGTTTCCTCCTCCTAGGACAAAGAGAGTTTGTGCAAAGGACAACACAGACACCAGATACGCACTCCCTTCCTTCCTGCTTAAGACACTGTCGTTACTATTCTTGCAGGGATGCTACAAAGGAAGAGGGTGAAAAGGAAAAGCAAGACAGAAAGTGTCCCTCTCTTGAGGCGCCACCTCCCCAGTTCAGGCTTACCTTACGTTTTTAACATAATAATTGCAATTATTTTACCAGCAGCTATACTGTGGGATGCAACTGTCCCTTAGTGCAAAGGTAAACAGAACACAAAGCTTTGGGGAGGAAACAATCATCTTTTTGCTTTTTAAAAAAAGGTAAGACACTCAAGCCGGTAAGCCCCTACCAAATTTTAGACTGCAGTGATGTGGGTCAGCTAAAGATGCAGAGTGAAATATTTAAACAAGTGTAATTTTGAGACCTCAAGGTGCACAGATGTCCTGCTAGCCGCTGTCCCCCTCCCAAAGACACTTTTGTTACTTCATCTATCAACATGGAATGTGCCTAGATTCAAAACTGTTGTTAACAAAGGCACGAGAGCAAGGATAATGTCACAGTAGATTATTATTTCATAATATCTGTAAATACTAGCATGGATTTAACTTGGCTCCTCACAGAGACTGAAATTACAGTCCCCACCTTGACTGCAGCACATGGCCCACAGCCTGGGGGTGGTCTGGTAATGACCATTACATAATTAAGTGAATTAGTATTTCCCATAATAAGGGTACTCAAAAATAAAGAATGTATGTGCAAGTCTATGTGTGCTGGGGGCAGAAATACAACATCTCCGCTGCTGGAAGCGGATCTGTGAATCTTAGCGGGTACACCCTTCCATTTACAACATGCCTTTCGCTTGTCCTGTACCATTTTGTCCCATTTTAACCAGAACATGAACTTTGAGGATGAATACTTGTGCTCAGGAACACAACCTGCAGTCAGCTGAGACCCCTACACCACGCTGATGTCAAACCACATGTTTGCAGCTTTTATCCTACTTTCCTCCAAGACAAAAAAGCTCCATAATTTGTCACCTTCCATCTCTCTCTAAGGATGTTTCCATCCCTGGAGATACTCAAAACCCAAGTGGACATGGTCCAGAGTAACCTGCTCCGACCCAGCTTTGAGCAGGCGCTCCAGCGAGATGATCTCCATCTCTCATTCAACCTCAACCTTTTTATGACACCATGGCAGCAATCAAATAAAACATTCCATTTCCATTTTACTCCGTTACACTGAAGCCCAGAAATACCACTGCATACAGCTTTGTGCTAATTCAGACCGTTTAAAGCAACTAAATAAATCACCGGTTTCTAACGGCACCGTAAGGAGGGGTCTATGGAGAACACGGGCACAGCCCTTCCAGGCCACAAGGAGCCAGAAGTGGAATTACCGCTCCGTAGCCATCACATCCTCTTGTGCTCCTTATATATATATATAAATATTAAAAAAAAATGGCTCCAGAGCTTATTCTTCAGTCCCCCAGCCTGGCACAACAGCTAACAGCACACTCCAGTAATTCAGTGTCTCTTTCTCCCCAGTTTGATCTAGTTGCAGGGATATTTTATGCCCTCTATGGTTATAAAATACAGACCGTGTAAAGCTCTGACTTTTTTTGCTGACTTTGGCATTTATTGGGACATATTGCCTTCTGCAACACATTGTGTTTGTTTAAAAACTATGTATTTTCTGGAGCATGCAAGAAAACATCCATTAAGTCGCACAGAACAGAAGGTATTATTGCAGAAGGAATACCAGAATAGAAATTATTAAACATAAGAAAATGGCAAGTTGCCTCACATTATTTTGTCTTCTTGCATTATGAAGAAAAATGTGGTTCGACAAGTGGTAAAGTCTGAAAAACATCAAAATAAAGCACAGTCCACATGACTGTGAGAAAAGAAAACATGCACGGAAAAGTCCTGAAGAAAGGGATTTGCAGAATTTTAAGACAGTTAACAGAAGAGTTTGATTTTCTATTAAAAACGCTATTTCACACCCCACCCCCTAAAAAAAGAAAGTTACTGGCAATTTTAAAGCTGCTTTTGATTCACAATTGTATCACAAACCAAATGAAAACTCTCCCGCTAGATCATGCATCCAGGACGCGCCGGATGGCCAACACACCTACTGTGAGAGCTTTTTTATTCAAAATAACTCAGTTTACACCAAGGTGGACAGCCCAGGACAGACTCTGAACCAGGCCAGGGTCCCTTCTGAAAGAAAAAGCTCAAGCAGCAGTAGAAAAAAAATATGTATCTTCCCCCTCAGGGCAACAAGACCACACAGAGAAGTATTAAACACACCTCTCAAAGCAGCAATCCACTGCAAAACGCAGGAGCAGCAGCGAGGGAGCAGGTCTGCAAGCAGACCTAGTCCCGGCCAGACTCAGTATTTGTGCTGCAATCTTCCCTTTGCACACGTACATGATAAAATTGTAACGGATTTTCCTTTCTTTCCTTTCCCTGTTAGAAAAAGGAAGAATTAAAGGCTGCTTCTAGCCCTTCTGAAATGCACAAATATTAAACCGAATTCATTCATCCCACCTACGTTGTGCCTTTAACTGTTTCCAAGGTTAAATAATTACTAAAGTTAACAGCATTAATCAGCATCTGAAGGCACATTATGCCTTCCCACTATCCCAGATCTCCCTTCCTGCACTTCTTACACCCAGCTGCTCTCCCCAAATTAGCAGACCCCCATCAGGTTGGGCACCCCTCCACAAACGACCCTGGTAGCAGGTGCTGAGACACAGACATGCTTTCCACTTCCAGTGCAGATTTGCTCAGATTTAAACTAATGAGGTAAAAAGGCACAGCAATGAATCAAAAATAATGAAATACGTTATATGAGCAAATATTCCCAGCGTTATTAACCCAATCAAAAACCTACTAACCCTATTACAAAACAGAGAGTTCAGCTGCACTTCCAGAAGGTCTTTAACACAAAGGCCCAAAGAAGATTACACTTCTCCTGGATTTATCAGCCATTAAATAACTCGCATTTTCAAATCTCCACCTGCAGCCATATATTCCTGCAAGCTCCGAATTAGTGAGCTGCATTAAAAATAGGGGTTGCAAAGAAGCCTAACCTGGACGTATGGAAGCACACAGAAGAAAAGCACGAGAGGTCAAATTCTTGACTGCTCAGAAAAAAAAAAACCCCGAAAACATTAACACATGTGTCCAGAAGGCAGGTTTCTTGCCCACAAAGCACTATCAGGAGTTTAGTTGCTTAAATTCTTTTTATCCTCATTATCTGGTATGGCCAGAAGACCCAAGAAGCTGAAATCCACCGCTCGGAGGGGCAGCACGCACATGCAAACTCCTCCCTGGGCTGGTCCAGCCCCGATTTCTTCACTTAACGCATGGAGAATTGAATCTTTCATTCTGTGTCCACATCAGCGTGGCCACGAAGATGATTGATAATTAATACCTTGACTGACAACCGTACCTGCTCGACACGTTACAGGATTCCACGGGTTTTAATCGGCATGAAATCCGCTCTAACGGCACCTGACATAGAACAAGGAGGTTCCTGGATGGAAAAACTCTCTGGGTGACGAGTTCCCTGCAAAGCTTAGAGAACTGACTCCAACCAAGGTGTCTACAAAAGATGCTCTCAAAAGGCAGAAATGGCAGGGTGTCTGAACAAAATAAAAATAAAATTAGGGAGCCCCTTGTGGTCCAGGGGCCGTGGAAGTTTACTACCTGACTTCACGCAGATTACTTCTGAGCAAAGTATACGCGGACTCGATTAACGGGGAATAGCTGCACTTGGGGGAAGAGGAGCGTAACGTGTCGCTCACCGGTAACAAGGCACAGAAGGCAGCTGCCACCAGCACGAGGGGTGAGCAGCCACCGTTAACACTCAACCACATCCCAGGGCACCCAGCTTACTACAGGGCACAAACGGGCAAAGTTACGATGCAATTACATTCCTCCTTCCCTTCCAATCCGTTAGTAAATGTCACTTTATTAAAAACATCTAAAACGTAAAATTGGGCTACAAATGATGAGAGGGAAGTATTGAATAAACAGCACGGTTCTAACAGGATTCCAGCTCCTGGAGAAAGGATCCAAGATAATAAAGGGGGGGCTTGGGGATTGCCTATAAACATGCCACAGATGGCACACAGACACGCTTCCTGGCACAGATTCCCAGACCTTAAGGTACCAAGGAATGCCTCACTGCTATTACAAACGCTAATTTAGCAATGGTGACATTTTTTGAGGACCAGAATGAGACCACAAAACTCTTTTCACTTAAGGCAAAGAACCAGATGGTAACAAGTTTCAGCTAGTACAATCTGGTTTGGATTTAAATCAGCCACCTAGAAGTCAAGATCTCTGTACACCAAGATGCTGGGAAGTCAGTTCTCTTGCACTTTTGTTTTCTGCAGATGTATCTCAACGTTGGTAGAAACGGTAAGGGTATTAAACACGGCTGTCAGTAACTAAAACAGCTTCGGAGTCAGGTCTCAATAGATGCCACAGGGTCCTCTGCTCACTGGGTACTTCATCATTTTAGCCTGAGAGGTAGCCATGGGCACGAAGCGCCGATCTGCTCAGTGCACAGCGTGTTCTTAACGAGAACTAAACATTTCCCTGATTACAGAGGAAATTCCTGGCAATTTGTTCCAAGCGTGGTTGGTCGGTGTTTTACATACTGTGGTCCCAGGCTAAAAGAATCCCTCAGCATGCACATCACAGCCCGCAGTTTTAAAGCTGAGGCGGAGAAAGCCAAGAGTCTTTTCCAAACCATTCCCCCCTCTTGTGTTGCTTCAGCTCACGCGCCAGAACCCACTGCACTTGTTCCTTGGGATCCTTCAAAACACTCCTAGGTCACCAGGAGGGATGAAATGGTCTTCTCCTGATATCCTAAGCTTCGGATGCTGCCTCCTGCTCACGGTACAACTGGAGGAGCCCTCTCCTCCTCTTTTCATCACTCACTGGACAGAGGGAAGCATTTTCCTGCTGCCTCCTTCCAAACCCCAGTCTGGTTGCTTTGGAAGAGCTCCACTTTCTTGTTATTCCTGTCTTAACACGGCCACACCATAAATTACTGCAACATAAAGCCGGAGTGGGGGGCAGATTTACAGCGTTTCAGCTGCTTTGTGTTAACTGCCTGTGTGAACGCTCTTTGCCTGCACTACTTGCACTGGGCTATCTCACATCCATCATGGGATGGGTGTGCTCAGGCAAGCAGTTACCCTGCGGTGCCTGGCACACTGTAAATCCATGCCCTGTCTGATCTCAGGATAACTTGATCCAGTAGCTACATTCAAGGAGAAACTTCTCTGCTCCTTTTCAATGATTTCTGCTTCCCTCTGTATGCTGAGAAAGCGAATTTTCTCAAACAAGCTACTTCTGAAGCCTGCAAGCCAAGACAGGAGGCAAAGGAGATGCACCCCTCCTCTCCCAGTTGGTACCAGGGGCTCTTCCATGCAAGGAACAGCAGAAATATGGAATTTTATGTACACGGGGCCACATCTGGCCATAACATCACTGCAGCAACATGTGCTCTGCATTCCCCAACGCCAGCGGAGTTCAACACATTCCTGAGAGCAGCAGTATGATTTCAAGGCCCTGGAATTTGGGAAGCAGAAACACTGTCTCTTGCTGCAGCGACGGGGGTGTGGGACCATTTCACATCACTGCCAAGCTCTTCCCATTTTGCTGCTGCCCTTCAGAATTGGTTTTTGTAAAGTGCCAGCGGCTGGTCATTCTGAAAGACTTTGGAGGAAGTCAAACAGCAAGCCTTGCTCTTGGTTTGGCTATGTCAGATGGAAAAGGTAGAAGAAAGACACCAAACCACAGCACCGCATGACCATTTGTTTCTGTTTATTTAAATAAAGTTAAAGGAAAGCCAGCTACAAAGGTACCACATACATTTGCACCTGACTTTCCTTCCCACAGGAGACATGCAATATCCCACACACCTCCTGATCGGCGGTTCCCAAAGCCTCTCTTACAGATGACTCAACATGATGCTGTCCTCTTGTCCCACAGAAGTTTGCAGGGCTCTACGAAGTGCTCCAGGTCCCAGTGCCCACAGCTTTTGTAAGGGACAGTAGTTCCTTTTATCACTTACCAGCATGTTAAGGTATTACCTAATCACCCATCACCCAGACTTACTGGAACAGGCAACTTTAGAGCTGCCAGGACAGAGAGGGGACCATTTGCAGAACCACAGCACTTATTAACCCTCCATTCTCCTTCGCAACACGGTTTCTGCAAGATCCCCACTAGAAGAAACCGGTAAGCGACTGTGAGCTCCAAGAGGAGCGATGCTGAGATGCCTGCTAGGAATGAGCAAGGGACTGACCTCTCTGCTGAGCGCTGGACCAAGAGTTAGCACTCAGTAATTTGTGATTGCACGAGCAAGTAACACATATTCTACCACTAGCAACATTATTTTTAGACCTAAGTGATACCCAAAGCCCCAAAACATACATAAATATTTTCAATCACTGCTGCCTAAACAGCAGTCTTATCTTGGAAAGACTCAATTTGATGAGTATTCAGTAAGTCACGGTTCTGGTGGAGAAATCAACCCCTTAATCAGATTCTGTTTCAAACGAAGAGGTCTCTTCCTTACTTTTTTAACTACGCTCTCTAAGCCAGAACACACACCCCCCTCGCCACGCACAAACACAACCCATTAGACACAACTGGACAAATGCAAAGACAACCTTCATTCAATCACCAACAAAGCGTAGGTTGTCAAGATACAGAATAGTTTGTGAAGTGTTACATTGCTGTTAAAGGAATCAGTAATAACCCATTCATCAGAACACCATGTCAGCTCAGGTCCCTTCATCTCAAAAGGGAAACAGCAGGATTTAAGGGATGCAAGAATCAGAGAAAGAACAATTTCAGCACGGAAAAAACTTTCAAGTGATGAGAGCTTTAAAGGATTTTGATTGTTCACCTAAAAGAAAGCAAATAAATGAAATCATGATAGATGTTCACAAAGCTGCGAGCCGTCTGGAAATTGGAAACTTCCACTCACCTCGTTTCTTAATACACAACGAGGGCATTCAACGAAACCCACAGAGGACAAATGAGAGATGCAATGAAAAGGTAATAATTTCATCCAACACTCCACACTCAGCTGGGGAATTTCTTACCATAATATAATACTGAAACTCAACACCTGACAGGGGTTGACGTGAGACATACATAAGAATACTCAGAATTCTAGTATTAAAAAAGCCCAAAACACTTAAGTTTACCCAAACCTCTAATAGTTCAGGGGTACAGAAAACTTTCTCTGGGGACACTGTATCCTGTAACTGCTTACATCAAAAGTCTTGGACCCCTTTTAAGCCTTACTGGTGGAAGTGTCCCAAGCGTAGGCACTTCCCTTTTGATTCTGCATCATCACCTCCAGCTGCAAGTGAGAGAGTCAACTGATGGGATGCCACAACACAAAGATACCTGGTCAGAGGCAAGTGCGTGCTGTGAACGAACAGAAACCACTATTTCTGCTGCTTTGCTACCGAATCCCAGCTTTGAAGGAGTCACTCGGGGAAAGCTCCCCAGACCTCACTCCTCTGCAGTCCCAAAAGCACTCAATGACGGACGCTTCGCCGGGCATATAACCTTGGATCTCGCTTTTTCTTCCTCTCACTAAGCACACAAGGGCCAGCCCCATAGAGTCAGAGGACAAATATCTTCCTAGAGCCCTCGAGGATCCTCAGCTGACATGGAGGACGTAAGGTCAAACCGCTCCTGCTAGCAGCACCAGAGTGACACAATCCGCCACTCATTTCCAAGACGATAAGAGCCAGCAGAACAGGAAACAAGCGTTTTCCCCGCTGGCTGGAGTGGTGATTTGGCACAGAGCCTGCTCTCTACGTATGCACTGACTCAACAGGAAAATATTAAGGGAAGAAAAAAAATCTTGATTAGAATTTTTTTTTTTTTTAAAGAGGTTGACTAGAAGTTTCTCTTTCTTCCCCTCTTATCTGCCACATGATTAGCTACCGTCTGTTGACGAGGTTTACCAGGAATTAAATTTCTTGATATACGACACAAGCCAGACAACATTTTAGGGTTTGCTCTGCAACCCTGCTACGTCCTCCCTCTGTTATGTGAGGCTCAGTCTTCAAACCAGAGACTTTATTTCCAACAGCCATGCAGCAAGAGTGCAAGAAATGGCTCTGACACTGCTGCCTGCTGCCTGCAAGCTACTTAATAGATACTTCAGCCTCTAATTTCCCACTCCGTAAAGGATGAGCGTTTGCACATTTTCAACATGACCACAAGTTCCCAGTTTTCCCCCCAAGTTTTACCTAGAAATGTGTAATATTAAGGTGAAGTGCTCCTTACGCGACCTTATTTGTTATTCACGCATCTCCTCGTCTAAAAGGTCAGCTGCAGTTTAATATTTCATCCACATTAAAGAGGCCGGCAGGAGGACTAGAAAGCTTGCCTTCTCCCAGCTCTGCAACACGCTCAAGGCTCTCCCCGCCGCCTCGCAGCCGTCCCCAGCCCATCCTCAGTTGTCACCTTGCCTCCCCACTTCACACCTTGCTCAGCACGAAGCCAACCTACTCGCATCTTCCTACTTTGTACCATTGATATGAACAAGCACAAACTGAACAGGAGCAAACGAAACGCAAGGCTCTCCTCTACTTCAAACTCAATGTTTACATATCCCACTTTCCCCACCCTGCACCTTTTATCTCCCCTCTTTCTAAACCTCATAACCTGTCTCTTTTGCCCCTTCCTTAAGATAAGCTTCTCCACTCTCACATCAACCCTGTAGAATATTCATCTAATAAAGACTACAAAAAGACCAATTCATTCCACATCTTACTAAAAGCTATTTCTCCATTCTTGTAACTCCTATTTATCTCTTCTTCTGTACTTCTTTTGCAATCAGTCCTTTGTTTCATTTTTTTTATTAGCATTCATTTTTGTAATTCATTTTACTGTCCCACTCCCTAGAAGAATTACAGAATTACAGCATCCTGTACAAAACATCTGAAGTAGAAAATTCCTAACTGAGAACATCAGGCACTTTTACAGCATTTAAAGTGGAAGTCAGACCATGCCCCACAGCAGCCTAACCCACCACTGAAGCACATTCCTCATCAATGAGCATTTCCTACCATTTTTCAAGTTGCTTTTAGTTTCTGTTACAGAATTGACAATGAACTGATGCCTAAATAAACCTGAGCGCTACCTATAAGCCACTGCAAGGTTCGAGCCAGATAGATATTCACTAATGAAGTTTTCTACATGGGTCACAGACAAGACAGCTATGTTGGTTTTGAGCAGCAAAGCTGAGAATCGGACAAGAGGAAAAGAGGGAGGCTGGGAACACTCTGCTCCGGTGCCAGGTCTTACCTGTGAAAGCCCAGGGGACGATGCATGTCCCGGTGGCGTTGCAGCAAGATTTGGGTGTCCCTTATTTATTTCATGTGCAGTGTAAGGGGATGGGGCAGGAGGACCCGGTTGTCTTGCTACTTGTGTTACCTGTGTGGAGATAAACTGTTAGTAAAACATAGTATTAGTAATCCAATCTGTATAGATACCGTAATCTTTTTAAGAAAGCAGCTAGCAGCATCTTTATATACATATATATATAATAATATCTAAGTGAAACGCTGTACAAGCTAGTTAACTGTTTGTATGACTCAAGAAGATGGAGAAGGATCAAAAAATAAGAGCACCCAGCTGAGTCACCGGGTAGAGAATACGTAGGACCTGGATGAGCTTTACTGCCGGGGTCTTGCTTTGCAATATTCATTTTGACTTCATATTGGGATCTTGCAATCTTTCTGTTACAAGCCACACCAATGATACTGTGATTTTGCAAAGGGATACACGTTACCATAGACCAAAAACACAAAGGGAAAATCTGCATACTCCCCTCCAAAAAGCAAAAAAAAGGACTGCACAGAAGCCCTGTTATCTGAAAGGCATGCCATAAGCAAAGAATGAAATACCAAAGCAATTCTTGCATACACTTATCTCCTTTCTCAGCTTAGAAAAAAAATAAATATCTAAACACATGAAGCAAAATGTTGTAAAACCTATTCACGGCACATATACTTGCTCCACTATACTATCTCCCAAATGGAAGTGTTTTAAATACACTTTATATAGTTGCTATGGTAAAAAAAAAAAGGAGAATCAAAGGGGGGGGAAAAAAAAAATAATCACATCACTGTTGGGTGACACCCGCCAACAATTCAATACAACTACATTTTCACGATTTGGTTAAAGCTTATAGAAGTTCAGCAGTCGCTTCCCACTGACCTTTTCTCAAATCTGTATTTTGTTGGCTGAAAAGCAGCACCTGGTTATAGGCACTTAAAAAACCAACACAGACCATGTTTAAAAGGGGACCTTGCCACTGCGTAGGTAGATGTGCGTGCATATGTATTTCCCCAGCACTGGTAAATTCCAGGCAGAAGGAAATTCCTGCCTCTTGATCTTTTAACGGAGTATCAGCACCACGCTCCAAGAGACCAAAGTATGAGAGCAAAAGTCACAGAGTTCACGACTAAATGCATTTTCCAAGTCATTTTATTGCATTCCAACTATCAGTGCCTGTCATTGCATTACCTAAACCGCTAAACCAGCTGCACCGGCAATGAGAATCATAACATGCAATTTCTTGAGGCTTGGAAATGGTCCAGAATCGTTCGCTGCGGGAAGATTTACAGCATCCTTGTGCTCATCAGAGAAAAGGGTGGGTCAAGTCAGAGAACCTCATCCTCTGTCCCCAGCTGGATCCTTCCTGTCCCTTCCTCAGGGGGAATAATTTTTTTTTTTTTTTTTTTTTTTTGGCTGATCTAGGCTGGCAGGTGTGCACACACCGCCTCAGCTGGCTGAACTGAAACCAGCGTGAAGAGACAGCATCATAAAACTTTCTGCGTCCCATTCCCCGAGAAAATCAAAGCCTCTTACATGACTCCTAAGACAACCCTGAAAGACTTGTCATGTCAATCACGCAGTAGTTGGTGCTTAGAAGTGACTACATACAATGATGGGTATCAAAAAGTGCAGTTAAGGAGGGGGGTGGGGGGAAGGAAGCAAAAGCAACACAAAATACAAGGAAATCATTCCCATGTACAGCCCTATCAGTAGGTTGCATGCGTACTCATCACCAAGATGTCTCCTTGAATGTTGCTTCTTGGGGAGAAAAAGAAGTTATTCTGCAATAGCTGTGGTACTTCAAACACCACCAGCTTTCATCTCCCTACACTTACAAGTGCACACACAAACCCCTCTGATCTTCACCAGCACCCAAGTCCATGCAAACGTTTGACAAGGGGGACGGCAGCAGGAATAACACCCTAGATTAGCATCAGCATCCAAGAGTCCCCTTCACAAATTAAAACATGCAAACAACCCAGGCTGGAGGTTAATTAAAGACTGCAAGGAATGCTGTTCTGAATTGGGTATGAAATCTGGAAGCCAAACTGAAAGGAAAGCTGTGCAGCTGATGGTCTGTGAGATTCCCTTGTGCAATGCAGGAGGCAAGTAGCAAATCCACTACGGACACAGGTCTGGACCTATTAAAATTTGCTTGAAAGCCCAATTAATGCAACAGAACGACCATAAAATCATACCGGCTTGATACCTTGGCAACAACACACTTGGACAGTATCTGTTGGGAGTCTACCACTGACCTGGTAGGACTTCCTAAGATTAGCCAAGTCTAGCTTAGTGGACACACTGAAAAAACAAAGAAAAAAACACACCAAAAGAAAAAAAAAAAATGGGAAAAAAAAAGAAGAAAGATCAGTTTTCCTTCCAGCACCAGCAAAAGCAGAGTGCCTTTCTTGCCAGTTCCACCTACGCAGGTATTTCTACACCTTCCTCTTAGCTCCAACAACAAATTATTTACAAATAAACTGAAATGTAAGATACAGATTTGAATGTTAACAGGTGATCAAGGAAGACAAACACAAGCTTGCTGAACTCATGTCTCTGTTCAGTAATTTTTTAAAAAGCCAACCAGGGAGAGACTATACGAGCTCATCATTTCTGTTCTGGGATGCCTGCCCCCACAGTGTCTGGGGTGTGGCTTTCTGTTTATTAAATGGGATGCTGTAGAACATACACTTGGTCTGAGATTATGATGGAAGCAAATACCCTTCTTAAATCTATAGATTAAATTATTCCCCTAAAAATGAGCACACAAAATTACATACCAATTTGCTAGAGCATCAGTTTCTTTTTGCCTTAACTGAGTAGCAATAGGCTAACCTTTAGTTTTCCAGAAACCTTAATCCTGTGTTTTAAAGGAAATAATGAATGAAACATGAAATAAACACTCAGGCTGGAATTCTTTCTTTTCCTTTTGAGCTTACATCTTTTTGGTTTTAGCATCTTTCACAAGCTTTGGGTTACTCTTCCCCCCTCCAAGCATAATTTCAGACACATAGTTATGTCCATGAAACATTCAGGTTACACCAGAATGGACGGGACATGCCACAGACACCCCTTGATTATGGGGAATGCCCTGGCCATGATACGATAACAGTTTATCATTAATTTGTTTATCATTAAGAACTGCTCTTGCCCTAAACAAAGCCCCCTCCCCCCAAAATAAAAGGGTTCAGACCTGGACAGAACCTCTTTCCTTCCAGCATTCAATTTATTTGCTTGGACTGGTCCGAACAGCTTCAAAGCAGTGTTACCAGTACCCCAGGAACTGAGCACCCCTCTTGCACACCGTGCAGCTCCACCGCGGCCAGGCAGGGGGACGAGTCGGCCTCCTGACCCAGATCCTTCCCTCAAGCACAGGGTGGCTGGAGCAGCTAATCCTCCCTAATCTCTTTTCTGCAGGATTCTCTTCGTTGTAGGAAGATCCCTTTAAAGGACACAAAGGCGAATCACAGCACCTCTGCTGGGTGTGAAATCAGCAGGGGGCCACCAACAAGCATCCCGCTGCAGAGAAGGAACCAAACGAACACCCAAAGAAGTCAACGACGGAGCCAAGCCTTAGTCACTGAAAATCTGGGGCGAGTAGGTTCTTCAGCACCTCACTTCCTCATTACCTTCTCTACCACCAGCTGGCACCGAGTCGGGCAACCTGACACGAGGTGGTATCTGCTCCGAAGAGACACAGTGAGGCTGCAATTAACACAGACAATTTAAACCAGTGCTGGATCCAGCCGTGCTGCAGAAACTCCGCTCAAGGCTCCAGCTGCCCAACTTCGGAGCACTCCTGTCCAAACAGGTGCATCACATCAACACCCGCTTCCCATCAGCTCGCACTCAGGAGTCAATGTTGTTCCTTAGCTGATAAAAATCTACCCCAAAGTATTTTTGGTCCAAGCTTCGGCCCTTGAGATCACAGTGTGTTAGCGAGGCAGCTATGAGCCTCCACCATAATCTGCCAAAAAAAGGTTATTTGTGCAAGAACTGGATGTACGTTAACATAGCTATTCTTCTTATCTGATTCTCAACTCATGCCTTGTGCTGAATTTGAAGAGTACATCTGCTTCTGAGCAATCGCCCATAATAATTTGATTTTCAATAGAAATCGGCCCCCGTCGCTTTGGGTGCGGGCACACACCATGGCCTGTGACATTTAAAGTCACCTTTGGTGCAATTCCCTTTGTTAGAATTCAACATCTTTCCCTCAAACTCCAAGTCAAAAAAAGCTTCTCTGAATGTATTTCTTTGAAATATTTTACAACAGAAACAAAATTTTATTCTTATTCCCCTTTCCAGATTCCACAGGTTGGGGATCTTATAGCAGATGTACGAGTAACTGCCTTAATTTCTTGCAATATAAAGAATTAGGAAATGCCACACAAGAAGCTGCTTACAGGACAAAACCTAAATCTTTATGTCCAAACGTAGCTCTTGTGATATGGCATTCTCCATTATTGATGAGGGGATGAAATTACAGGATCAGTTCACTGAAACAGTTATTTCTGTGATTTGCTTTAAAATAATCCTACTGCCGGATTTATTTATTAAAAAAAAAACACACACACAACAAAAAACCCCAAAACCAACATCAACAACCTACCAAATATCAGTATTTGTATGATCTACTACATCAAATAAATTAAGATGATGTATGATGAGGTTAGGTGTTTTTTTTCTAATACCAATATGATTTCATTGAGAAAGAGGTTCTACCAAAGTTTTGTTGGGAACTTTGAGCATCACAAAGTTCTCAGACAAACTTAAATTTCATCTGACAAATCACACTTTGCCTCTTCCTCACCTCCTGTCTCTGCCCTACAGAAATATGTGTTCCTCTGACTTTATTTTGGGGAGATTTTGGGGGCTCGTAGTGCAAGCCACATGATTTTCCATTCCATTTTTCAGCAAGCAGCACATAGTTCTCAGGGGAAAAAAAAAAAAAAAAAAAAGAGCCCAGGAATGTGCAATTGAGGTCCTGATAATGCATGTGGAAAAGCATGGAAAGGATAACTCCGTTGTTTTTTTTTTCATCTTTATCTAACTAAAAATAGTGGTTTTATCTGTGGGTTGCCCGTATCTCAAATGATTTGTCTTCCCACTACATGCATGGCGTACTACGACTTCAGGGAAACCACCGAGGCAGCTCAGAGTCACCGCATGGTAGCGTCAAGACCACAGACCTCTTCCTAAACCAGCTGTCCTCCGCCAAAATCCACGTATTGGAAAACTGCGATGTGTAATCCGTGTGGAAACCCAAACAGGATGACTGAGCAAATAAAACATGGAAGTGAAAAAGCTGTCCTCGGCTGCTGAAGATGGTGCTCTTCCATACCTTTGTGTTACGTGATTTTTGTAAAAACTAGACAAACTATGTATAAAAACAATAAACTAAAAAGAAAAAAAAAAGACCTATTTGTTGCAAACTCAGACCTTAAATACACGACCTACATGTTACTCATGTAATTAGTTGCAGAGACCTTTGATGAATGAATTTGTCCAGGACCTCCGATCATGTGCCTCTTCCATCCTAATTCATTTTTGCTAGAACTTACTCTGTCTGTCAAGGCTTCAAACAGAAGCCCAAAAGGAACCTAGCTGAGAAATTTCTCTCCCTAAAACATGAAATTTTCTTTGAAACTTGTGTATTCTTAAAGCCTAGAACAGAGATACTCACGGCACTGGCTTCTATTCCTGTAACATACCAAGGAGCGATATTTTTCCACACAGAAAAGCTCTTTTAGGTCATTCTTCACAGTTACTTTTATATTTTACATTAATTTAAATTTTCACAGTCGTTTTCCCACAGGCATCAGAATTATGTCTTTGGAAGAAAGAACTGAAAAAAATAACCTCTTTCCCCCAAAAGGAATTCAGACATTTTTAAAGTGGTTTTTAAGTGTCGTATGGGGTATATAGAGGATAATATAAACTGAATTATTTACTACAACTGTTTGTACACTTATGTTCCTTTGGTTTTGACTTTTTGCATACATACATATGGATATACACACATATGTATGTATATAATATTGAGGACAGAGCTAGCAAAAAATAAAAAAAACAGTCTCCACTGCTCAAGTCTGTCAATCCACTGCTGTCAAAGCCACAAACCTTGAAATCTTAACGCCTCGCCAAGAGCTGTACCCCCACCTTTCTGACCCCCCCTGGATGGCAACCCACCGCCAGCTGCCCACCAGACCATCATCCACGGTCAGACCTGAGTCCTTCTGCTACTGCAGCTACCACCCAAGTCTCTGCCTTCCTGGGATCAATGGGGACTGGACAGCACTTCTGCACTTAATCCTGCACAAAGCCCGGTTCTGCATCTCTTGGCAGCAGTCCCTCTGGTAGAAGAGGTGATCACAACACTCTTCTCTACGACCCAAAAAAAAAGGAAGAGGCAAAAGATGCTCCAGACGCGGACTCCGCACGACGAAGAAGAGGAGCGGATAACCCCTTCGCCAGTTACTCAAGCAAACAGGAGGAAGGAGAAAACCCTGTACAGCAGCTTACGTTTTTCTATAAGCAGCTTACGTTACCGCATAAAATACAGTGAGTTTCTCCCATCTACAGCTTTTCTTCCTGTTTCCAAATAATTAAAAGAGCAGCTTAAAAGCAGGTTTTTTGGCATTAATAATATTTGCACTATCCCACCAGAAAAGCAAAATATTACTTTCCCAGGGCTGTGCTGATTTAGCAAAGCTTATAAATAACACTGGGCTTCCAGCTATTACTATTTGAAAAAAAAAAAAAGAATCGCATGAAAGGAAAACAGTATCATATGTTCACAAATAAATGTTGCTATGTTTCTAAGCTAAATTTCCATGATAATCAAGCTTCACAAACAAACACATAGGATACTGAGCCAAAAGCACCTATCCCGAATATTCAATCTACTTTCAAAACATTTCATTGTCTGTGTAATGGAACGTTTCACATGAAAAACAAATCTTCCTTGATTATTTTTCCGATAAGAAACTATTAGAAACGGGCAGCCACTAATACACTCCAACAAGCCCGTCTTCAAGGTGCAGGAGGGCAGGAAAGAGATGGAGCCAAGGGACTGGAAACAGGCCAGTCACATTTGCGCTCAGGTGAAGCTCTGTTAGGAAAACCCGCTTTTGTATCTACTAAATAAAACTTAATAAAAGCAATGTGACCACAGCAGCACCCGCCAGATACTCACAGTGCTGTACACAGCGGAGACGGTCGGAGTGAAGATCCGATCCTCGAGGGGCTGCTGAACAGGACCTCGGGGGATTCTGCAACACATAAAGTTAAGGAAAGCAACGTCGAAGGAATACGCGTGTTCCCGGTGATACACACAGTGACTGCGCTGGCAAGCAGTGTAGCCGGTCACCTTCCACGCTCGGGCAGACACACAAACATCTCCAAGGAACTCACAGGCAACCAGGCAGCTACAATCCTTCCAAGGTTTTCCAAAAGAGGAGCAAAGTGTGGCTTCAAAAGGCAGACGTCACCGACAAATAGAGCACCGAAAGCAAACAGATCGCCGAACAATCTACAAAACCTTGGTCCTGACAAGAGAATCCCCCACCTCTCTCTCTCTTTTTTTTTTTTTTTTTTTTTTTAAAGAGTAAGGGAAAAAACCCAAAACCCACAAGCCTTTTGCATTCAGCAACAAACCCTGCTGATCAGCAGGGCATTTTCTGACAAAGGCAGCGCCTGTTTTGCTAACCATGCAGGAATCATGTTATAATTGTTTCCTTGTTTGCCTCTCTTCAACCAGTAACTCCTTTCCTCATCCACCCACCAAAACTGCTTCTAAAAAGGGCTGTCAGATAAATTCGAAGTTTCGATCATCTGCTGCAGGGTTACTTAAAGGCAAACTGCAACAGTTTTCTTAAATTGGAAAGGTATTGCGGGAATCCAGGGGGGGGACAGGGATGGGGGACACATGACTTTATGCAAGAAACAAACAAGCTAGAATCCGTTCTACTTGTGGAATAAAACAAAGGGATGCAGGTATGTAAAATAAAAAAGCCGCCTGACTTAGCTAACGCCTTGTGGCCTTAGGTCCAGCATACATCTATGCAGTATCAGATGCCCACTCTCATAAAAGACACGCTTAACTTGCTGAAAACCTTCCCACTAAATGCCATATTCAGATCTCACCTTTTTGCTGTTTACATTTTATACGTCAAAGCCTCTTGGAAAACGAGAGCAGCCTGATTGATGAAGTTCCTGGCGCACAAGCCAGCAACGCAAACCTCCTGTGTTAATGTCAGGGCAGACACTTAAAAAAATAAAACAAAAATCACAAAAACGCTCCTTGGGTTTTGTTTCAACGAGGAAAAAAACCCACTCATAAGTTGAATTTCAAATCTAGGACTAGTTTGAGTCTCTCAAGAGTCCTCCCTTTGCAGTACGAGTTTGATCTCCAAAGAAACACTGCTGCTGCCCAAACCTCCGCAGGAACCAACATCACAGCGGCAGGAGAGACGCTGCCAGCGGCGACAGGGCTCGACAGCGATCCCAGCTCTGAAACCCTGTTCCCCTCCCTTAAAATGGACAAAATTTGACAGGTTGAAGTAAGGGTTGTTCAGATGCGACCTGCTCGGTATCGGTCGACTGTCTGCAGCACACCGCAGCCAGATCTCAGTGCTAAGGCAGAGCAGAAACAAATTTACAATAGTGCACTATTTTGGTTCTCAATGCATCACTAAAAAGGTCCACCACCCTCACCAAGCAGGCTAAGAAATTGTTCTAAAAACTTCCAATTTTGTTATATATTCAGTGTTTGAATGCCAGGCACAATAAAGCCCCTGCATTATAGGATTATGCATGGAAAAGACCGACAGTGACCTTTACAACACCTCTGCACATAAGTAATGTCCCTGTTAAAGCATGGCAGGTGTAAAACAGGACACCTGCGATCAGCTCCAGACTGAGAGAAGTGAGATGAGGATCTAGCACTGCTGGTTCCCAAGATGGTGCTCACTCTGCCTACATCTCTCTCTCTTTTTTTTTTTTTTTTTATTAAAGGAGTGCAAAAATTTATTTGCAGGGTCTAAGGCTTGCCTTCAATTTGCAGACTTGCCAACTCATGCATAAGTGGTATCATTTGATAAAAGAAGGAGGTTTTCAACAACAAAATTACACGTAAAAAGCCTGACTCCAGCAAAACAATGGGAAAATTTGCCACAGACTTCAACAGAGCTGAGGCGCTGCTCCCACCCTTCATCAAGAGGATCTTGTATTCATTCCTGAATTTTGGATAACACCAACAAAAAGCCAGAATTTGGGAGAGGAGGACGAGAACCACACTGCAAGGCAGAATGAAAACTCACTAATTTTCAGCATGCCACTGCCATAGCACCCTACCCTCACACCCATAACCATCGTCTGATAAAGAAAGATGGACAGAGGCAAGGTTTTAAGCTGCCACCCTTTTTGTCACAGCTGAGATTTCAACTATTGAGGCAGTTTTTGACGATTAATTGATGCAATTGCTGCTTCAAAAGGGATCATTCCTGAGTTTGGAAAAACTGTTTCATCCTCAAGAAGGTTGGGATTTATTTTCTTATTTTAGAACTTATATAAGCCAGGAGGAAATAATCTTCTTTGAGCAGAGTAACCTTTTTTTTTTTTTTTTTTTTTTTTTTTTTTTTTACACCCAAGAACAGCTGCCTAAAGGAGTGAGCAGTTCAGATGAATTTTCAGAGTTTGGGGATGCTGTTTAAAATCGCTTCCAGGAAGTGATGACTCTCACCAGATTAAAAATAAACCTTTTAAGTCCTTTTTGCCAAAGGACTTGACCTGCACACCAGACTGATAGGGACCAACATTTCTTAAATTCCAGTAAGTCTTAATGAGATGTAATGGCTGGAGAAAGTGACTATTTCCAACATCTAAATTCTGGCATCTACAATATTGAGGCAAAAAGCATCTACCCCAAATATTCAATTTACTTTCAAATCTAGCTTCCCTGCATTCCTCCCGGAGCTCGCTCCCGCTCCCCAGCAGAAGTGCCTACCTTCCCTCCCCTTCCATCCGCCAAAGGAGCCCATCAGGGGTAACAGTTGCTGTTATTTCAGAAGTGAGCCAAGGCAAATGCAAAAGTTCATCAGCAGATGCTTGCTAACGAGGCTCTTTTTCCTAGAAGTGGGTTAAAAGTGACAGCACAAGCGACTCCGCCATGGGACACGAATGGGTCATGGCCGGCAGGTGGGAAGCGAAACCTCATCCAGAGCATGGTCTCATCCACGCCGACAGCAAACCACCCTCCGGGCACTCCTCTTCTTTCACTACACAGAAATTCTGATACCATCCAGAGCTGTACAACCTGAGATGCGACACCGACCACACCAACACTGCCCTCATCACACAGTAAAGTTTAAGAGTTAAAGCATAACCCAGCCCGGCTCAACTGCAGCGCTTAATTAACCACAGCGCAAAGAAAACGAGGATATGCTGAATAATTCAGGCAGCTCTTTCATGTTACTATTCTGGCATGCTGAGCTCCAATTCAGGAGGATCCTGTGCCCTCCCTCCTCCTCCTCCATCCTTGCCACCCACGTCACCCGTCACCCTCTTCAGCCGCACTGATTCAACTGTTTGTGCAGCCATGCTCTGAAACGATCCGGGAGGGTGGGAAGGGAGAGGGGTGGGGGTGGGTAAAGCAAAGCTAACCCCAAACCTCACACCATTTTCAGGGATCCTTCCATTACCACAGCGAGAAAAGACAGGGCGGGCGACGAAACAGAAGAGCAGGAGCGAGGGGAACCTCTTAAATCACATCTGCAACCAGCAGGTTAGCAAGTGGAACGACAGTCTCCGCTTGTCACGCTTGTGTTGGGCTGAACGACTCTTTACAGCTCTCCATCAGCATCACGTCAAAAACCAGAAGGACGGCAGCCAGCGGGTAGCACTGACTCTGGATTCTCTTTGTGGCTGTTTAGGGCTCATTAACTCATGAAATATATATTTAAAAATCCACGTAAGTGAGATACTTCTGGGAGATTAATAAAAGCAGGCACAGATGCAATGGGAGTTCCACCTAGTCCCCATCTGGCTGCAGCAGTGATTACAAGGCTGGGGAATTTCAGGAGCTATTAAAGACCCAGTGGGAGAAGACAGGCAAAGATAGTAATGCCGGCTGGAAACGAAACCGAATTTTTCTCGAAACCAAAAGCCTCCCTCTAAAAGGAGGAGGGTATCTTTTAATTAGACAGCCATAGCCACGCTCTGAGGAGAGGGAGAACACTTCTCTGTAAAGTGATTAAAGAAAAAAAAAAAAAAAATCCAGACCAGAGCTGCCCACCAGCTGCAGCGTTCAGCAGCATGACAAATGCAGACTTAAATAAAAGTCAGGAGGAATTTCTTGCAGAAATCTCCCACTTGTATCGCATTTGTCTGCTTGTTCTAATCATGCTACAAAACTGAAATACTGCGAGATTTTTTGGTGTGCTTTTACAGCAACGAGCAACCTGAAAACATGCAGTAAAATAAGCTCTTACAGCAAGAATTTGTACTGGCTTTTCTGCTCTGTTCCTGTTTCCAGGATTGGGGGGGGAAAGAAAAAAACACTACTACACTTTCTTCCAAAATGGATTCATTCTCCCTTGAATGCTGCTTCTCACCTAAGCTCATTTTCAGCAACTAGCAACCATTTTATCCTGAGCATGCACAGACTGCCTCCCTCCTCACTTTCAGCTGACAGTAACGGGTAAGCACCTTCTCACGTGAATAAAAATATCTGCAGGTACCCAAGGGCGCGTATGCAAACACGTTACACAGAAAACGTTCCAGAACTAATGATTTTTATCCCTGCACAGAAATGGGAGCGAGTCTCCCACCAGCTATCCCTGGGGTTATATAATCCTGATGCACGTCCACGCTTGCACTGAAATTGTGTATTAAACAACTGAAAAAAATACAAGATAAAACCATCAAGCAAGATTACAGAAGGGCAGGAAATCACATCAAACTCCAGCACCTCTTTCAGCTTTTTGGTGCAAGGCATTTTTAAAAACACTCGGAGTAGGGAGGTATCTGATGGCAGAAAACTGTTAAAAGAGTGTGTTTCTCCTCTGTAGCCTCTTCTCTATTTAACATGCAATTAAAACGCAGGAGGTGAACATCCTAACAGCAGAAGCACCTAATTTAGCAGGTTCGGAAACCACAAGGGCTCGCTTAAAAGGTTAAAATGGAAAAGCTACGCCAGTCGCAGCAGCTTGCTGAAACTTCCCCAGCATCTCCCCATCCTTTGCAGCTCTGCCATTCTCCATTCACTGGGTGAAGCCTTTTGTTTGGCACGCTCGATCCTACCTGGCAGGCGAGGCTCCCGGAGCGTTTCGTTAGCAAGCCGGCTCAAGCACCCGGTCTCTTCCCCCCATCTGGCAGCAGCAAAGCCCACGGCCGCATCCGTGCCATCCGGGGATGACTTCTTAGCTTCTGCCTGCCTCTCACCCTCGCAAGCAGAGCTCTCACAGTGCGCTTGTGGTCTTAAAGAGATAGTGCAATGAGGGTCTTAGTGATACCTTGCAGGGGGTTTTGTACCCAAGCGCTTCCATGTTGCGGAAATCCCTCTGCTTCCTGACTTTTCCTGCTGTGCATGCAGTGGAGGAGGGACAGGAGGTCGCATCATGCCCCTCTTAGCGAGTTTATATAGGACAAAAATCAAACCAGGCTTACAAAAGAACACGTAAGGTAAAAAGCTCGCCTACAGCACGTTGTAGATTTAGAAATCTGCATTGCAATGTACGAAGGGCTTGGAAAGCTTCGAAGGAGAATTAAATCACAGCACAAACTCCTCAGCAAGAAATTTTGCAACTCGTTTCCCTCGGCTTTCCTCTCGCTACCCCCAAACACAGCAACGCGCACTACCACGAACCCGTTTATTTAGCAAGTACTTCGTGAATCAATTTTCCCTTCACAATAAATTCCTCTTTTGACAGGCCATGTTTCAGAAGCCAGAGGAAGGAAAGCTGGTAAAAACAAACTACAAGCCTTTAAAAACAAACAAACCAAAACAAAAAAACACACAAAAAACCCCACCAAAGCCAAACTCCACCAAGTGACGTGTCACATGGGGAAAAAAAAAATAAATACATGAGATCAAAACAGTGCCATGCACTCTCTCCATGTTGAAATACTACAGCCAAACTTCATCCAAGAAAGAAAAAGTCAAGTTACAAAGCAAACAACTCCGAACTTAGGAAAAGGCAGGATTAATGTTGCCCATGTGACCATAATTCAATCCCGCTGTGTATACGCAAAATCAAGCCCTTAATTACAGAGGCACACGTCTGTTTTCCCCAGCATCCCCATCATCTCCACTTTTTCAACTGTCTTACAGGAATCCAGCCCCTTACACCCTTCATAGCCAAGCAGTTCTCGCTAATAAGAGAAAGAGATAATTAATATTACAAAAATCAAGACCAACATAATTCAAGGACTTTGGAAAACATTTAAAGGCTTCAGAACTACCTAATAAAATGCCAAGCTGCTGCTCAGCCCTCTCTAACCCTTCCACTGCCGATATCCGACAGCATAACCCAGCCCCAGCAACCGCACGGCGCCCAGACACGTAACATCTCCCAGCGTTACAGAGATCTTCTTTCATTTTAGGGTGGGTTTGGGGTTGTTCTTATCTGTTTGTTCAGGGGGTTTTTTTGCTAGTAGACTCCTGACAAGGGGGCCGTGCCTTTCGGTCAAACCTCAAAGGAATGAGCTGCTCCTCTGCACTGAAACAGTGTTTTTATTTTAGTTTTCTTAGACGGATGCAACTGGTCTTGTGCAATGTGATGAGATGTCAAAATGAAATACGGTTCAGAGCCCTGACTGTATCACAGGTCAAAACCAAATGGGGGATTTGTTGTTTCAATGTTTGGCACTTACTTTATTATAGCAGGGGAAAAATAAATACAAATTTGTGCTGGCACAAGCACTCAGATATACAGTCAAAGTTAAGAGCTGCAGGTGAAGAATTCGTGAAAAGGCCATGTCAGCTTTACACCAATACTTAACTCTGATATTAAGGACTAGTTCTGCCTAGTCAAATGCTTTAAAAACAAAGGAACACAATCAAAACTGTTTGTGCAGTGGCAAAAGTGAGGTTTATGGTTTAAAATTATCAAGCTACGTAACAGCACAGTACATCACCTTAAAGGTCTTTTCTGACCGAAACGATTCTATGATTCTGTCGTCATGCCCCTATTCCTGTGAACAGATGCAAACCATACTCCCAAGATTCACCACCTTCTGTAATGACTAATATCCAGAAGGTTCTTATGGCAAAAGCCATTATGAAGCCTGTTTCAACATTTTATGGCCTAATATAAAGCTCCCTACTGCAACATGTGTAGTCAATGTTCACAACCAAATTGCCATTTATCAAACATACAAATTTTAAGCGGATCAATGAAGTGTTTGTGCACACCACCTTTTTAATCCTTCATGTTATTTTGCGTATTAAATGGTAACACCAAATTTTCTGTAAGTCCTCATTTATGGGCTATTTTATGCTTGTAACAAATACCTTAAATAAAGTCTTTATCTTTTGCTTTTGTACCAGAAATACACCTACATAAATATCATTAATGTTTCACGCAGTCTCACTGGCTCCTTATGAACTGCAATCGCCTCGTTCTAAATTACCAATGGCAGAACTCTTTCTTGCTCCCCGTTTGAACTATTTGATGATAACTGAAAGTGATAAGGCTTGTCCATCCCTCTGCCATTTAAGTGCTCCCCCTTAAAGCATCATCTCCCAAGCTCTATCCGGATCCAAATGTTACAAGCAGTGAGGCTTTTGCTACTTATCCTAGCTTACGCTATACTCTAAAACAAATACTCTCCCCAAAATAAAACTTCTCTTGAAATTCATCTTGAGCTTTTTACCCAATTACGTATCATTAATCTCAGTACCAGCTTCCAAATAATCCCAAACACTTGCTTTCCCTGCTGTCTGCCACATAATGTCACCCAATCTGCGTTTGCACTCCACTGAATAGGAACAGGGCAGCAGCGAGAGCTTTCAAAAGGGAAGGGGCACACAAACCCCAGTGAACCTGACAGCCATTGAGAAGACAAATTTCCAAGGCTCCTCTGAAAATCGCAGCTTGAAAGGAAAATGTGACCTTCAAATGCTTACTGAAAAGCGCGATTTGCCTCTCCTTCCCCCAGCATCGCTGCTGCTGGGATCTAGCATCCTCCAGCAATTCAGATTCCTCCTCCTCTCCCTTCGTGAGCAAATCCTGACACATTTCAGAGGTGCTCTGATGAACGCTGCTCTGTATCTGCAGATGCGTTTACACGTCCGATTGCACTGCCGAACTCCAGCGTGGCACACCATAAATACCTGCTGCATAACCTAGTGCTTCTTCCTGACTGAACGTGCTAAAGCTGCACTGCAGCGGCCACATTCACAGTGCAAGTTCTATTTATACCCAAGCATATGCACATCTCCAAATCCTCCAACTTAATATTTTTTTCTAATATCCATTCCACAAAACATCTATTTCCAAAGTCTTTCTTCCTACATACATCCACTCTGCAACATGTTTTTCCTCCTCATTGACCCCCCTGATGTGCAGGTAACAAATTGCGCTGCATTCTTTGCACCAGAAATTCCTTCACAACCTGTTTAATACCAAGGCAGGCATTCAAGATACTATTTCCCACCTGGTTAATCATTAATGATGATAAACTAGATCAGGCCCTTCGTCAATCTATGACGCGTACCAGACATCATCGCTGTGTAATACAACACTTTGTTACTTATCACCATCATTTCCTTTTAGTCTTCGGTCCACGTGTCATACGTCTCACAGCCAACACAAACGAGAACACCAAAGGAAAGTGGGGGTTAGAGGGGAAGATAACAGAAAAAAACCCTCTTTGTTGCAAATTAACTGTATTTCCAGCATCTCATAATGCTTTCAAATAAAAATCAGCAATATTAAGAGCACCAGCTGTAGGCAGCTGCAATAGTTACACCTGCAGACAAGCACCTAATTATCTAGAGCTCATTACTTTCAGGCTCAGTTTTGCATCTCTAAATTAAAAGGAACTGGAGACAGCTCACCAGCACGTAATCATCCCCAGACCTCACCTCACCCTGATGCATTTCATTCAGCCTGCAAGCCGTCAGGAGTGAGTTTATCAGGGGAGCTGTCAGCCAGTACACTAGATCAGTGCAAATGCGACAAAAACCCAATCAATTATTTTGCCCAATATGAATGTGTTTCTAAGGGCAACCTGATTTTGTTACTTCATCTCTGTCTTCTTCGACTGCAGCCCCAGCATCAATGCAAATTGTCTATTTTCAGCTTAGACCTGGAAAGGTTGTTCAGGGTGGAAGCAACTGTATCTAAACCCCACTAATCCTGCTGGGATTTTCCTTGAAGCGTGGTGTTCGTGGGCGGGGGGACGGGGCTGGAAGTGATGGACTGAATATTTTTGTAACTGTGAACTTTGTCCTACGTGTATTTTTAACCGCAGCATCTCCAGGAAGGGGGTTTTCAAAGCACAGCCTGAATAAGGTTAAATCCAAGTTTGGACCAAGCTGCAAAATATTAGTAATTAAAGGAAGAAAAAAAACCCGAAACTGAACACAAAGGCACCCTGGATCATGTCTGTGCCAGCTCAGGTAACAGGTAACGCAAGGTGAACAACGTGCCCAGAAAGCATCTCTTGCTCAGCTACAGAAAACTTCTCGCTAGCTGACTTGTTTTATGGAGGAAAGGGACTATTAAGCTAAAACATCAGCCACTTCCATAGATTATAAATTCATATTTTACCCTTACAATATACGGACTCTTCCAATAGACGAAAAAGTCAACAGATTTCATCAGCTCCCTTCAGCTGGAAACTCATGGCACTACCTCTCCAGAGAGGCAACGGCATCAGGGGGAATATGCCAATGTAGCCTTAAAATTCCATTTAATTTTAGGAGGGTTATTTATGATTGTACTTCTCCATGGTAATCAAAACTCCCATTACGCTGCAGAAAACAGGCTACGCTCAGGAACTTGAAAGAGCCCCGTTACTTTTCAACCATCCTGCCCTGCTCGGCCACCGCTCCTACTGCTCAGAGTGATTTTTCATGGTCCTCCAGCCACAACCCCAGTTGAGGGACCTTATAAAGAGCCCAGAATATTAAGGTGGAGGAAAAGGCTCAACAGGGTGAGCCTTGGTGACCAGCACAAACACTGGCTGAGCTCTGGAGAGTCTGCTGGAAGTCAGAGGAACATCGTGGGCCAACAGCCCAAGGGGAGATGACAAATGAAGCCTGCACTCCAAAACACACCAAGTCCATCAGGAGCAGAGATGTGTTACGCCACCACTGTGTACACCCAGTCAGCTTTGAGTGGCTTGGCATCAAAAACGAAACCCAGAAGTCCCCAGCAGGGCGATGCCAGGAAGTTGGGCTCATGCCATGCGGTACTGGGCTAACTATCTCTTAATATTACATGAAATTGCTACAGATCTTCTCTGCCAGGGCTGTGCTGCTCTAATCAATTATTAAGCTTTCCTTTGCTTTCCAACCAAGTATAGAGTGCAAGGCATGGGAATGATGGGTTTAGATGGTGCTGCCTCTTTACATCTGTATATGAAAGGCAAACCTGGATTTTTGTTTGCCATCCTCAGAAGATCTACACCAAGACGTCATTTCCTTATTTCTTAAAACACGTACGATCTGATCAATACACATAGTCATAGCAGTCAGAGTGCATCTGTAAGCATCCTACAATGTGTATACACACCTTTATAGATGATTTGTACACATATAAAAATGGGAGGAAGTGAACCCGCATCTCCCTGGTGCTGTTTCAGCAGGAGCTGCATGCCCCCAGCCACATGCTGGGAATAAATCACATCAGTTGTGACCCGGGTAAGATGTATGTCACCCTGCTATCCAAAAATGGGGCTACATGCACGGGGAACTCATTTCCAGCTGTCTAGGAGGCCCCACAACTGCAAAAGATCTGAGGGTCAAGAAACCGCTGAGGTTACCAGAAGAATACCAGGATGAGGATGGGTAAGGAAATCAACTTTTAAATTGTCCTGTCCCTACAACACAGCCACTCCATACCTGAAGGCTCAATACTCACCTCCTGACGCTCAGTAGTTCCTCTCAAACTTTTTATTTTGCCTTTTCAAAATCCAAATCCAGCACTAACGGGGAGGAACTGATTTGGAAAGAAAGCAACTCAGGCGGCTGGATGCTCTCAGAGCTATTCCGAGCGAGTTCCTAACCTGAAAGAGGACAGGCAAGCCGGCTCTCCGGGCTCCTTGGGGCGAAGGAAGTCACAGATAGCATCTACAACAAGTCAGGTGGCATCAACGCAAAATTACTGCCATGAACATGTAATCCAAATAGCAGGTGCCTGCAGGCAGAAGGACACAATAAGAGACATGGTATTAAGCTGTCATCCGGCAGCGGCACTGCCAAAGAGGTGGTGGTCCTGGCCTCTCTCAGTCGCTTGCCCCGTGCCAGTGTGAGCCCATTCACCGCTGCTCAGTCAACCAGACCGGGGAGCAGATTTCAATTAAAATGAACCTTTTCTTCCCGACTTTGTTTGCCACCCAGCCATGCCGACAACTGTGTTAGCCTCAAGCACAGGACCAAGCAGGAACAGAGAGATGGGGAGGCTGCACCATAAAATGCTCTTGCTGTAGTTTCCTGAAGCACACCACTGGCACATGACGTAAGCTGCAGGGATGTATTAACTCCAGAGGCAGCTGCTGAGATGACCTAAACATAACATAGCGATCCTAAATATTATTCCAACTTTAAACCGCAGCATAAAATGTTTTTCCAAATATATATATATATATATTTAGCACTCCCAAATGAGAATGCAAGCAGATCCTCCTTAAGAAATCATGTTCTTGAAAGACAAGGTAATAGTCTAAACCTTCAGAAACTGAATTCACAGCATGACAGCCATCAAAGTTTTACAAATCATACAAGCTTTGGAAGGTTTATTCAAAGGATGGAAGTTCAACATGGCTGGAAAAGGAGGAGGTACACACACAAAGGAAAAGAGATGAACCGTAAGCATCAGCTCAATCAGCTTAAAACATGAGGGATGGAAAGACCTCGGTAAAATAAAAGGTAATAACTAACAGCTTTTAATTTTTTTCCTTCTCAATTACAGAAAAGCCATCCTTCATTTGCACTCGTCACCCTCGGAGGCTGTCCCAGCTAACTGGCAGACTTGAACACACTGTCAATTAACAATCTGGAAGCTACAACTACAGGTACAAAACATAAAAAACACCCAAACTGAGTAAGTAGTAAGCTTTTAGTTGACCACAGACAGTGAGGTTTCTCCCAAAATTATTTACGTAGCTTGGCAGCAGCTGCTAAATCACCTTCTGTGCTCCAAGATGATCCAGACATCTGCACATTCTCACGAAGGCAGCAGGTCTCCTACCCCAAAATGCCAGAGGGTCAGCAGTTTGTGGATTAGCTACTCCAGACACTAGGATAACCCAAGAACGTGATTTAAACAGGAGAAGCCTTCAGGACTTCTGATCAAGAAGCTCTTCCAGACATTCTCACACTCCAAAGTAATTATCATTTTAGTGGCAGTTCACAAGCCTAAACAGCTCAGCTGCTTCTTTTAATTAGAAGATTTTACGCGGCTATTAAACCCCTACTATTTCCTGAAATGAGACACAGCTCTGAAGCTCCTCTGTCACCCAAATACTTATTTTTGTGACCCTGAGAAAAATAAAACCGCTTTTAGTGTCAGCCAGCAAGCTTCCTACCTCTAGAACAAGGGAGCTCACCTTGCTTAACACAGCCCTTGCAATAGAAAAAAATAAATCTCATCTCTCTGTTCAAGAAAAACACCACCTCTATAGCAGCAAAATTTATTGTGCAAGTGACTGAAGTGAGTGGTTCTTGCTGTTTCACATGGCTCTTCCAATTCACATCCCTCACTTCCACTGCACAGGGGACAATCCTGGATCAGAACCAGAAACAGCAGGGAAAAAGCCCCAGTTCTACATCCAGCAATTCCTCCATCAGTTCACGTCTGGGTGGACAGGTAGGGGAAAGAAACAGAGACTTCAAAGGTGCTAAAGCTTGCAGTTTAAGGGATGATTTACCCCTTGCACTCCTGGAGTATCACTTAGAAACCTTTAGGCAGCACTGTTAATTAAAGGGGCAAAAGGGAATAATTCCAGGTCACAGAGTAGACACAATGTCCCTGGGAAAGGGGGGGAAAAAACCAAAAGCATTGTTCCCTGAGGGCGCAGTGCTTCCCTTGCCCCTGCCACAAGCACAGGGCTGTTACTGGGATCCCTAAACCAGCCCAGCTGCTAAATGGTGGCAAGCCACTCCAAGACACCCACACACTTCTGCCACCTCCCTTCAGTAAGGGCTAACGATCACGAGACTCTTTGGAGACCCAGCTCAGCCCTGTGATTCAACAGAAAAATAGGGGTTTTTTTTCTTGGCTGGGTGAAGTTTTCCGTCAATTCTGTGAGCTGATTTACATCACCGAACACTCACATGATCCCAGACAAGGGAACTGGCATGAAGACCCAGCCAGCGAAGGCAGACCTACACTTTCAGCGGCAGCTTGCAGGTACATCTCTTTAACCCTAACATGAAACTACATCCACCAAAGCACCTGCCTTCACCCGAGACACCCAAAAATCAACACTATGAAGTCAGTGCCTTTCTCAGCTGAGGCACAATACTCCATCTTGCTCCGTGGCTTCTCCTCTTTTGCACTAGAGTAGAGGAATTGGGCATGGGGTGAAGTTCAGCTGCGTACGCACCACGCTCTTCAATGCCTCCTCCTCTGCTTCCACGCCTCTGCCAAACTGCTGTAGCCTACGGCAGAGCCAGACGTAACAGCCCTGAGGGGCCTAAACGAATTTTGCAAGCTATGAGAAAGCAAACAAGCAGAGCAATGGGCACGTTCACACCAGCTGAAGTCACAAGCAGCTCTGTGATCCTCCAAGATTATTTTTGTCCTTCACATGAGACAGCAGGGAGGTAAATCTTAGTAGGATGCAGCTTATTCCTGAGAGGGATGGAGTCTGCGTAGGTGAAGGAGAAAGCGAGTGCCCCTTTACAGAGCACATGGGCAAGAACGCACGCAGACACTCACAAAGACCATATGAGCTCCAAGGCAGCAAGCCCTAGGAGGGACACACAAAACTTGTCATGCATTTACCAAAAAAGAAAGGAAACAAGTGGGAAAAGCAACACAATCTGAGAACAGATTTCCCACGGCTTCCCTTGAACAGTGTGAGATTTCTTCTCGACAGTACTAGCAGATTTGAAGTCTTATAATTCTTTAATTAGTAATTCATTTCAGTGCCATTAGTTCATTAACACACTGAATCTTTCAGGAGATGTTTTACATACCACCTTGAACATGCCAGTTCTTGCCTCCCTTCTGGAAACACGCTTTGGAGAGGGCACCCTTCCATCACCAGCATAACCCCATCCTGGGCTACCAAGTGAGTGCAAATCCTGCAACTACATCCCTACAAATACTCCCAGTATCATTTATATAAAAAATAAATAATAATAATAATAATAATAAAAAAAAAAACCCAACAAAAACCAAAACCACGTAGCTGCTACAGTCAAGCCAAGCCTCGATGGATGTTTAGGATCAGGCTGTTCTTCCACAAACCCTTGACCAAAGATGCGTCTATAAACACCATGTCCAATAAAACCCAAGTGGTGATGCATGGATGCCTTAATGCCGATCATTAATGCAGCTGCGCAGGCATGTAGTTGGAGGGCTACGTGGTGATGCTCCAGAACTCGAACATAAGACAAGGCTACTCACGAGTCGAGCTGCATCTCTACATTATCTGCCAAGCTGCAGGCAGCTATGCCGAAGAATTTTAAATTCTCCATTTTCTGGTTTAGGGATTACGCGCTCTGGGAAAGGAGACTACTAGCATGGGGGACAGGGAGTGAGGAAAGATCATGGACAAGGTTTAGCTTGGGTGCTGATGAATTCATGCAGCGCTCCCTACCCTGTTCAGTGCGCTGGCAGACCAGTATTTATAGGAAAGTGATAATAAATGCAGCATTGAGCACTAATTTACACACAGTGAATCTTTTAATGGATGTGACAATCAAAACGCAACAGCCAACACTGGAAAAAAAGTAAAATCAAGGTATCTACCATTGAAATTATGCAGAAGGGTCTCACAATTCAATATACGAGCTATTCCCAGCTGGCACAACGAGCTACAGGGCACATGCCTCTACTAGGCAGTCACTTCCAGCCATCTGAGGACTTCAGAGGAGAAGGGAGGGAAAGGGAGGAGGTGGCCATCTGCACTCAACTGAATAAAGTTCCTGACCATGAATTTCTGAGGGTTTTAACCTAACGGACCTGGAGACAGAAGGCTGAAGGCCTCTCTCTCCTCCCTGCAGAGGTAAACCAGGAGATGACTGTCATTCAGCCTTTCTCCATCCAAAACTTCTGCCCAGAAGCTGCTACACACAGTATCAACAGCACCTAACCTGTAGCTGCTAACAGGCTCACCTGTGACATAGGCATACATATAGATATGCCTATATAACGGGGGGGGGGGGGGGGGGGGGAGAAAAAGACATGACCAAGGGACAAGACTTTTAAAAATAACCCCTAATGCCAGAGAGATGGGGCTGCTACCCAGACAACTTCCTCTCTTTTGTCTAGTTCAGACAATTTCATACAAAGGTCCTCAAAGAAGGAAGCAATGCTGGTCCTGGAGGCCATCAGGCTGAAAACTCCTTGTTCAGAAAGGAGTTTCCAACTCATGCTAATTCGGTGCATGAAGTTATCTGACACAGCTGGAGAAAGAATAATTTAGCAGAGCCTGTGAAACTGGCTGCAGTCTGTTCTAAATTTATTCAAGATATGGTGTATTATCTTGGATACCCGGCCCATGGCTTCATTAACGGAAGAGGTCCCTTGAGGCAGGAACCAGTTTTTGGGCCCAGGATCCCGCAGTGCCAACAGGCGGATCACCAATTCAGGCACAGCGTGGCTGCTCTCAGCACCGAGCAGCCTCCCAGCAAAGCTCCTGGGACAGAGTTGGACGATTACACTGGGACCTTCCCCATCAGAGCTACAGGAACTGGGGCCAAAGATCACCAGGAAGCATTTCTGGGCATCTGTCATCCCTGTAGCAAGCAACCACACCATTTGCTAGAGAGGTCACACACACACAGATATTTAGATCACCGTTATGAACTTCCACATTGGAGACTATCTGTTTCATGGGGAGATATTAAAGCCTCTTTAATTCAGGAACAATTAAAGCATCCCCATGTTGCACAGCAAAACCAGGGAGTGATGTAGATTTTTAAGCAGATTTAACTTTAAACAATTTTTCATGGATGCCCAAAGCACTACATGTGGCTTTCAAACAGCTATTGCATCCCTATCCACATAAAGAGCTCTCATTCCATAATATTCCATAATCTTCCATAATACTTCAAGATGAAAACTATCCCGCCCTTCTCATTCCTCCCCAGTCATTTCACTATTCGTTCTTCTCCGTTTTCACAGCAGATGAAAAGATTACAATACACTGAGACTTTTCTTGGCAAATAATGTCATTTGATGGCAGAAGAACTGAAAACTGTAATAACCACTCATGCAACCAAGTGGTTTTAATATAAGCCAAGAGTTTCTGAGGTCAACTCTTACCTGCACAGCACAAACAGAGCCTTTATTTTTCAAGTAAGGAAAAGCTACACTGAATCAGAAAGCAGCATAAAGAAAATACATTTCAAGTGCATTTATGCTACCCACTACCAGTAAACTAACTTTTAATTTCCCCAGATACTTCTGAAATATATTCCTTAAATACTGCAACAGAAACAGCAATTCAGAAGCATTTATAAGCTTTGCATCCAAGTATGAACAAAGTCCTATTTGCAACATCCAATAAAAGCAACGGGTTTATGACTTTCCACCCATGACTGAAAACCCATACCCCTTTAAAAAAAATAAAATAGGTGCTAATCACAAATACCTGCAGCATTTGGGTACCAATTCTGCCAGCAGCAGTTTTACTAACCATATCCTTGGATTAACATGCGATCCTGTCCCTGTTTTCTAACATCAGCTGATACTTTCTGCGACTGGCACTGAAGTTGGGTGCTGTCAGGCTTGCACCCCCACCCGCCCCAACCCAACCCAACCCACATCACCCGGACTTTAGCAACAACGAATGCAAAAAATTCTTTAGCAACAATGAATGCAAAAAAAGCTACCTCAAAACTAGGTGAATCTCACATTTAATCTGAAGCATTTGGGTCAAGTCTATGTTTCAGAAAGGAATTTTTAAGGACCTGGAGACAAGGGCTTTGCAAAAACTAAGAATCTGCAGAGATAACTGAGTTTTCTTTAAGAAAAAAAAAAGAAAACAGATTCTGTAGAATTCAAAAGCATTCAAGTACAGCTAACTAACAAAGCTCTTCAGAGACCATCTCAGCTAATTAAAATGTGCAGATGTCCAAGCTGAGCTAAGCTGTTCACAACTTTTCACACACATTCGCTAAATGGATTAATTGACAATATAGATAATGATAGAATAATTTATAGTAAAAATGCATGCAATTTCAACATTTCTTTAATTATGTCCATGTCAGAATGCTTCTAAAACATGCATACTACCTGTGGATTTGTACAAGGTTTCTTAGGCACCCAACCTTGGTCAGTTTGCTGGAAAAGCTGCTTCTTCAATTAAGTGAAATATCAAGCATGACATCTTTTCATATTTTAAATATAATCAGAAGTAATTGTATATACATCTTGCTATGTGTTCCTCCATATTTTAAGAGCCCATTGCCAAGAGAAAGTAATTTGCAAGGTCAGCTATTTCATCAGTCATCTTCATTTTTATATAACACCACCTTTCTTCCATTTCATACCGCGTAGTATTAATCTTTACCATACACCCACCACAACCAACAGCGCTCTTGAAGGGAGAACCCAACTGGAAATCCCCAACAGGATTTCTGGACCTCGAATTCCGATTCATTTCATCAAACTTGCTATAGCCTGAAGTACTTCGCCTTGTCTACATAAAAAGGCTTTTTCTTGTTGTTGTTTAAATGGACACTTACATTTGAGTTGGCTATATTAGACCAAACATGCTTAGAGATGCTTCTTAACACATCATGATGAAGAGATACAAGTCCTTTTACAAAAATAAGAAACCAAAAAACTTTTGCTAGGACAAGTGAGAATCTGTGCACAGGTAAAGAAAGAGAAGGCTATTTTCCAAGGAAATCTACTTGGTTAGGTGAGTAAAATTGCCTCCTCTAGCAAGTCTGCGATGCCACTCACTATCCTGCAATAACAGAGCCCTACAGCAGCAGGGAAAACTGCATCACGCCACTACTTTGAGGACAATCTCTGTCCTAGACCAGGCTAGCTGCTGCCACAGCACCTAAGGTAAAGACAACAGGTATAAACACTGGCTGATAAATACAAAACCAAATCCCCAAGGAAATCCACAGACGATCCCACTGACAGGAGGGAGTTACTTTCCACTCTTTTACTAGAAAATAAATCCCCTGTTACGGCATAGAAAACAGCCCTGAAAAAGAAAAACCCTTTAGGACTTTTGTTCCTTACTGAAGGGATCGGGGGAGTCAAGCTTTGACTGCTACTGTTGCTTCCAAGGGGGAAAAAGCCTCCTCCACCTGAGGAAAGCCTCCTCCCACTGAAAACACAACCCACCGGGCTCCATCCTCTTTGGTTTCCATAACTAAAGGGCTGGTGAACCGAGGAGAGGAGTCAGCGCAGCTCATTGGGCCAATCCAGGGAGGCAGGCGCTCTCGAATGGAAAAATGTGAGCACTCTTTAGGACCCTCCAAGTGGCGATGGGAATTTGAGATCTGCTGAGATATGGAAACACGCACAGCGAAGCAGTTTACTGCACGACAGGCGCAGAAACGGGGCCGTCAGCCAAGAGGAAAAAGAAACATTAACGCTAGAGAACAGAGCTCAAGCAAAAAGAATGTAACACCATGAAGCTCCTATTAAAAATTAAAACATTGATTTTATTATGGATACACTCTGATTCTCACTTTGTTTTAATTTCATATTACTTTATCTGGCATCTGCTGATTTGCTACATTTTAAGAAGTCACTGAAATAAATACCGAATGATCAGCTTTTGCATGCTTTTACCGCTATCAGGTCTATCATGCTCTTGATGCAAAAGGAGAGGGGCTCTCATATTTGTAAAAGTTAAAAATAATAATAATCAAATTTTTTCCTACAGTGGCATTCCTTCCCTTGGCTGTGGATGTCATCAGAAAAGCACTTGGTTCTAGAACAGTTTCTGTTTCATGACATCTTTTAAGAGCACAGAAACGGGTTCACACACTCAGAACAACAGACTGAGTAACAGTTATTACGTGTCTGGCTCTGACCCCAGATGATTCCAAGAGCCAAGGTCTCACCTGGAGCTTCAGCACAGGACTGAAGGACATCTCCTCCTCTATTTCAAGCCAACTCCTGAAGCACAGTGACTGACAGCATCCCCACAACCTGGTTGAGGTTGGGGTTTTTTTGGCAAGTGCAGCCAAGCTGAGGACACATCTCCTCTATAACCTCCCGGAGGCAAAGCGGGAGGAACAAGGCGTTTCTCAACTTCCTAAAACCGTCACAACAAGAACCATGAGAGAAGAAGTTTGAAAGACAAGCTGAGTGAGCAGCTACGTTTGTTCCGTTTAAATTTCAGCTACCGCCCTTTCTCCTCCTGCATCGTGAACCGAGTGACACAGGCTGGGTTGAACACCACCAGGCAAGCCACTGCTTCGTCCAGCTCACTCCAGCCTCCATACGGCAGCAGAGCATCCCCAGGCCAGCCTTCACATTCTACCTTCACAAATGTTCCAAAAAATGTTAAAATTAAAAAATCCCAATAATTTTTTAACATTGCTCAGCATCTAAGGGTGAAGCACGTACATGGATTTGGGTGCAACCACACAGAGCGTTGCAATATCTTGCTGCCCAAATTAAAAGATTCGGCTCTGAGCCCAGTGCTTACACGTTTTGCACTGGGAACAAGGCAGGCGCTACTGATGTCTCTGCTCATCCACGCCAGCTAGCGAGGCAGAGCTCAGACGAGCCGTCTGCCCGAGATCCTGCCTTCCCCTCATGTTTTTGGGGCCTCCCCAGTCACTGAATCAACCAGCTCACAACACAGCCTGCAATGGCTTCCGGGACTCACGCTATTCAATAACTCCTTTGAGCAAGGACAGCTGACTTGCTTTCTTTGGAGAGACGTGGATGATGGTGGAGCATAAGAAATGGGCATTTATGACATTTGGGAAGAGAAAAAATAAATTTTGGGTTCTCACACACACACACACACACACAAAAAAAAGCTTCTGAAATCCAATAGGTACTTCGTAAAAGGGGCAAACAACAGTGCCAGGTATTCCTCAAGCACCTGAGTTTTGGTCTCCTACCCCACTCCCTGCACAATTCTGGCATGGGGCCACGCCAAACCATCTGTATCCCTACGGAGTAAATCTCCACCTACCTATTTCCAAGCAGGTTCAAATCTCCAAAGGAGAAAACCCAGTGTAAACAGACCTCAAGAGGACAGACACATGAAACTGAAGAGTCTGCATAAAAAGCAGTACTATCAGAATCAGTAAGAGGATGTGAAAAAGCAAGCAAGTTAATCTTTATTTCCCGGCAGAAGAGCTGGAGCCGAAAAGACAGAGATGGGAGGGGAAATGAAGGAAGATGATGCAAGGGCCTAAAAAAGAAAAGTTGATCAAATTATTTCAAACATTTGAAAAGCCATGGAGCTAGCCCAACAGCTGGATGCAAATCCGGCCACTCTTAGTACAAGCCCCCCAATAAAACAAAGGCAGCAGCTCAGCTTGTCATTTTCTGACTCATCTCCTGCCTTTGGTACTCGAGCCACACCAGGGAAACAGAAAAGCTTTCTCCAATATCAGTCCAAATAGGAAGAGGACTATTGACCCAGCTTTAGCAGCTGCAGGCATTTTTTTTTTATCACCGCATAAGTCAAATATACACATTTAACACACTGGATTCTTCTGCTCAGGAGGTGCGCTCCCATAGGTACTTTTGTCAGTTCAGCTAAGCCAGTATTAACATGCATGCAATTGGATTTTATGTTTTTGGAGTAGGAAAGGCTTAAGGGACTAAAACAGGGATCGTCATCCCTTCCCTTGTCTGATGGAGCTGTCCCTGGTATAGTTGAGGGGGTCAAGACCCCTCCCAACTTGGCCACATGGACCCCCCTCCAGCCATCCCACTGCTGCTTCCCACCTCCACACTCCAACCATGCTCCCAATAATTCAGTAACTGATTGGAGAGTCCTGGGCTGATGGTTATGCCTTACAAAATCTCTCTTTACTCAAAGCTAATCAAACCTGAGTCTGAGCATTGGCATTTTAAGTCCGGAAGCACAGCCCTATCTGTCTGAGCACCACATAGGCCTGTGGAAATCGCCACAAATATGCAGCGCTCAGACATCAAAGACAGGAAAAGAAGAGCAGTAAAAAGGGCACCCAAGGTCAAAACGTATGCCAGAGCTTTTAAACCCAAGACTTTTATTACAACAAGTCTTCCATAAAGGCTTGCAGAGGAAGATAGCAGATTTGCCCCCCCTCCCAACAGAAAGGGAGCTCAGAAAACCTGGGTTTCAGCAGCCGTAACGCAGCGATCGGGTGGATTTTTGCAACAAGCAATGCTGAGGTGCGCTGCACTTTTGGTAGCTTTGGGAGCAGAGGGAATGAGCACAGCATACCTCACTTAGGGCTAAGTGTGCAAAAATCCAGCAAATTTGGTCCAATCCCAAGGTCACCCTCTACCACCAAAGGGAGAGGCAGCAGGGCGGCTACAGGATTTCACATACTGAAGACGCAAAGAAAACAACTTATTTTTGCTTCGTTGGGAAAGTTTTGGCCTTAAAGAAAAAACCAAGTAGGACGGACAATTTGAGTGTTGTCTCACGGACACATTCCATACTTTTTAAGTAAAGTGAAGGCCCCTAGGCCTTCAAATTCATTTCCGCTTTGATCCGCAAGAGCCTAAATTTATTAGCCTTCTAGACACGCGGCAAGGCTCATCTCTTTGTACAGGAAATTGGAAGGAATTCAGACAAGGCTTTATTTAAAGTTCAGACTCCCCCTATTGGGCTATGCTGCCACACAGCGATTTTACCCCAGGCATTCACTTGCACACCTAACCCCCCTGCCCAAAAACCAGAACCAGATCCTTGACAAGAATAACAGAATTAAGACAACACTTGCCAAGGCGTGAGGAGCGTTTGCATTTGTGTGGCCAACCAGTTGTGAAGTTTTCCCTGGCTAAAGTAACCCCTTCTGAGCAATTAATGAAATATTTGCCTTTTTTTTTTTTCATTCATATCACGAAGGAAGCCTTTCAAACACAAAGCTACATTTGAGATGACGGTGAGCTTCCTCCCCAAGAGCAACAACATGAACCAGACCCATGTTTTACTGAGTGGCTTCAAAGTATTTCAAAATCTGTTTTAACCCATATAATGGGGTGGTGCCAAGAAGTAGGAGACAAGCAGAGAAGCACTGATTCCTATTTCGCATGTGTAGGTATACACCGATTTAGAAAATGCTACAAAAAAATTCGCAGTAAAGCCTCACTGAAAAATCCACACTCAAAATGATCAAGTATTCTGCAATCAGACAGATCCATGCCTCTCCAGAGAGGTGGCAAAGAAACGCCGACATAGGCAGATTCTCCTGTATTGCTGTATCTATCTGAAGTTGGTTTAATTTATTAAAGACTATGGGACTTAAAGCCTTCAAGTCCTTTAAAAAAACCAACATACACACATGGGTACTTTCTCATCGGGAAAGTTAGGCAATTGCTCTTTCCTAACTGCAAGGCACACGATGGCTGGTAGAGAGTGATGAACAGTCATGTCTGGGGCTACTTTTTTCCAGCTTGAAACAGTGTGCTCAGCATCCATCTATTAAAAAGTTTAAGTCATTCTCCATTAAGGGAAAAAATAACTTGTGTCTCATGACAAGTATTTCTTCTGCCACTTGCTCAGGCCCCTCCACGAGTCTGAATGCCATTTTTCTCCCTGCTTGTCACGTATTCACTACAGTATTACACTGTCCTTCAAAAGGCACAGAAATACAGCCTCACTTACTTCTCTGAACCCCACAATTTACACTCCAGTTAGGAAATGCTAGCCAAAGAACAGCCAGCTTTACATCCCATTGAAATTTGGTTTAGAGGACCGAAAAAAACAGCTATTTCTAGAAAAAAGGTGCGCCAAGGTGCTTCAAACCCTGGGACAGTCTTTGTGGTCATCTCTCAATTGCAACGACATTGCTGACACTGTTTCATTTGCACAATCAAATTCATCGCTGTCCTGCTCTCCCAGTTTGTTTCACCCATCAGTACATTCAATTTTGGAGCGCGCACACACACCCCAAATCACTGTCTGCGCTTCACGGTAAGAAACAATTGCTCTACCTCGATCCTTACTCCTGGCAGCATTTACATTTATTTTTGCATGCCTGATACGCACCAGCGCTCTCCATCAGCTGCTTCCTAACATTTTATTTCCAGGAATTAATTCCCATACTGATGTTTCATAACGATTAGAGAGCACCTACCAGTAGCTTTCAGATTTACTAACACGGAATTGGGAAAAGGAGCTTTCATTTCTCTCGTCTCTACCTACCGGTAAGAGGAAAGCCCCTCGCATACCCACTCACAAACTAAAGTCAGTTTAGGATGATGCTGAACGACTTTACAACTGTTGAACAAAACTCTCCAACTCTATACTGCCACTTAGCAGAAACAGCTGTTTTAATAAGCGCTTACATCTTTAGCTGGCTAATGCAATAACAAAATTAAACAGGACAACATGGAGACTAATCCAACCGGGGCGGGGGAAAGCCATTTAGTATTCCCAAGCACTGAAACAAGCCATTTAGTCTCCGCGTGCACGCAGCCCGCACAGGCGTTAACGTTCCACAACCACGTTCTGCTCTTGGAAGGATTTGCCAGGATCTGTTTACACAATCCACTTTTCCCTGCTAAAGGCATGAAAGAAAATACTCTGCGGAGAACGTAAGAGGCAACACGTTCTCTCCCCAGCTTTCTGCAACTTTTCCTGCAAACTGAGCAAACAAAATCAATTCAGAAATATCAGTGCTGCTCCTGAAATGTATTAACAATGAGAGTGAGGGCTGCTGAAAGAGAAAGGGGGGACTGAAAGTATTAACAAAAGCCCACAGCACACTGGCTGTGGCTAAAGCTAGAGCCTGAAAGACTTCTTTGTCTTTCTGGTCAATGCAAGCCTATTCAACAGCCCGATATATAGCAGAAAGAAAGTGAGGGTGGGAGGAAGAAGAGTCTTGTCTCTTTAGGGGACGTCTCCTCAGCTGCCAAGCTGCAAAGCAGAGAGAGAGGGGACTCTCGCATGAACACAGAGCTGCTTTCCAAGCGGCCCGTAACCCAGGCATTGTCTATTAACAAACGCCAACTGAAAGGACATGCTCTGCTCGCGCCCAACCTTACTCGACCAAGGGACACACATTCCAGGCACTGGACATCTAGTTCCCAAAAAAGCCTCCAAGTGCAACATAAATAATAAGCTATAGAAAATAAACCCCCTATTTCTGAAAGTCTGCTGGCTTTTCTGCGATCCCTTCCTCCCAACAATGAGCTATTGTTCCACTCCTGGTACTGAGGAAATGTTTGTGTTCCTTCTCCAGGTCCTCTGCATTTAGAGACCTGCTCCTCATTTCAAGATAATTACCCAACATGCTACAAAGCACACAAGCCTTTCACAGTTCAAGAGAAAATAAATTTAATATTGATTTAACCAAACAAACCCAACGCCCCTTTCCTCATTTTCTTAGCATTACTGTAAAAACTCAGCAGAGCTCAACATCTAACCAAGGTTGAAGGAGGAGACTCCCAGTTGATACTAGTGTGTTATTTAACATGGACACACATGACCACCAGCCTGACATGCAGGGTGATGACAGTGAGTGCTGCCTTGAAGACACTGACGCTTGCTGGGGCATATTTCTTCTCCCGCATGTTGCAATAGGGAGACACACAAGCTCCTCACCCCGGCCACACAGCCACAAGCACCAGGAGTGCGTACTCACGTGTCTGCAAGGCTAGACCCTCCACATGGTTTAAGACGCTGCCATCACATACTTTCTTGTGAACTGCACGTCCCAAGGAACATAAATACTCTGCTGTAAAAACCAAGAGCAGCGAACGCACATACATCTAGGCTTGCTCCTCATCTCTCCTACACTGAGTGCTCGGTGCTCGCTGCGTGCTGGAGCCTGTGGCCAAGGAGCAAAGTGTGAACCCTCCCTGCTTCTGAAGCCCTGACCGCTGCAGGAGCCAAGATTTTGATGCTGGTAAGATCACTGCAAAAAGGTTTCTGCAGCAAGCCTCGCACATAACCATACAAAGCAAACACTTAAGTGAGAAAAAACAACAAAGTGCGTATTTCCACACCTTTAACATTTATTCGTCTAACCGTAGCATGCAAAGGGGACAGCACAGCAATCGCCAAATGAACCTACTATAGAAGGAGCTCTCGCATGCTTCGCTCGCAGGATGCACACAGCCTCGCTCAAAGGAAACCTGAGCAGGCGGGCTCCATTTTCCTCCAGCAGCCTTACTTGAGATAGCCACATGAAAGGCAAAGTTGGTCAAATCCTGTCTTTTTGCACCACCACACAAGCTAACCCATACTGCTGCATTTAAACACTTCACTTTCGTGGACTCCGCATCTATTTTTGGAGTTGACCAAGGGGCAACAATTCTTTATAGAAAGAAGCAAACTAATTTATTTGCCTTAAAAACAAAGGCTTCTTAATTGCAATCAGACCAATAACTTCTGCAAGAACAGCTTGTAAAGATAAAAACTTCCCCCCCTCCGTGTCGTAGCTTAACTAAAAGGGAGTAAAACTCCACCGCAATCACAGTTTTAATTAAATTTGATTGATAGCCCATTACATAAGTATGCACAGAGCCACAGTTCACACAGGATGCTATTTCCTTTCAGGTTTTTCAATACAGAAAGGACTCCTGTTCTTAACCATTAAGATAAAAATCTTCTTATAAGTCCTGATTTGTTGCTTCATTGGAAAATGGTGGAAGGTCTCATTAAAAATAGCCAGCTGTGCAAAAAAGTTACTGTTCTTCAGGCATCCCGCACGCCTCTGGAAGGAGAATCCACTGGAAGGGACCAAGCACGCAGCCTGCTGCACCCGGAGCCGAACATACACCTCGCAGCACAAAGAGGCATTTGAAACACACACACACGCTCCCGCCGCTCTCCTCTCCTGGACTGCAGGAACATTTTTTGCCTCCTTTGTTTCTTTGCAGGTGGGGAACGGTGACGTCAAGCAGGCAGCTCATAAAGCTGGGAAGAGGAACTTAAAACACAAACCCCCTTGCACCATGAACAGCAAAGTGTCTGCAGCCGCCGCAGAAGTGGGATTTCATAGCATGCTCTTGTACCACATACCACATCTTCCCCCCAGCCCCCCAGCCTTTTTTTTTTTTTTTTAATGCCAGGGTGCTACATGCTCTTGGGTCCAGCTGTCCAATTACTGACATACCCTCAAAGGCAAGAAAGAACAAAAAAGCAGAAAGAGCAACAAAAGATAGTTACGCAGCATAAATTCAGGTAATTCTTTGTGCGCCTAAAACTCTAGCGAAGGCAGCAGCTGCTGCAGCATGCAAGGTTCAAACCAAAGTCTAAAGAAACATGGAAATAGAGAAGAAAAAGAAACACAGTCCGTAACACATCTATTTCTGATTGGCAATCACATGGGCTTCCATTTGCAACTCTGGCATTAGAAACAGAGATGGTATATAAATAGGAAACTCTCTTTCACCTTCCCAACTATAAGTTAGAGACTGCTGCGCTGATGATTAAGAACAGAACATAGCAGGGCAAGTTTTATTTATTTATATTCCTGAACGCAGCATGCATCCAGCAGCAACTTAAATAAAAACTATTTACTCCAGAGCTTTAATGTCACCACCATAGATAGGAGAACATCAATAATGTCATGTACATGAAAGCACGCTCTGTTTTCAGGTAAATCAAGATGTAAATATTTGTTCTACTTAATTCTGCTTTGTACAATCCAGATAACGCACATTTTGAGATGCAGTTATGAAATGCCAGCATTTAGAAACCAAACAATCTGTAATAAGTTACTCAATACAACAACTAAGGAAAAAAAACAAAAGCAGCTATATTCACATACGCTATTACATGGTACCTGAGAGCTATGCAATGCTTCTTATACCTGAATATTCATGTGGAAAAAAATTAAAACCTAAGAAAACCCAGACAAAGAACCTCGTTAAGTTTATTAAGGCTAGTAAAAGAGCTCCAAGTGTAGCCGCCACAGACCAGGTAGATTTAAATCCCAACTGGGGGCTCTTTGCTGCTTTCAGTACAAATGCTGCAGCCTCGCCACCCCAGCATATAAATAGGCTTTAAGGGACAAGCAACACGACCAAACCATACGTCAACCAAACGAGCCTCTTCAAAGTACTGCCGGTAAAGGTTTCCTGGTTTTATGCTTCTTGCTTTTACCAAGCTGTAAACTGCAAAGAGTATGACATACATTTTCGGGATAGAGATTGTTCTCAGTTCACTGATTTCACTTCAATCACGTTTCGCCACTGCCTGAGGTGGCTCTGAGATTGGGATGATCTTAAAATACTGTTCTGTCCCCTGGCATCATGCAAAGTGACCACAGGAACCTTTCCTTTCCCATGGACAGGGAAATGAGAGCTGCCCTCTGATTCTACCTGCTTCTGAAGCTCACAACATGCAGCATTTGAGGCCTCTCAGGTGAGTGGTCTCTCAGGGGCAACTTCACACTAGCGACTGCTCTTACACTGTGGTTACGCTGATGTAACAGCCCCAAAACCAAAACCTACAAGCAGACATCCTGGACACGGCAAAGACAAGCCCTGCCAGGGAATAATGCACAAAAAAGTCACAATTGCAGCTCACGGTTAAACAATTCCTTGCTTGAAGGTACCATGAGATGAACTTCATGCAGGCTTTGGCCTTTTCCGCCCACAGTGACACCAAAGGTTTCTACAGGGAAGGTGATATTCTTACCAGACACAACCAAAAGGACAAGATTGTGGAGCACTTGCCAGGCATATACAGGTGATTTTTACATTTGGGGCAATCACCTTTCAGTCCCTGGGAAGACTATTTTGTTATGATTTCCCTGTTCTTAAAGGGAATTTAGCAAATTAAGTGCTGACTGTCTCTGCAGCCAGGGCATGTTAACTAAGCAAGGAAGCTCCTTTCAAACAATGCAGGTTTGTCATCCCATGCAGGGAGCCCCACTTTCCTCCACTCACCCCTCTGCAACCAAGCTTCTCTTGAACAGCAGTGAACAGCAAACAGCCTTGTCTGTCTCCACAAACCTCTCCTGGTCCACAGCTACCTCTCTGGCTTTAATCCAGATAAAACTTACTGTTTTCCTGAGCTGAAGATAGAAAGCTACCACAAAGAAACAGTTTTGTTCTCACCTTGAGGCAACAGAAATAACACAGCCAAACATCAACTACAAGACACAACCCCTTGCAAGACAGCAAAGGATGGCTTTCTCGCGCTCAGCAGTGAGACTAAGGTCTCAATTTTCACAAATACTGTTCCCCTTAAGGCACTCAGCTGAAGCTGGCATGTGTAAAGAGCTCAGGACCTCACGCTACGAAACCAGTGGCAAAGAGAGCAGTGGTATGCTGATGCTCAGTGAGCTCTTGCAAGAATTTGGCCAGCAAGCTTCCCGTGCTTTGAGGACAGCAGCAAGTCTCAGGACTTGCAACACCCTGCACCATTAGACCTTCAAGCATGAAAGACTTTCCAACACCACAGTATCTAAAGCACCTGCTTAGGTACACCTCATCCCCATCCTGAAGGTATTTCATACCTGTGCCTTTTTCCTGCAAGACTTCCAAAAGCTAAAAGGTGATGAACTGTTTAGTGACTCACCAAAGGTTTCTTGAATTCAAAAGGAGCTGAAGTCCTGCCATCTATACCACCACAACGTTTCTACTTACATAATATTTGAGCTGTATTTCAGTCAGCAACCCTCAGCACTGCACTGGAATTCCTTTGCTCTGAATTGCCGAGTTTTGGCACAACGTGTTTAATATGGGATGTGTTAATGGGATGAAGCAGCAAGCACAAAACTGGAGGAGATCCACTCTGTCAAACGACATTTTGATCAGTCTGCCTTCAAAGCAATGGTATAGACAACTTGGGGAGTGGCACATCCTGATCCTGATCTAAAAATAACTGGATTACAGGAGTGACAGTCAATTCTAACTCCATTATTCAAATCTTGATTAAATCTAACGTCAAGTATATTTCTTAATCAACCCGCCTCAAGTGACTACTTGAAGGCTAATCTCTCAAAGCCTTTTTTCAGAGTAGAGAAGATTCTTCTACAGCCTTAACACACCAAGGAGCAGGTAGAACATGAAAATTATTATCCACAAAGCTTGTTCTTTCCAAAAATATTTGGCAAAACAGTTGGTTTTTTCTGTCTGTTTCATATAAACACGATGTAAAGTGAAATTAAAACAAAGTCTCAAAATGCCCCTTCAGCATCTAAAAACGAACCAAGCTCAGAGGGAAGAAAGCATCTCGAACAAGGCATCTCAGCATGGTGCAGCAAGAAAAAAGTCCTTTGGATACTGTTAACTGCATTTGTTTTTGTGATTAACTGCAACAAAAGGAAAAAAAAAATCCATAGCCTGAAAGAGAGAGATATCTTAACACTGCTTTCTTCAACAAAGTTCTTCTAGACCAGCCTCTGGCTACCACGCTTTTGGTAAGTGTTAAAAAACATATTTACGTAAGGAACAGTTCAGCAGGGAAATGGTATGCTAGCTCCCAAGACCCCCTCCAAGCACACACATTAGAGGCAGCCCTGCACGCTGCAAACCTCCCTCTGGAGACGATGAATGCAAAGATGGTGCCAAAAAACTGCTCCAGCTGCTGCTCGCTGAAGACATTTCTGCCCCAGCTGATAACCACCACGGTCAGAGCTCACCACCCCCACCCCCCAGTTCTGTCATTTTAAAAACCATCTGATTCCTCCCTAACCTGCTTCAGTAAAGCGATCCTTATTTAAAACATTTATAAAGATGGAAGCAAACTGAAGGGTTAGTAGAAGAGATGGGCTGGGAAAAATTCCTGGGTCACTTTATCAAGCCAGAACACTGAGCAAACTAATTGCAGCCACCACCAGGGAAGAAGGAAGATGCTCATCCCAGATGGGCAGAAGTTCAGAAGCCAGCAAATGTGGAGAAGTCTTTCTTCAGAGTGAAGAAAGTACATCAATCAAGAATGTAAGGTAGAAGGAAGAGGGGGGGAAGCAGGAATCCTTCATAGGAGACAAGCATCCAAAGAGAAATACCACATCCACAAAAGTCCTCAGCAGCAGCCAAGGAAGAGCCAGGGTGATACAGGCAAATCTGATGCCAGGCAACATCAGAGCCAGTGACCATCACCATATTTTCCTTTTATCACATTTTGAAGGCAAAAAAATAACAGTAGTAGTCTTACACTGGGCAGCAGCTATACAAAACTAAAGACTAAGCAAGTGTCTTGGTAAATGATATTTTTTTACAATACAAAAAATATACAAAGCAAGGCTGCAAGCAAGCCAGCTTAGTGGAGATCACAAGGAGCAATCAGGAGGAGACAGCCATGGGAGGAACAAGGGTTTGATCTCCTATGTGGCCAAATGGCACACATCAGCCCACTCCTTTCTGGAGTTACTTTGGCTTTTGGTCTATTCCAAAACAAACAGGTACGGTTCTTCGGCTGTCCTCCACACAGCAGATTGCATCAGATGCCTGCACATCTCTAGTCTGCCAGAAAAAATAGTATTTTTAATAAAACGCTGCAGACAAGACAGCAGAGCTAAAGCCATATCCATCCTCTACCTTTCACATTCTGCAATGCAACTGCTGATACAACATTTTTTGTAAAATACTCCCGTATTTCAATCATTGAACTGAAAACAATTCATGCCTCAATATCCAAAACACACAGTACTTCACATAAACCGAATCACACTTCGAAGAAAACAAATACCCCCAAATTTACCACACTTCTGTCCCCTGATTAGCAGCTGAAACAGCAGTTTCTGGCCTGATACCAGCTCGCAGAAAGGCTCTGACCTGCTTAGCCACCGTTCCCGTGCTGCTTTGAGGTAACCTGATAAACACGCTCCAAGGTCTGGGTTGTGAAGTGTGGAGCCGCTGTCAGTGCGCCGGGGGAGGACAGCTTACACCGGGTAACACACTGAGCTGGCAGAGGAATTCCTCTATGTCCCACAGCCTCGCCAGCAAAGATTGGGATTGTTTGCTTTGTGCGTTGGGTTGGTTTTTTTTCCCTTCAGAACAGTTACTTAACACGCACACAGTTATTTCTACACTGAGTTTATCCAGCAAACACATAACTGGTTAAGAACAGTAAAGTCCAAACAGACAAAGCAGAGAGCTCCAGATGACATAACTGAGAAGACACACAGAGGAAGGCAGACCAGGAGGAAACCTATCTGATTGCCAGAAAGGTTACCAAGCTTTTATTCAGCCTTTTTTCAGCTTACAGCCTGGAACAAGCTTCCAAACTTTCCAAGGTATTACAGGCTACCTCCCCTCATACTAAATTCACAAAATAAAACCTTAACATGTCCAGCTTCCCTTTAACACCAGCAATTATCTGCATCTGGGAGCATGTTGTTACATGACTGGAAAAAAAGTTCCCCACGCAGACACAAGTACTACAGGGCTCATCCATGGCAATTTTCACCAGAGAGTTTGAATTTCTGTAACGTACTAAAGAACAGCTTGCTTATTTTTATCTTTCTATGCATGCTATTAACATAGAACTCCCCCAGCCCACTTACCTCAAACTTTGTACCCTAAAATCACAAATAAGCTACTACAGCTCACAAGGCTACAACCCACGCACACCTCTTCTCTACAGGGACGGCCGCTGCTTGCATCCTTGGGGGTTTGAGACCCTACAGCTGTAACCATTTATTACCAAGCCAAGCTTTCTATCTGTATGATAAGCATGCATATCAAACAGCCTAGTAGTTTACTGTCTCATTCACTCAGCTACGTTTCCTACCGTGTTTCTAATACTTCATGCTGTGACTGCATGGGAAAATGTAATGCTTTGCTGGTCAATCCGTCAGGAAGCATCGTGGTGACAGCAGCGTTGTCACCCAGACTAATGTCCTTCCATCAGCTGAGCAACAAATTCTCGAAGTATGCTTCTCGAAAGCGTTAATGCTCGTTTCAACTCCTGATTTTGTAACGCTTCACTATTTTCCCCCCATAATCTTTATTTCAGTGGTTTATCAAAATGAAATGAAATCGTTGAGTACTCTCTTGCCACATGCAGAGCTTATGATTTCTCCCAAGTTAAAATCCCATGTCATACAAAATGAAACCCTGAGAAAGAAGGCATCTAGAGAAGACAGTGCAATGCATCTTACACTGCTGCACAAAAAACAGTTCATAGAGGAATACAGGTTGGACAGGAGCTCTGGGTCTCCTTGGTCCAATCCTCCACATGTTCAGTTTTTCCCCATAAGGGCTCTCAGTTGCATACTTTACACACACTTCTACAGGGTGCTTCAAGAAAAAGAGTAATAGCAACAATATATTTATCCCAGCTGAGTCTGAAGATGAGCAGTGAATTAGTCTCAGAGCATTTCTCATGTAAAGAAATGATGGGTTTACTGTCATTAGCTCTGCCTGTTGAATTCGGGCCACGCAGAGGTAAAACAGAGGGAAGGCTGCATCTGCTGCACGTGGCCATCGCGGAAGATTTCCCAGCACGTGTCTCCTTATCGTACAAAGTGGCCTCTGAAGTAATGCCACACAGCTGAACTGCAGGTGGAAGTCAGTGAAGATGTACACCTGATGTGCCATTCCAGATGGGAAGGAAATGGGAATTTCTGGACCCGTCCCTGCCTTCTGGCTGCTCGGGACTATTCGCACCAACAGGACACCCTGAACACTGCAGCAGGCAGGACTGCTCCTTTCCAATTAGCAGAAAATCCCATTTTGCTGATTTCAGACTGCACAGAAATCACAATGTTGCTGTATTTGTAGCAGGTTTTCAAAGATTATGAACCTCCACACCTAAAAAAATTGCCGAACCACTTGGCTTTCATCACTACCACAGCAATGAGTGACATCCTCTGTTACAACCAGAATAAGGATGCACCGAGGACCACATTGGTTATCAATGCTGGTTTAGCAGCCTGTTCTCAAATTAATCTTAATTAAGACAAACACTAAGGTATGGGGAGGGGAGGAAGAGAAGACTAAGAAAACTATTTGCTTCAGTTGAAAGCACGGAATATAGTCTTAAATGCTGATGTTTTGCTAGGCCTCAGAACAGGAATGGACCAAATCAAACATTTTAAGTTATCCCTAGTGCAGAGCATCTCTGGTATTATTTGGGGCTGCAGTGCAAGCCGCCTACAGATAGGAAATTATACGGTTCATCAAATTGTCTGGTCAAAACACACTTCTGTTTTTTCCTTCGCAATTCAGAGACACTTCTGACCCACCTGAAGCAAGCATGGATGCTACAGATCTTTTACGTCCCCCATTCCTAAGCAAAAACACCATCTTAAGTGCAACATAATAAAAACGAGGATAGAGCTACACCACAAGAAAAAGCAATCAAAGCCTGATAAGCGAACTCTCCTCCTCTGAGAAAGGATTTTCAGCCTTCCCCTCCCAGACATGGAAGTTAGCCGACTTCTCCAAGATCTTCCAAACCCTGAGTGACCTTTCAGCATTTTAGCTCAACCAGCGAGACCTCAAACTCCCTGATGGAAACCAAGAGTTATCCCGGCTTTCAACACTTCCTGGCTTGGCTGCACTCTTCCCCCAACAAACCCCTTTCAAACAGCAAGACAGAGCTGCGCTGCCAGTGGAGAAACAGCTCTCCACTCCTCTTCAGTTCCCTCCTGCTCCCTTGTTTTATTGCTGCACTCCAGTTTCTTTCTACACGCCCTTCACAGGTTGATTAATACTCATCTCGAACGATCAGATGTCTAGTAATTCAGGCTTTTACACCGCTCCACACCGTAACTCTCATTAAGGCACACACATTTCACTAGAAAGCTTTTTGCTGACTGTTCCCACTCCTGACATCCAGGCCATTCAGTAAGACATTCTGGACAGAGGTCCCAGCTATAAAATTCACATGTTCTTCAGCTGCCAGAATGGGAATTTGGTGACAGTACAATTCATTCATTTATTTAATGATCTTAATGTCAGCCTGAGTGGATAAAGTGTGCTTTGGCTTCAGCAAGCAGCGATGGGGACCATGCCAAGTGCCGCCAACAATTGTTTCGGTGAATGCCTGCGATACCAGGTACTGCTGCCACAGACAGCACAACAAAATGTTACGTTTTCGGGGGGGGGGTGGTGGTGGTGGTGAGGGGGTGGGGAAATGGGAATAATTTCAAGTTAAACCTGGTGCACAACCTCAGAACTAAATATTTAAACATGAAATAGTTTATTTGTGCAGATGACCCTTTTTTTTTTTTAATTAAAAAAGCGTTCTGGAAATGTAATCAACACAATTAAGCTGAACAGCTTAAGCTCATTGAAAATTACACTTTGTGATATTTGCATATCAACAAAAATTAGATCTTTCTTTCTTTTGAAGAGACAGACACAAAAGCACTTTGAAATCACTTTAAAACACAACGCTGAAGGAAAACATAATACCCAAGTTGGACAGGTTGACAGCTGAATTATTTGCATTTTGCAAATCTAGAATACAAAATGCAAAGCCCAGAAAAGTAAAGTATTTGAAGAGTGACTGTCCAGTAACTAGTATTTATATCTGCATAAGCACTGGTAAGAAGGGGTGACACAAACTGAAGCTAGCCTTTTAAGATATAGCCAGTTGAACTCAGAAGATGTCTCACCAGCTGAATAGTACATCCACAAGAACCTTCAACACCAACTTCATCATGCTAAAGTTGGCCATGAATCACCAGCTGCTGAAATCCCTTTCCCAGCATCCTCCAGAGCTTGGGATGTGCCATGAACTACGCATTAAAAGTCACGACAAGCATGCTAAAGCAACACTTTGGGGTGGAAGTCAAGAATTTAAATAAGCGGTATAGGTTATCTACCCTCAGTTGTAGTACCCTGCCGAGTTCCCTTTCAAATATAATACGGATACTGAGATCAGCTGCATGCTGCAAAACAAAGCATCCAGCTTTAAGCCTGAAAAAAATATAGTATTTTAAAGCCTACATAACCCCAAACAAGAACTCCAGAGTTCCAGAAAGTTTTCAGACCAGATTTTGTTCTGAATTTCACATCAGACTTGATGGTTCTCTAAAAGATATCACGGTCGCCCAAGGACAGAACAGCTTGGCCTCGCCACTTAGTGGCAAAGCACATTTTAATTTTTTTATGTTTTTTTTACAGACATACCTTTTCTTCAGCATGGTAGGAGCCTTTCAAAGACAGTGGCTGACTTAAAAACCAGAACTGTAAGTAGTATCACTAAAAAAACATCTTTCCCTTTGATGCTTATAAGAAGAGTCTCCTGCTTTGTCTGAAAAGATTGAAGACTTCTGTCATGTTTGCTTTGCGGCAAAAGAATAAGATGAGAAAAATGCCAGTTTCAAGGCACAGTAACTTCTACAACTTTTTAATAACACAGAAAAAGAGGGAAATCTCTTTTTCAGACTACCATTAGTGCAGCCATAGCATTAGTTTAAACAGATTTTCAGACGCCACCAGCAACGCAGACATTTAAATCAGTCTACTCTTAGTAATTCAGTAACTCACACACAGTCACTCTCACATGTAAATCAAACTGAAACACAAACAAATACACAATCATCATCTGGCAACCCAAAAGAGAAAATCTGTGCAATGTTTATTAGTTTCCACCTCCCAAAAGCTTTCCAAACTTGGGAAAATCTGTATTTAAGATCTTTAACTGCATTAACTCTTCCTTGCTCTGTGTTTTCACAACCTCAAGAACAAACTCAAAGATCAGCAGCAAGATTTCTTTTCCTACCACCCTGAGGACGTACCACATGAAGCCCACTCCACAGAGTTATTCCTGTGCAGATACTCTTACTCTGAAGCATGAGCCTCATTCCTGCTGAGCTCAACCACTTGGAAAGGAGCAGCTGCTCCGTGCATCTCGACAAGTCCTAACCCATTTCAACACTTTACCGACAGTTTTGCAGAATGCTATTGGTATCGGTCAAGGACTGGATTTTTCCTTTCAAGACACACATTTCAGAAGCCACTTCGCTTATTTTCAGGCACGTTAAAAGCTCTAGAAATATTTTAACCCTCAGACAGATAAAGGATACACAAAGGTGTTACAACCAACAACAGAAACACATTATTTTTGATAACGGAACCGATTTAAACTGATACAATCTCGGTGTGTGGAAATTTGTCCTTTTCTCTCCACCTCGGACAACTACATGGCAAACAAAGGTAAAAACAATTCTTAAGGTACAATCAGAATACAGAGCGCGTAATTTTCCTTTCAGGAAAGAAAAAAAAAAAAATGCTGTCCCATTAACCTAGTTACATGCCCAGCAGCAATTTGACTGAAGTCCCATCAGCAACAGCGTGCCATCACCTACTACAGAAAGAGAGCACACATTCTGGGACATCTTCCAAACATATATAATAAAACATAAGAGTAACATGCACTAGAAAATTTCACTAGCCTAAAAGCTTATTTTGCTCTCCTCCTTTTGATCCTTGGCTTTTTTAAGAACACATTCTATTTTCTTCTTCCAGCTGTTCCACATCATCATTTCCTATTTGGGAGACAAAATGAAGTCAACAGTTTGGAAAGCAAAGCTGTACATAGGAGAAGTTCTTGAAATTACCACCAAGTGTGAAACACAGCACTATGAGAAGTCACAACAACGATGTTCCCTCAAAAAAAAACCAAAAAATTCTAGATTTGTTCCCTCAGACCATGGGGCACGCAAATCCTCCACGCACATCTTCACGCCCCATAACAAACGCCAGTTTTCTCTTCCCCATTAATTCCAGAAAAGCCTTTGCAATTGCTAGCAGACATATTCAAGTCACAGATAAAGTTTCCTACTAAAGAAATCCCTGTAAAACAGTGATACTACCCATCTATAATTCCCCAGAGTAAAAATTCCAGCAACTCTAATCATATTAGCGGATTTACGCACAACTAAACTTGACAGTTGACTAGCCCTGAAATTGCTGGATTAGGGGAAAAAAGAAAATATAGGTTACCTATGACTTCTAAAGAGAGATCTTCGCTGCTTACTCTTACTACAAAACAAAAACAGAGCAAATGCACCAGCTCAGCAGACCCCAACATTTGCTAATGACATGAAAAAGCCTTTCAGCCCTAAGATGATGGACAAAACACACACACACAAATGAAAACCCCTCTGTGTCCCGACATCTAAAAGGGAAGTCATTTGTTCTAAGTCTCCTATTAGTCTCTCACCGACTTTTCCCCATAGATAAAATCACAAACTGTGTTCCAAAACCAGTACTGCGCATTAAATACATATAAATTTAAATGGTTTCTCCTGCTGACTTCTGCCAAAGAACATACACAATCATGTCCTCAGATAAGAAGGGAAAAATAAGTTAGGTGAAATCACATTTTTGGAAGAGCGGTTTTCTCCAAGACATTTCACCACAAAAATCTTACAAAGCTGGTAAAGTGACATATCTGTGCTATAACATGATTAGCTTTTGTCATTAAATAAATTAAAGTTATTTCTGCTTGGAAGAACGCAAAGATGTGCCAAGGCTGGGGAACATCAACAGGGGAGATGGCAGAGAGGTCTAAAAGCACTTAGTTTTTGGCAATATGCTCACAAACCCGTGCCCGATCCTCCCCTGCAGAAGAGTCACTACCATGGAGCGGCAGGGAAAGCCTCTGCGTTTTCAAAGCTTCTCTCACGCTGCATACCCTCCCGAGATGTATGATCTCCACTGCTTCAGACACTCCTAAACAGAAACGCTTCTCAGGCAACACCACTGCCCCTTCTTTTCCCTTCATCCTGCTGAGGTTTCAGAAAGCTCACTCCTGAACTCAAAAAAAACAGAGAGCAAAGGAACATCTCTGATCTCAGCCCAGTTCCTCCCCTCCTTCCCATCTCTTGCCACTCCTTCTCTTTCATGACCATAACCCTACAAACACGGTTCCTTGCGAGTAGCCACCACTGGCATCTGGAAGAGGACTTCCAACCGCGCTCTTGTTTTAGCTACAGTTCAATGTCAAAGCTGCCCAGAAACCAAAGCTGATCTGCGCAGGGAGGCAGAGCACTTGACTCAAAAGCCACCAACGCAGCTCTTCGAGCTGTCTTTTATGCCCAAGCAGCTTTCTAATCCCTGGGTACTCATCTTCAAAGTCATCAACAGATAAACCCCCGAGAGTACGGAGCATCACATACTCTGGAAAAAAGTGACTCGTAATGGAAGTAAGCAGGGAGGGAAGACAGAGTTGGTTCCAAACTCCCAGAGGGTATCAAAGCAACCCAGAGACACTGATCTTTCAGCACGCACCAAAGATGTTCTCCTCGGAAAAATTCTTGAGAACTTTCCCCTTCAGCTCAACTCTGTTCACTAAAGGAAGACAAAAAGCCCTCTCCACCCAAACCCCCCTCAACAGTCTTGATTTAACTAGAAGATTACCAACGCAGGCCTACTCCAACTCAGCCTGCACCCAAACACCAGGTAAGTGCCGCCAGAAACTCACCCCCATTTCACACACAGTCTCTTAAATTCCTGAAAGCAATCCTGTATTTCTTGCCATTCTCCTGGGCTTTTGGGAAGCTGCTCGCATCCAGAAGATGCCACCCAACAGAGCAGGAACCAGCATACCGCTTTCTGAAAGGAACTACAGCAGTTAGCTAAAGCAACTCAGGAAAAACTAAAACAGATACTCAATGACTGAGGCAACGTTAGCAAAATCCAAGTTTCCATGCACAGCAAAGATGTACTTCACAGCAAAATCCCCCCAAAGGCTGACTATTCCTCTCCGCTTCTCAGAAATGGATTTAAAAGTGGGAGAAGAAAAGAAAGATTTTAAATGACCATCTGTTGAAACCCACCCTGAACCTGCCACACGATTGCCCCGCTGCAATAACCTGAAATTCAAACCCCCGTGCCCAGAGATACCCAATCCCCCCCTGAAACAGCTACAGTGATATATTAAGGTCAAGTCTGCTGGTGCCCGCACAGAGACCATCAACGATCAGGAAGCTGAACTCCCTCCAAATGCAAGGAAGTTTGGAAAAGAAAGCAAAAACCTACTGACACCAGCCCAGAGCCCAAGATGGCTCTGATCTCGCTCCAAGGTACGGTGTTAAATTAACCCTGAAGAGTCAGCAGACACGCAACATTACCCAAGTTCAACATTAATCAATCTGTTTGTCCCTTATAGCGCAGTGTTTGCCCATGTCTGGGCTGGGGCTGTGAAGAAACCAGTGACCTAATTATATTGATCCACAAAATTTATTCACAGCATGGGGACTTTTTAAAGAGCAGCTTAATACAACACACACAAAAAAATACTTTACCCTTAAGTGGCTAAAGAGTAAAGAAACACAGTGTAGTTTAACACGCATCAGAAGTACCATCAAGTTAAAAACACAAAGGTCTACAGTAAGTGTGCAGCCCAGAGCGTACCTTCATTATTTTACATTTTTATGGAAGAAGTCTCACTACAGAACAATTGACTTCATCTGGAACTTCTTCCTCAGAGGTAGTCTGAAAGCCAAAGCAAAGCTGGGCAGATTAAGATTTATGTTTGATAACATCCCTCTGTGTGTCATTTCATAGTTACACGCTCCCTCACCTATCCCCCCCAAATAACGGTCAGAATCAAACAGAGGATTTATCCATACTGACAACTTTTGAGCACAAATTCTGCCTGAAATTAGGTTTGATTGTATATTCACCACCACCAGAGCCGCAAAGTTATCCCATCTTACTTTTACACAGAAAATTTAACTTCTTGAAGCCACTACATTAAGGAAATTTCTCAAAGCTCTGTCCTGTCGTAACAGCGGCTCCAACAGCTTCCTATTCAGCACATAACAGAGTGAAACTCCCATCAAAACATTTCTGTTCTTCACATCCATCACTCTCCAGCTTCGCTTTCCATCAATAAGGGTTTTTTTAAATCCCTTCTTCCCCTGTGTTTTTCTTTTCCCTTGCTAACACCTTTCTACAAACGCACATGCTCTTTTTCCTGCACAGCACACACTCACCCAATTCTTCTTTTTTTTCCAATTATACAGATAACCATTTAATTTCACGATGCATTAAGTACCAAAACCACATTTATTTCCAAAGACACAAAGTTCACCATGCGGAAACTGTTCTAGTTTAGAAAGCTCAAGTCAGAGCCTCAGTCTACCTATTAACATATAATAATCCTTCACATCAACAAATAAAACCCTTGCACTGCTGTGAGGAGGAGACCTCACAGCGCTCTGCTCACTCTGAGTTGCCAGAAGAAACCTGCAACTATACTTCATCTGCTGTGGGGTAATGCTGTCTCAATAGTGGTATCAAAACAGACAAAAAAAAAGAAAAGAAAAAAAAAAAGAAACCAAACAGAGCTAAAAATAAGGCTGAACTCAGATGACCCTCTGCACTCCAGTAAATCACAGATGAACTATGCTCCCCAAGCCTCACTTCTGCAGCAGCACTCAGAAAAGGTAACAGCTTTTGTTTACTACCTGGAAGCAAACCCAAGTTCGGCGGAGGACAAAACCAGCCAGGACACCTGAACACCAAAGGTTCACCCAAAAGGTATCAACAACAGAGTACCTGTACATATTATGAGCACAGATTAGTAGTTTAGAAGTTAAGGAGCGGTATCAGTCAAACACAGTGTGTTTTCAAAACAGGGGTGGCTATAAATAAAAATAAAGACTGTATCATATATACCTCCCCACCTTTATACCACCATCAACTTGTCATATCTACCTAATGCTTCCCTGTTCCTCCATACTTCTTGCTCTGGGCGTCCAGTTGGGTCCCAGTGATGGGATATACTGTCACACCATCTCTGCCTCCTTTAGAGTCTCACCCATTCCTTCCCAAGCCTTTTTTTGTCTTTAGGCTGTACTCAGAGGTAAGCCAAAGCTTCGTCTCCCGCATGCAAGGCATTTTGCAACAACACTCACCAAAAGCAAGGACATCCTCCTGTCTCAGCTACAACAGCACAGCCACTCTTGCAAACCACCACCAAGATCGCCCTCAACAACACTGGAGAAGTATTTGTGTCCCTCCACAGTGCTTTCAATGATGACTTGAAAATAAAAGTGCTTCGGAAAGCCCCGCACGCTCCTGATCCCAAAGCCAGCAAACCAGCCCTTCAACTGTCAAGGCACCCCAAATGTCACATTCCCCGTTAAAAAAAGACCCTTTTCCAGCCAAACCAGCACCTTGCTGGAAAGTTCAGCTGAGCACGGACTCCGCAGGTGCACAATGGCCAGCATTCCCACCGTAACACTTGGCACATCACTCAAAACTGAGCAAATTTCCCCTGAGCAGCAACAGTTTTACTTACCACCGCCCCGCTGGCTTTCTAATGACAGCACCTTCACACTCTTTTTCCTAAAGCACACGCTGGCATTACAGAATAGCACAAGCTAGCCAAAAACACCCAGCGGAGAGTATGTCCCTCCACAGCACTCCCCAAAGTCTTCAGAGGTTTTCCTATTGACCCAAACAAATCTGTAACGTCAACAGTCTCATGATTTAAGCAACGTTATTTGTTGTCATGGCAAGAATGATTCTTGCCAGAAGCTCAAGAAAACAATGGACTTAAACTGATTATAACAGAGCTCGGTTTTCCCACCTCAAAACCGAAAGTGAGAGCAAGAAAATGCTTCTACACAGGGAACACATTTCTTGAAGAGCACAGGCATCCTCACACAGCTCAAAACAGCCCTCAGCAAAAATCCACCCCGCACTTCCACGTTAAAACCTAAGTCGCTGCCACCGAGAAATAGCAACACACACTCCCTGCACAGCACGGCCACACCATTCCTGGATCACACAGCCTGGCCATATTGCACTTCAGTACGTTTTTCACTTCACGTTCCCCCTAAAAACTTCGAGGATGGGGAGGGGGGCGGTGAGAAGAGCCAGTTTGCCGAGGGGATGCTGTCGGACGCTGGAGACAAAACCCCATGAGGGCAGGCAGGCTGGCCACCCCACTATCCTGCTGATCCCTGCAGTATTTACCTCCTGACTCGGGGCCTAGTCGCAGCAGAGAACCGAAGACCTTTAAAAAACATTCGCAGCAACCGCCGGCCTCTCTTTGTGGCCGGGGCCGCTTCGGCGGTGGGATTTTCTGGAGCGGGAGCCTTCTCCTGCCCATCACGCGTGGCCTGGCAGAGAAACCTGTTCGGCGCGACATTCCACCCGAGATTTATTTCCACCAGCCAAGTAAGGGGGTGGGGGATATATAAATAAATAAATAAAATAAATAAATCACATGAAAATCGGCCCCAGCTGGGGAAAAAAAAAAAAAAAAAAAAAACACAAACAACAAACCAAACAACCCTGGGTTTCATTTCGCCTGGAAAAAACAACCAAACCAAAGGACTTACCTGGGCAGGACCGGGGGCAAAACTGAGGAGCGATTTATAATTCAAAGTTTACCCTTGGGGGTCACCGTGGCACGGGGGGGGGAAGGGGGCCCGGGGACCCTCTGCCTTCCCGGGGGAAGGGGGTGAACCCCCAAAGCAGCCCGCTGGGGGGAGGGGGCGAGGCACCCCCTCTCCCCACACCACCCCAGCAGGTGCAGCCCCACCGTGCACCGGGAGGGGGGGGACGGACCCACACAGACACCCCCACCCAGCCCCCAACCCACAAAAAGGCGCGGGCGCCCCAACCGCCACCCCCCGCGGGGCGCCCCCTCCCCACCCCCCCGGGCCAGCGGGGTCCCCGCGGCCCCTCGCCCCCCCGGGCCCCGCTCGCAGTGGGAAGGGGCTGTCGCCCCCCCCCCGGGGCAAAGGATACTGCTGGGGCGGCTGGGGCGGCAAGGCCCTGATGTTGGGGTGAGGCGCCGGCGCCGCCGCCGGGTGAGGGGGAGCCGGGGGGGGAGGCGGCCCCGCCGCCGCTGCCGCCGCCGCCCCGCTCCCGGGGCCGGTCCCCGCCGCCGCCGCCGCGCCGGGTTTCAAAGCCGCCTTCTGCGGTAAACTCATCGCCAAGCGGAGCCACCACCCCCCGGCGGGGAGCGGGGCCGGGGCCGGGGGGGAGCCGGGGAGCGGGCCGGGGGCCGGTGCGGCGGCCGGGGCAGCGCGGCGGGCCGGCACCGGCGCCGGTCTCCGTGACAACGCGCCTCCCGGAGGGCTCGGCGCGGGGAGGGGACGGGAGAGGGGCCGGCGGGGAGGGGAGGGGGGGGAGGCGGCTCAGGCCGCGCTGCTCATGAGCTGCCGGCAGCAGGGGGTCTCGGTCCCCCTCCCCGGGGGCAGCGGAGCCCTTCGCGGTGGCGGCTCTCGGGCGATGCCGGCGGATTTTCCTCACTGAAGTAGCGGAGCATCAAACATGGCGCTGCGGCCGCCTCCAGCAGTCCGGCAGGACGGACGCTCGGGCGCCTTCGGGCCGCTCCGGAGCCGCTCGGCCCACCGGCGCTCGGCAATCTTCGGCTCTTTCCGGAGCCGCTCGCCGGCGAGCGGCGCTCGGGAAACCTCGGCTTCTTCCGGAGACCTTCGCGAGCGCACGCGTCCTCCTCCCCGCGTTCCCCCTTCCCTCCACCGCTCAACCCGGCACCTCCCGTGACCCTCGCGCTCGGGAAACTTCGTCTCTTTCCGGAGACCGAGGGCGTGAGGGAGTTCGGGAAGCTTCGGATAGGCTCGGAGGAGGGATTCCCGCCCAGGCGGGAGGCGCTTGGGCCTTTTCGGAGACTCTCGGGAGCAGCGAGGCCGCGGCTTCGGGTGCCTTCGGCTTGGCCCGGAGAGACTTCGGCAACGCTCGGCTGTGAGAGAGGCCCTCGCCTGCGAAGCGGAGCCTGGCCGCCGCAGCGCCCACCCCACTGCGGGCCCGGGAGCAGGGGGGGCTTCCCCCCCAAAAAAGCCACCTCTCCCGCAGCCCCGCTGCCAGCCCTGCGGCCCCCAGCCACATCCCAGGCTCCTGGGGCGGCTAGCAGGGGCAGAGCCGCAGCCCCTCACGAGGGGGGCTGAGGGCTGGCGGCCCTGGGGGTGACAGGGCAGCTGTGAGGGAGGCCCAGAGCCCGTGAGGGAGCCCACCTCTGGCAATGGGGCCTGGCGTCGGGAGGGCCCTCAGGGCCTTGTAGGGGCAGGCATCCACCTCACACCCAACCCACGCCTTCACCGCACCGACGGTTGCCACGCCACTGCCATCTTCAGCGTTTTGCAGCTGGGCTGCTGCACCCTCCCCACGACCACCACCGCCGGGCTGGGCTCAGCAGGAGCAAAAGCGGTTTGTACCATCTTGGGCAGATAAAAAGGACCTCAGAGCAGATTTAAGCAGCCGCTGGATTGTCCTGACTTGTCCTGCTCCACCGCTGGCTCCCAAGGGCTCATTCCAGCCTGCTGGCACCTACCGATGTTCCTGCTGCGCCGCACGTCCCAGTGTACTCCCAGTGCCTTCACTGGGCTGGCCAGTGTTGCTGCCCCATGTCACCCAGCCTGGGGTACACAAGCTGCTTTAGGAAAGTTTTCCATAGTTTATTCCCATCCCATCTGCTGCATCTTCTGGGCAGGTGCAAGTTTAGGAGGAAGATAAAACTTCAATGCAATCACAAATGCTTAAAGAGTGAAAAGCTGCTTTTATTAAACCATTCTCTTGGTGGTATGTTCAGGCACTTGGTGAGTAACTAACTGGTGCTGCAACTGAAAGTTGACTGAAGACAGACAGGGGTCTTATGCATAAAGACAACCTACCCTATGAGTCACATCTCTCCATGTCTCCAGAACAAGCCCTATTTGTAAGCAGAAAACTAAATTTGGGGTTTAAAATACAAATCTGAAGGGGGAGAATCTGGACTCTGTGTTGTTCACTAGATCAAAACTCGGCACAGGACTCAGCAGCCAAAAAATAGTACAAGGGTCTTGAGTACACTTTCCCTTTTCAGTCAGACTCTGAATTATTAAACAAGTTGGTTTGCGCAGGTCAGGTTTAGCCCATGACACCTGACTGTGCAGAAGTACAAGGACTGCAGCATACCCAGAGGCTCACCATCCTCTGAGGTGTGACCTCAGAAGAAAAGCTCCTGCAAGCTGCCGTGCCACTTAAGCCACTGCACTGGCCCTCAGTAAAAGTAGCTCTGCGACTGGAATAGTTTCTTACTTACTAAGGTGCTATCTACAGGGTACAGCCACACCAAACAAGCGTCCTGGGTAGTGCCAGAAGTTATTAGTGGAGCGGGTGGCAGAGGGAAGATGACTAGCATGCTATTTAGTTTCCCTTTCTGTGCTTTTTGTTCTGCACTGAGGCAAGGGAAATGCCTGGGATGAGGTGAGCTCGCATCTACCTCAAACTCCTGGGTGAAACAGGGAATGATGAGATTTAAATTTTTTTAAATGGGAATAAACCAGTCCTCTCCAGCCTGTAAAGAAGTCCTGAATGGGAACTATTTCCATCTGCAGCCCCAAATAAATATTTAGAGGGGGGTTGGATATTTTTTTCTGAGCCAGTTTTCATCTGCAGCCTACCACCTGCCAGATCAACTGCTGATTCCCTACCAGGAAAACCGAAGACTGCAGAGAGAAATGAGAACGACCTCAAAGAAAGGCCAAGTACTCCCCCACTCCCCAAAAATGGGAGAACAAAGGAGGAACTTTTATCACAGCAGGGGGGTTGCCTAAGGACTGATAGATCTCCAGACATCCTGAGAGCTGCCGTGCTCACAGCACATCTCTCCTGTCTGCAGCCTGCTGGGAAGACGGATCCTCCTCCACAGCTTAAAGACTTTGGTGTCATAATTTCGAGGGTGCAAGTAAAGCTGCATGGTCTAGGGGGTGTCGGTGTCCAGCACCATTCCATCAGCCACCTCCCAAACGTGGCACTTCTCCCGGTACATCCCTTCACGTGGAAGGAAATCATACCAAAAGCAAATTAACATCTATGGCTCCCTCTGTTCCACAGAAATAGCTGCCTGTAAACACAGCTGTGAAAGAGCCTCCTAGCTCCAGTATCTTTAGATATATCACTTTTTGCCTGTTCAGAAAGGGGAAAAAACCCAACATTTTCACCATACTGTCTGCTGAAGCTCCCAAAGCATGCTAGCTGTGCAAAGGAACCAGGCTCCTGGCTCTGCCTTAAAGCTCCTCCAGTCTGTGTCTCCCCCCAGCCATCTTTTCACTTTTTTATTTTTTCTTAAGAGAAAAAAAGCAGACAAGTCTTTCTTCTATACTACCCCACGTAGGACGATTTGGCCAATGAAACCTGCAGATTTGGCGAGCCTGAGCAAGTGCCAGCTGAATTCATGCCCTTCCTACTGCCTCTCCATTTAATTTTTCCTCCTATTTTTCCTGCTAGCTTTATTAGCACCTGGGAACCAATGTGTCATCACGGGCAGCTTGAGTTTACAGCGCTGAGCTCTTGTTTCAGAGCATCACGAACCCTTTTTCCAGTCCCACCAGTCTCTCATGTACCTAGCACAGCAGAGATGCTCACAGTCATGTGGCGAAGAGTGCAGTAGGAGTGCCAGAGCCGTTGGTGAACTTGGGGAAATAAAGGATTGAGTTATCACTGAAAAATGGCTGTTTTCCTGCAGGGATCCTCATGAAGAGGAGTGTGTAAACCACAAAGCCACAGCCCTGAGAGCAAGTGAGGACACGCAGCCTCTTCGCTCCAACTGAAAACCACCACAGTGATCAGCACGAGCGGATCCCAAGCTGCAAGGTGGGACTTCGAAACCTGATCACCACCTCCCAGTTGTTGTCCTCCTTCCTTCAGGGAGGTCCAGCTTGTTTGAGAAAGCTTTTGGCCCTAAAAATCTGATGGTCCCAGTAGGTGAGCCCAGCACTGTTGCAGCGTGGTGGGCACTAGATCCTGCTGGGAGGGAGCAGTTCAGATGGTTGGGCTCAGCCTCTTGCAACCTCAAAGTTGTCTCAACCCCACCGAACCTAGGAACAACTGCCATTTCCAGCTCATTTTGGAGTCTCCAGGTATCTGCTTTCACCATGCATGGCAGCGCCTCCCTCTTTGGGCTTCTCCTGCTTTTCCCCCCACTGATCCCTTTCCAACACCCTTCAGGCAAATAAAAAAAGGAAAAAAAAAAAAAGAAAAAAACCCACAACAGCCCTGCCTTAGAGCTTTCCCCATTCTTCCTCCTGCCCAGGCACAGCCCTCGGCAAACGTCTTGGCCCTCTGGGGACGGCTGAGCGCAAAATAAAGCGAATACCACCCAGGATCAGGCAAGCCCAATGCCAGGCACTGGCACACGAGCAGGATGATTCACCTCCTGCCTGCTCTGCCTACACCCAGCAGCCTCCTGGAGAGGCAAACAGCCACCGCCAGCTCCACGCTCAGCACAGAGAGCCTTGACCACAGTGCCCCCCTTGCCATGGTGATGCTCACCCTGGAGATTGTTCCTGCGCTGGGGCTGTCCCCTCCATGGTGGCAAAGACACCACCTGCCTGGTCCCTCACTACGAGGAAGCCCCGGAGAGCCAAAGTATTTCCCTTTCAGATGGTTAAATCGCCTCTAACAGCATCCCACCTCTCCATGTGGCGGGCTGCGCTCCCCTCCCTGCTTCTTGCAGCTGGGAAAACACCCTTTCACTCCAGCCTTGCTCTCCCCACTTAACTCCTCTTTGCCTTATACCCACACGACTCCTCTTTTCCTAGGAAGGCTGGCATTTCACCGCATTTTAAAAGCTGTGGGGCCAGATCCAGGCCAAAATATCACACCAGTAGTGTTGGAGCCTCCTGCCAGCCCAGGAGCTGGGAGCGCAGGCAGCGATGTTCTCAGCTCCACTGCCCTCTATGGGTTTGTGCCACTGTTTCCAGCCAGATCCCAGGGAAAACAACGGCCACAGCTGGTCTCCCAGCTCTGCAGGAAACAGAGGGCCCACAGCAAGTCCTGCAAGCAGAAAGCAAGAGCTCCTACTATATTTCAACTCAATCGGGGAGAGAAAACACAGTAAAAGCAGCAAGAGGGAAGTTTTACTGTCTTATTTGTGCAACACAGCTCACTGCTGTCTCAGTTGCTACCGATGGGGCAAAAACAGAGGGCTGGAGCCCAAATCCAGCCTCTGATAATGAGCCAGAGCTAAATAGCAAACTTTGCTTGCACTTTCCTTGTTTTATAGGCAACAGCCCTCCCAGGTGCTGGGGTGAGGCTCAGCAGGAGCCTGCAGTCCAGGTCCTGCCTTGCATTTTTTGGGCAAGCCTAACAAAGCCATGGAGCATCCACTCAGGAGCAAACGTTGGCCTGCATTACTGAGCTGGCAGCATCCAGCCTGCATCACAGAGCTATAAATAAGGCCGTTTGGAGAGCAACCTGTGCAAGGCCCATGCCGCTGGATCCAAGCACAGCCCGGCCAGCCAAAAACTCACCCGGGAGGAAGGAAAAGCATCCGGGAAAGACCTCCCTGCTGGGGAGATGCGTGGGGCCGTGCCATAGAGGTGGAAAGTAAGCAACCACCCGCAGCGAGTGTGATGTTTTTGGGCACAAAAGCCTGGGTTTAGCCTCCAAGAGAGACAGCAGACGCCAAGCGCAGGCTGGGAAAAGCTGCCTCAGCTCCGTTTTCTAAGTACAGGATCGTCTCATCCATGTGGATGGGAGAAAAATGCAGATAAAGGGACACGAGACTCTCCTGCTATCAGAAAAAAGAACAAGTTGTGAGCAGATCCAGACCCAGTAAAAAGTATTTATTTCAATTACGATAAGCCCCACATGTAGGTTGAAAAAATAGTTACAAAAGAATTCCCCCCTATCCCTCCTTTTACATATAAATATTAAAATCCCTCTACATCTTTACTTTCCGTCTAGAACAAGAAGGTACTCCACAAGACAACACGCAGCACCTGAGCTACTGTCAGTGGTTTCCTCTCAAAACCGCAGAAGTATTAAAAAAACCCTTAAGAAAACCCCTCACCCCATCCTGGCCAGATCTCACAGCAGTGCCAAACCAGCCATGGAGGGACGGAGGTTTGGAGCTGCATGGTCACTTCAGGGCTTGCAGTTTCCTGGGCATAGAAGCCAGGCACGGCAGCGAGCTAAGCAGCAGCAGGAACTGCCTGCACTTGTCTGGGGAAGCTTTTGGGCCAGGAAATCATAACTGACCTCACTTCAGAGGGGACAGGACGGAGAACCAGGCGCTTCATCTACACCGTCACCACCTTGGTTACAACTTTGGCACATCAACTTTTCCCTTTGCACTCCGAAATTAAAGCTAATCCCAGGAGCTGCAGCATCCCAGCACAGTCTTTCTGTGACCCACAGCATCCTTCAGCCCTGATCCCAGGCCTGCTGTCCCCGATTTTCCCCATCAGCATCCTCCAAGGACAGTCCCTCCCAGCGAAACCCATGATCCAGAGCCAGCTAGTTGCATTTGTGGCCTGGGCAACCCCATCCAGCTTCCCCAGCTAAGGGACAAGAGACTGTCACCATGGGATGCTGCACCTACAGCTGCACTGAGTAAAAAAAATTAATAAATATACTTATCTTTTACTAAAAAAAGGCTTTTACATGCATTTTCCCTGAATTTTTCCAGTGTATTCCACAACGCATGAAAAAAAAAATATATATTTCCCCAAAAAAAATATATCTTAAAACATTTTCCATCCTCATGTGCGCATCTTTGGAGAGAGGAAGGTATGTCGGGTGTATTTAGACACGCAGCCAAACCTGGTGGTGTCACGGCGTTCCCTTTATCACCTCCAAAAAAAAAAAAAAAAAAAAAAAGGCATTCTGCCGGGGCAGTGGGTCAGGCTGGAGCACTGCGTGTGTAAATACAGGATAGCGCCCACGGACACACATGCCTTGACACGTGGCCTGGTCACGGTGGGAAAGAAAAGACCCCCAAATCAAAAGTCATTTCACAAATGAGCGAGGGGATGAGTTTTCACAGTGGATCAAACCTCGGACGATACCGATGATGCGGGGCGCCGCTCCGGCTCAGAGCTGGGCAGTTCGCGGCACGGAGAAGTGGTTTGAGCCTCCCAAAAGGACCAGGGGAAATCAGCTGTCAGCAGAGGACGAAGCAACTGGCAGCTGGTTCCCTCATGTGCTCACCCATCACCAGACTTCGCATTTCTTGGGGGGATTCATGGGAGAGCCGAGGGGGCAGCCAAAATGCTCTGCAAACTCCCGAGAGTTGGAGACGGTGCCGATGACACGGAAACGTGAGGGGCTGTGGGGGTCAGTGATGAGCCCCTCATGTGAGCTCTCCGGTGTGCGCACCGAACACCACACCTGCAAACAGAGGAGGGCAAGAGGCACGAGTGCCATCGTCTGCAACCACAGGGCTCTGCTCAGTGCCAAACTGGACCTCCCCGCTTGGTGACCGCCACTGACACAGATCGAGCTCCAGCTTTGTCTCACTTTTTAAACAGCACCACCCCAACCTGGTTCTCCATCCACTACACATCATCTCTGGAGACCTGTTTGGCCATCACACCTTCTCAGCGTCAGCTGGGGATGCCTCCACCCCACAGACACCTGTGCATCCACCCTCTCTGCCCACCACCAAGTGACCTACCTGTGCAAAGCCAACAAAGAAGAGCTGGTGGTTGGTGAGGCCAAGGGTTGGGAGGGTTTCCTCATCCCCGTTCTTTTTCAGCCAGTTTTGATATGCCTGGAGGCCAGGGAGCACAGCAGGCTCAGCGGACAACACCAATCCCACCACACCATGCCCCTCCATGCATCTCCCCAGCCTCATGGCCCTACCCGGTAGGCGGCCTTAAGGCCCCCGTTGTCAGCGATGTTCTCCCCGAGGGTGTGTTTGCCGTTGACAGCCTCGCCATTGACGGTGTAGTTGCTGTACTGCTCCACCATGCACGCTGTCTGATGCTTGAAGGCCTCCACCGAGGAGTTCTTCCACCAGGGACGCAGGTTGCCATCCTTGTCATATTCCCGGCCTGCCGAAAAGCCCAGTAGATCCCTCATCACCCCGCTGGCCACCCCTCTAGCAGCCCAAACGCCTGGCCCTGGCCATACCTTGGTCATCAAAGGCATGCGTCAACTCATGGCCCACCACCACGCCGATCCCACCAAAATTCAGTGACCTGCAGGTGGGCAATGCTAAGATTTAGAAAACAGCTGCTATTCCCCTCAGCCACAAAATTCAGCCTCAAATTTGGGGACAGGAGGAAGTTTGGGAATTCTGCCCTCCCTGTTCTCCCTAGGCTCTTACTTTGGAGATGCACGGGTGTAAAAAGGGGCCTGGAGGATGCCAGCGGGAAAGACTATCTCATTCTTCGTGGGAGAGTAGTACGCATTGACAGTCGGAGGCGTCATGCTCCACCTGCAGGGACACGGACACGGCCAGTGTGGCAGCACAAACCCATCACCCATGTTTGCTCCGACACCATCCACTTATGGTGCAAAGCTGTCGGCCCAAATCTACCCCCCCAGAACATGTGGACACCAAATCCCAGTGCTCCAGATACTGGGATAATTCCCTGCTGAGCACAATGGGGAAGCGGAGCAGAGGACTTACTGATCCCTGTTTGGTGGTTTCCGGAGCTGATCGGCAGTGACCCTGGCTGAGAAGTTGTAAAACTGCATGACGTTCTCAAAGTAGAGGTCAGACACAGCCTCATACTGCAAAAAGAGCGAGGTGTGAGTGGTGCGTGGCGATGGCCCAAGCCCCACTCCTCCCTCCACGGCCACGTTTGGGCCTCTGCAGCCGGCTGAGTTACGGCCACTCTTGTTTCTCCTCCTTTCCAACATCTGCAGAGTCCCGGGAGGGCAATGAATCACCATTATGGAAACCGGCTCCTCCTCTTCCCGGGCAGGGATCCCAAGAGCCCCAGCCACCCCAGGACCTGTCTGCAGCTCTCTGGGAAGTCCCCAGAGAAGGGCCAAGGACATCAGCGAGACCCCTCTGGAGGAAACCTGGGGTTCAAGGCTGCCCTGAGGCCACGGTGATGGGCACATGTCCTGCACATGCTAACAGAGGGGGAAGCAGGAAACCCACGGGACTTCTCTGACCAACTCACATCATTAAACACTTTATCCAGCTCCTTGGGGTCCATGATGAACTTGGGGTAGCCGATCATGTTGTAGATGGCATCTGCCTGGGGGGTGACAAGGACCCAAGTGGTTTTGGTGCCAGAGATGGCAGGACAGGCTCGTCCAGCTCCACCATCCTCCACCATCACCCTCTTCTCCCCAGCACTCCTGCCAGTGCCTCACCTTCTCTTTGGCTGATTTCCTTGTCTCTTCGTCCATCCACTGCAGGGTCTCCAGACTTTCCTCAAAGGCCGTTTTGATCTCTGCGATCATCTCCTCTGCCTAGACAAGACAAGATGGCACAGCGCCAGTCCAGAGCCAGCTTCCCACCCAGAGAGGTCAAGGATCTTTTGCACCAGCGGGGAGGAAGAGGCTAGGAGGCAGAGACGGCACGTGGACCAGTGAAAAACCCAGCAAACGGAGATGCACGGTGAACAAACTAAGGTAGACAGAAACATCAGCTGCCCCCGGCGGCTCCATCACCACGCTTGCTTTCCTGCCACCAGCACTTGCACACTGCTCGCTTGGGGACATACCACTTGCTTGCTGTCCTCAGCAAAGGTGGCCTTGACAAACATGGCCCCCAGGGCAAAGCCCAGGTTGTTGTCCGTGTCGCTGATGCAAAACTTCCAGCGTGGGAGGCAGGTCTGCATGGGACAAGAAGCAGTCGTCAGCGGTGGTGCGGCTGAAGCCCCCCACCTTCCCATTCCCCTGGCCTGCTAGGAGATGAGGTCCACATCCACCTCCCTGCGCCAGAGCTACCACCCCAAAACCTGCCCCACATCTCGGTTTTGGATGCAACACGATGGTGACTTGGCTTAAAAAGCTGTCACCATTTTAACGGCGATTTGGGGGCGTTGGGGGCTTCACCCTCACCTTCTTCGTCCCATACATCACTTCCATGAATTTTTCCTCAGCATCCTGGAAGCGTTGGTCAAGGAAAGGGCTCGTTTTCCGCACCAGGTTCCAGATCATGTAGTTGTTGAGGAGACTGTGGCAAGAGGCAGTGAGCGGGCAGGAGAATATGCTTGCCCACCCTGGGCAACCCTCCATGCGGGCTGGGGTCTCTCACCATTTGTCTGTGGCCAGGATGAGGTCAGAGACCTGCTCCAGGTACTCCTTGGCGTAGACCACAACGGGCTCCGACTCATTGAGCTCCACAGGGTAGAAGACTGTGCTGAGGAAGGGCATCCAGTCCACGGCCGGCGCCAGCTCCTGCAAAAGCCATGCCACTGCTACGGACCCGAAAACCATCGGATGGGGTGGCAGCTGCTTCCCGGGTTGGAAGACACCACATCAGCCCCCATCTGAGGGATTCAGCTGATTTTGCAGAGGCTGGTTCCCATAATAGCAGCATCCTTGAAAGGTCGGAGGGGAGTAAACAATTTCCTCCCGCAAAGGAAAAGAAAGTGGGGCGGGTGTCAAAAACATTGACACACAAGCCATCAGGGCCCCTTTGGGGACACAGGGAGGTGACTGGGCTGACGTCTGCAGCCAGACCACGGGCAGCAGTGTCAGGAGGGCGTTAGTGCCGCAGCAGGACAGCTGCCAGCCCCAGAGGTTGTCCGGAGGCTGGGAGGAACGGGTCAGGGTGGGATTTCCCCAAGGAGGACACGAGCCAAGCTGTTGCACAAGAGCTTCCCAGGCAGTGCTGGCTGGCGCTGGGCTTCCTCAGAAGAGCTTTGTCACCTCCACCCGTCCACCCCACTTCCCAAACTGTGGCGGAGCAGGGAGGCTCACCAATTCCATCCCTACCTTCAGGTCTCCAGCCGTCATTTTATGGTAGATGACCTCCTCGTCCCGGTGCTTCTCCTGCGGGATGGTGATGTTGGCCAACGCTGTCTCAAAGTCCAAGATCTGCTGCATCTGCTGCCGCGTTGACTCCTCATCGGTGCCTCCCAGGAACATCCCCAGCTGTACCATGTAGTTCAGGTACCCAGCGAGCACCTATGTGGTAGGACAAGGGGCAATCAGCATGGTGGGTGCCACCCACCTACGGCATGTCCTCAGCAAAGCCATTTTTCCCCCAACAACCTTACCTTCTCGTTCTCTGTCTTGTTGAGGTAGTAATCCCGTGACGGCAGACCTAACCCCGACTGATCCACCTGGATGACATTGCTGTTGGAGTTTTTGGAGTCAGCGCTGACGTAGACGGAGAAGAAGGGCGAGGTGCGGTAATGCGCTGTCACCTCCCGCAGCGTCGCGTTGAAGTTGTCACCAGCCCAGGGACCTGTGATGTTCCAGCCACCCAGCTGGGGACAGACAGCAACCAGCTTTTAAGTAAGGAGCAACCAACTACCTGGAATAGCTTAAATATCCCCCCCAATACCCATCCTGGGGGGAAACATCTTGAAATGGGGCTAAAAAGCCCAGGAGAGGCAAGACCTGCCTATAAATCCCTGCCTCTCTCTGCTCGCCTGCCCTGGGGGATGCTCTTCCCCAGGAAGCACTGGGAATGGGGTCTGGAAGGTGTTGGGACTGCCCATAGGTGAGCTCTTCCCCCTGCATTTTACAGAGGGAAGACAGCTTTTCCGCAAGGAAGGAGCCAAACCTTTTGGATGAGCTCCACGAGTGGGGTGGCACGCAGCTCCTCGATCTTGCTCTCATTCATGCAGGATTGGTAGTAACGCTGTGCCTTGCGCTCTGCCTCGCTCGACATGTTGGCTGTGGTGTTTTCTGCAGGAGGTACCCAGGGGGAGCTTGCAGAGGGTCCCCAGAGAAAGGCATCCAGCCCCCTGTGGGGGCTGCTTACGCACGCCACAGCCCCAACCCTTCCATTGAAGAAATATTTAGCCCCGTTTGGGGCAAAGTCAGGCTCCAAAAAGGCGCCGAGGATTGCCCTGCTGGTCCCCTCCGTGCCCCAGAGAGCATCCCACACCCCACAGCCCTTCCTGGCCTCTTGCCCCCATCTCCTCTCCCACCCGCAGCGACGGCTCTGGCTCTTTGGAGCAGAAAGATAAAGAAAGAAAAAACAAAAAGCATTTTTTCCAGCAGCTCTGATGTTCTCAGCATCATCCAGCCCCCTGCACTGCCCTTGCCCCTGTGCTGGTGCTCTCCAGCCCTACAGTATTTATTCATGCAAGAAAGAACAATAAACTCATTTTTCTCCTCCGCCTCCAAAAACCATCCTTTCGGTTTTTTTCCCCCTCTAAAAATTCTGATTCCCCAGAGATTGGTTTTGGTTTTCTTTTTTCCCTCATGACACAGCTTGCACCTTTGGCTTCTCAGCTGTGTAGTTTTATTAACTAAAGGTCCCTTGGCTCCAAGGAATTCAAGGAAATGCCGAGCACGACCACTTGGCTGGAGGCCCAGCCCCTTCTCCCAGTAAAACCAGTGCCAGATTTCTGCGGGAAGAGCTGGGATGAAGCCGTTCTGCACCACCCCCCTTTTCCCAAAAGACAACACTCTTCCCAAACCTTCTCTTTTCAGATAATCAGCCCCAGCACAGTGGAAAGCGCTGATAAGGAGCCAGTTGTTTGCTCAGAGCTTGAACAAACCGTCTCTGGTCCCTGCCGGTTGCTCGGATAAGCTGCCCCACTTCAGTGTTTGCACACCGAAGCTGAGCCCAGGATCCTCCCTCCTCTGGGGGATTTTTGGCCCTGAAAAATGGTCAGATGGGCAGCCAGGCCTCCAAAAAGGCTGCTCACAGAAGCTGGAAGCTATAGCAGGAGAAAAAAATCCATATCCTTAGAGTAATATTGGGGCGCTATAGCCTCTAGATGCTGTCTGGGGTACAAATCCTGAATTTCATTGCTCCTGGGAACGCCATCATAGGGTTTGCAGAACTGAGGCTGGGACCCTCCCCCTACTCAGTGCCAAAGAGCTGCAACACCACAGTCGAAAATCCCAGTGGCATCCAGGAGAGCAAACACGGCCAGGATCTGCTTCCCAACTTCCTTGCAGCACGTGTGTTACAGACTGGTTTGACACTGGGTTTACATCCAACCTTACATCCTTACATCCCTGCAGGCATGTTTTTGGCATCCCCCAGACCAAACAGGACTCCTCGGCACCGCAGGGTCCCACTGCTCCTGCGTACTCACCCAGCAGATGCTTCATGATGGCCTGGTTGTGCTCCCAGAGGTTGTTGAAGGTGCCCCAGCGCGAGTGGCCATCGGGGAGGGGGTTGGCCTTGATCCAGCCCCCGCAGGCATAGCTGAAAAAGTCCTCGCAGGGATTCACTGCCCGGTCCAGCGAGCTGAGAATGGAGCTGGTGACGGAGATGCAGGCTTCCGACAGGCACACGGCGGGCGGCCCTGGGGACAGGAATGACAGGTTCAGCTCCTCCACCACAGCACGATGAGCTACACCAGGGAGCACCTTGCCCTGTGACAAGGGATGTGGGCAAATATCCCATCTGGTGCCTGAGCACCCCACCCTGTTCCTTAACATCCCATTCCAGGGCAAGCGATATAAACCAGCGTCCCGTCCCATGCCCAAGCACCCCATCCATGTGCAAGGGACACAGGCATGCATTTCGTCCTATGCCCAAGCATCCCACCCTGGGGTGAAGGACGCAGGCAAGCATCCCTTCCTGTGCTCCAGCATCAAGCTCCAGGGTAAAGGATGCAGGTGAGCATCCCATCCTCACCTGAACATCTCGCCCTGGGGCAAGGGATTGCTTGCATCTCCTCTTGTGTCCAAGCATCCCACCCCACACCTGAACATCCTGCCTGGTACCCAGGAATCCTGCCCTGGGGTGAGGGATGTGGGTGAGCATCTCACCTTGCACCTAAGCTCCCTTTCCAGGGAAATCCCCAGCAATGCACCCCAGTCAAGGGGGCAGGATCCTACTGCAGTGCGAGGACTTACGAGCTCTGTACTGGAAGATAAGACCCAGAAGACACGCCACCAGCACGGCCGCCAGCACCCCCACCAGCACCACCAGCTGCTTCTCAGCGCGCGTTCGCTCAGCCCAGCACCCTGGGCTGCTCCTCGAGCCACGGAAGTTCACCTGTGGGAAAAGCAGCACTGTTTCCCCACCAGCAGAAAAACCCACAGATGCATTCCTCATTTTGCTTCCTAGAGCCCATGGCACGAATTTGGCCTGCAGCGAGGGATCCGGCATGGTCTGGGCTGGGAAAGGCAGCAGCTGCCTTCCAGAAACTGGCCAGGAAGGGCGGCACAATGGCAGGAAAAGGAGCGGAGTGAGTGTTTCGGCTGGTTCACCTGCTACCCCGTGCCACCCCAAACCCCTCCTCGAGCACTGCTGTAACCCCCTGGCTGTCCCTGTCCCCAGTGCCAGCACCGGGACAGGGTGGGGGCTGTGGCGGCAGCGGGAAATGCCTTAACAGGATACTCTCACTCAGCCGAAAAACATCCCCAGGAAACATACTGATGCAACGGCGAGCAGAGACAACCCCACTGGGGAAAGTAAAAATACAGCAGAACTCTGATTTTTGGGGCAGAAAACACCACCCTAGGCAGAGACCGATGGGGCTGGGAGTGGGGCCAGCACCAAGTGCATTGCTCTGGCCCCAAATCTTTCCCAGCGACGCAGCCATGAGGTTTTTTTTCTCACCATCTTCGGCCCTTTTTAAGCTGCTTTCCCACTGCTCGGAGAGGAATTAACCTAATCCCCTTTTGTGCAGGGACAAAGCTCCCACCGCTGTGATAATTGCTCACGCCAGCCACGCTGGGAAGGGGTTCAGCCAGCAGAAAAACTGGGCGGTGGGGTGTTGCAAACCTCCTGGCTCCAGGCGCCAGGAGACGAGCAAAGGGCAGTGGCGGCAGGAGCCAACACAGCTCTGCCCACACCGGACTTTGCCCCACGGAAAGGCTGGTCTCAGGCAGAAAACCCTTCTGCAACCCCCTTCGCTGCTTTGCCAGGACCTAAAATCCCCCTGTTTTCCCCTAAAACACACACGAATCCCTACCTGGAAGCCGTTGGGGTACCCATCGCCTTCGCCAATGGAGTCCAGAGGGTCTTCATCATCCAGCGTCGCCCGCTTGTAGGTCGACATCTGCACAGGGAGATCAGCAAACAGAGGTGCTCAGCGGCTCGGCGTCGAGGAAGAAGAGAAGGAAGGAGGGCGAGGAAGGAATATGCACCCTCTAAAGCCACCTCCTCCTCCTCCGGAGAGCTAAATCCCGAATGGCTCTGGGGTAGTAAAGTGCTGAACAAACGCCGGAGGAAGGTTATGGAAAGCAGCAAGGGCTGGAGCCAAAATCTGAGTAAAGCCCAAACCCGCCTCGCTTTCCCCCTGGGGCTGGGTTGTGCAACCTCCCCTCCAGCCTGGAATAAAGCCGGTTCCTCCTCCACCAGCTCCCAGCCACAGCGGGGTGAGGGACACTCCTGTGCCAGGGACCCCCTGTGCGCCAGGGACCAGAGAAGGGCTGGCAGCAGAGAAAATGGCTTTTCACCCCCAAACTACTGATTCGCTCCACTCCACGCCCCGTCTGCCGACCGTGCGCACCCCAAAACACCCTGTGATGTTCCTCTGAGCACCCAAAGGCAACAGCACCTTGAATTCAGGCTGCTGATGGACTCCCTCTCTGCTCCTTGTCCCCTGGGTGTTATCTTATGCTGGTGCCTGGCTCTTATCTCATCCCCCAGCACAAAAACAAGGGGAAACCTCACAGGTTGGCAGCCGGCCCTTATCATGCCGCCGCTGCTTCCTTCCCCCCTGGCATGGCCCTGCCACCCAGCCGGATCGTCTCCTGCTGGGGAAAACAACCCTCTGCCTGCTGCTGAGGGGGTGAGCACCCCAAAACCCATCCTGACCCCTGCCACTGATGGGCCGAGCGGCACTGGTCACATCCCTTCAGCCCCGAGGCAGCGCAGGGTGGGGGTCTGCATCCAGTCCATCCCGCCGCCATCGTCCCTGAAGGGACACCAAGTTGATCTGAACCTGGCACAGCCATGCCTCAGTTTCCCCTGGCAGGAAGGTACCTGCAACAAACATGCCAGTTCTCAGCCCTGTTTCCAGTAACAGCCTTCCCAAGCCTCTCCTTGCATAATTAATAACGAACTCCATCCTCTCCCCGGATCCCAAATCGCAGCCTGGGATTAATTAGCCACAGAACCCACCTGGGGAGGAAAACGGGTTAAAAGAAACAGGCAGTTTCCCTCCTCGTTGTGCAAAAATCTGCTTCCAGCCCCAAAATCTCCCCCAGGTGCCCCCCTCGAGCCTGCAAACCAGGAGGTGGAAAAGCTTTAGCTGCAGAATTTTATCACTACTGAAATCTGGTTTTACTTTCCATTTTTTCCCATCCCCTTTCAATTTTCACCCGTATTTTTGCATTTGGCACACGGCTGACATTTGCCACTCCAGCCAGGCACAAATCTCCGCTCGCACAGTCCACGGAGCCCCCACGGCTCCAAAGCACCAAATTCCTGGAGTCCCAGCTTTCAGCCAAGGCTTTCACTCTGCTTCCTGAGGAAATGAGATTTTTTTTTTTTTCAGCCATCTCCCACCCCGCCTGCCCCAGCCTGAAAACAGCAGGAAAAAAGGAAAAAAGAAAAAAGAAACAAAACCCACATGGTTTTTTGCTTTCGCTAGGGATGTGCTGGCTCAACCCTTGATCAAACATCAGAGAATCCAAGCTGAGCTTGAACCCCCCCCAAAAAAAACATCCCCCAGGGAAGCACCGAGATCAACCCCCAGCATCCTTAATTTGGGAGATCCTGGGTCCAGGAGGTATTTTTAGCACCGGTACCCCCCCCCTTCCCACACAGTGGGGGCATTAAGGCAAAGCAGCACCCAGCAGCACCCATGGGTGCTCCCCCCGCCCCGCGCCGCTTCCCACCTTGTGAAGCAGGAACATCCCTTTTTTGGGTGAAAACAGGGTGGTTTTTGTTTCTCTCCCTTCCCCCCACCGTTTGGTGAAATCACGATCAAAGCACATTTCCCAGCAACAACAGGGTGGGGGGCACCCACACTTTACACACACACACCCCACCCCACCCCAGGGATTTTTCACTGTTTATAACTTACAAAACTCCCAGCAGGGCCTCAAATCGCTCGATTTCCCCCCAAATCGCCTTTATAAGCAATACACCGCAGGCAGAGGGTACCCACACCGCACAGAGAAAGCGGCCCCCCCTCCCCCCCTCGGCCCCGCTTCCCCCCCCCCCCCCCCATCCCGGGGGCGCGCAGCCCCTCACCGCGGCATCGGGGCGCCCCACGCCGCCGCCTCCCGGCCGCCGCTCCCGCCCGGGCGCCATTTCACAGCGAGCACCGCCGCTCCGGCGGGCCACGGCCCTCCCCTCCCCCCCATCCCCATCCCCCCACCCCCCCAAACCCACCCCGGCACCCCTAAACCTCCAGCGGCACCGCCCCACACCCCACCCCCAGCACCCACGGGTGGCCCCCGCACCTCCACGGCCCCAAGGCAGCACCCAGGGGGCGTAGCCTTTGAATTAGGATGCCCAGGGGGTGATTAGAAAACCCGGGTGTTAATTGGGGGATCTAGTGTTAATTAGGGGTGCTGGGAAAGGGGGGGGGGGCACCCATTTTTGTAGCGAGCCGCAGCTACAGATAAAAAATCCGAAACTTAAAAGGGAGTAAAAGAGGGTTAAAGTTTTTTTTAAAAAAGGGGGGGGGGGCGGTTTGGGGTTGCTTGCAAACACCCGCCCCCCCCAAAGGAAAAAGCGGGTGCTGGGTGGGGGGGCACCCCTCTCCCTGTAGGGGGAAACCCGCTGCAAAGCCCCGCGGCTCTGGTCAAGGGCTGGGTGCTGGGGGGGGGACTGGGGGGTACCCGGGGGTGCTAAGGGGTGCAACGGGGGGCCCTTTGGGGGCGCGATGGGGGGGTCCCTTGGGGTGCGATGGGGGGATGCCACGGGGATACAATGGGGGGGTCCTAGGGGATGCAATAGGGGCGCATGAAGGTCCCACGGGGGATGCGCGGGGGGTCCCACGCGGAGTCCCACCGGGGCCTCACGGGGGTCCCACAGGAAACGCCTCGCCCCACGCCCCAGTTCGGCGAAGTAACCCACAAGCCGACCAGCCCCGGCTCCGGGGGGTCCCCACTCACCATGGCTGGCACCCCGCGCCCACCGGCCCGGCCCCCGCTGGGGCGCGCGCCCGCCTGAGCCCGGCGCGGCTGCTGCGGGGGGGGGGGGGGGGGGGGCTGTACCTGCCCGGGGAGCCAATGAGGCCGCGGGGGGGACGGCCTTCCGCGCCCGCCGCCTTTAACTCCTTCGGGGTGGGGGGCAGGAGCCATTCCGGGGGTCCCCATGTCCCCCCTGCCCCTGAGAGCAGCCCCCCCCGGCAATCACCGCAGCTCACTCGCCGTGCAAGCAGCCGTGCGAGCGTGCAAGCAGCCAGTGTTGCAGGCGCCCAATTCTGCAACCACGCCGTCGTGCAAGCGCACGGCCGTGCAAGTACGCAACCAGTGCAAGCACGCCCGTGTGCAAGCGAGCGGTTTTGCAAACAGTCGTGCAAGGGGGCGCACACGCAATGTTGCAAGTGCCCGCACAAGTGACTGTGCAAGCGTGTAAAAGCACGAGCCTGTGCAAGCTTGCAGTTGCACCATGTATACAAGCACATGACTGTGCAAGCGTGCACGCACCCAATCGTGCAAGCCTGCAATTGTGCAAGCTCACAAGCGTGCAAGTGTGCATCTGTGGGCCGCAATCTTGCCCCCCCCCCCATGTGTGTGTGTGTTTAACAGCCCCTTGAAGGGTTTTGGGGTTCGGCCCAGCCGGATTTGCACACGCAGCCAGGAGCTCCCCAGATTGCAACTCCCCACCGGACTAATGAGCTTTTAAATGAGCTTTTCATCACTGGCAAGCGCCCACAGTGCGTGGGGTGACAGAGGTGGGGGACAGGGTGCCACCCCCCGGCTCCCCACGCCACACCGGCGGGCTGAGCACTGACACCTTCATCGCACCCATGGGGCTGCCAAGGGCAGGGAAAGCGCTAGGGGGGTGCAAAGGGCCGGGGGCTGTGCTGGGGGGATTTGGGGGTGTGCAGGGGCTGTGCCCATCCCCCGGGCAGCGGGGCGGCCTTGGGGCACCCTTGGTGGCACCCCGAAGCTTTCGGGGAGCGGATTTTTGGGCAAAGACTGCCACCTTCTGGGAGAGCACCCGGGGCCCCCGCGGTGGGGAAACTGAGGCAGGGGAGCGTGTCACCCGCCCCCCCCACCCCCGCCACCGAGCCCTGTTTATTGTAGGACCTACAGTAAAGCCGCTTCAGGCAAGGCGTGAGCTGCGGCAGGACCCACCGTGGGGAAACTGAGGCAGAGGGGGGAAACCCCCCCTCCCCCCATCACACACACACCCCCAACCCACGCTCATGTGGCTGGCACGTCTTGGGTGAAAATAATGCAAAATCCGGCAAAACACACCTCTGCCCCCACCCCCCGCGTGGGGGGAGGGATGCTGAGCGCCCACAGCCATCCTTGAGTGCACCCCAGTCCTCCCAGTCCTCCCAGTAAAACCCAGCAGAGGGCACCAGTAAGCCCAGTTTGTCGCCTTTTCTCGCCCCCCCCCCCCCCCCCCCGCCCCGTGCTGGCAGCGGGGGGAGGGTGGAGGAAGGGGAGGGGGAGGAGGAGGAGGAGGCGAAGGCCGGGTGCGGGGGGATTTAAGGGCTCGCGGTCCCCCCGGCCCGGCTTCCTCCCGCCGCCCAGGAGGGACGTGGGTGTCGGCACCCAAGTTTGTGCGGGTACGTGTGTGTGTGTCCCCCCGCCGTGGGAAGGATCACCCGAGGCCCCACTGCCACCCCCGGGGAGGACGGGGGGGGGGGGTGGCCTGGGGAGCGGGGGGTGGGAGAGGGATGCAATGGTGGGGGGAGGATGCAGGTATGTGGTGGGGACACGGGGGTGCGATGGGGACACGGGGGTGCGATGGGGACATGGGGGTATGTTGTGGACACGGAGGGGTGGTAGGGACGCGGGTGTGTGGTGGGGGCGTGGGGGTGTGCTGGGGACACGCGTGCAACAGGGACACGGGGATGGGCTGAGGACACGGGGGTGCAACAGGGACACGGGGGGGGTGATGGGGACGCAGGGACGGCGTGGGGACACAGCCATCTGGTGGGGACATGGGCATGCGGTGTGGATGCAGGTGTGCAACAGGGACATCGGTGTGCAACGGGGACACGGGGGTGCGATGGGGATGTGGGGGTGCATGGTGTATGAAGGGGACATGGGTGCGGTGCACAAGGGGACATTGGGGTGCAACAAGGACATGGGTGCGCAATGGGGACACAGGCATGTGGTGGGGACACAAGCGTGCAACAGGCATGCAGACGTGTGATGGGGCCACGGGTGTGCAATGGGGACATGGGCACAGAGTGGGGACACCGGGACAGGACATGCACTCCTGCTGGGGACAGGGGGGTGTGGTGGGGACGTGCAAGATGGGGACACAGAGGTGCAGGGGGGACACGGGTTTGCAACGGGGATGCAGATGTGCAAAGGGGACATGGGCACAGGATGGGGACACAGAGGTGATGCGGCCACACGATGGGGACACAGCCATGCGATGGGGACCCCAACATGATGGGGACATCGCCATGCAACAAGGACAGGGCCACGCAACGGGGACCCTGCTGTGCCACGCACACGTGGGGGCCGTGTGCCCAGCCCCGGGTTGGTGCCAGTGAGGTGACGCCCCATGGCACTGGTGGCCGGGGCGAGGGAACTGGCATGTCCCCAGGGGGTCACATTGGTGACCATGCAGGGAGGGGACATTTCCCTCCTGTCCTTGCTTGGCTGAGCCCCGGGGCGAAGGTCTCAGTGGGGAAACTGAGGCACAGAGCGGGTGCTGCCCCCCTGCAGCTCTCCCTTACCCAGCACCACAAGATGAAGGCTCTCCTCCTCATCCTCCTTGCCCAGCTCTGCTCAGCATCACTGGTCCCTGGTAGGTGAGGTTGGGGGGGGGGGCAGCACCCCAAAAGTGGGTGCTGTTGGGTGCTATGGAGCCTGTTCCTCCCCCTGCAGAGAGGGAGAAGGACCCCGAGTACTGGCGGCGGCAGGCGCAGGAAACCCTGCGGGCAGCGCTGCGGCTCCAGCACCTCAACCAGAACGTGGCCAAGAACCTCATCCTCTTCCTGGGTGACGGTGAGACGGGGGCACCCACCCCGGGGGGCAGGAGAGGGGGAGTGGGGGCTGCAACAGAATGGGGGCTGCGGGAAAGTGGGCACAGTAAAGCGGGTGCTATGGTAAATCGGGTGAGCCATAAACTGGGTGTCCTGCTTGCAATAAGTTGGCTGCTGGGCTAAACCGGGCTTGCAGTACGTTGGGTGCTGCGCTAAACTGGGTTTGCAACAAACAAGGTGCTGCAATGAACTGGATTTGCGAAAAACTGGGTGCTGGGATAAACTGGACTTGCAATGCACCAGGTGCTACAAAAAATTGGGTGCTACAACAAACCATTGGTGATAAACCGGGTGTTGCAATAGAGTTTGCAACAAACAGAGCGCCGCGATAAATTGGGTTTGGAATAACTGGGTGCTTGCTGCACCCAACTCGGTTTGTGATAAACGGGGTTTGCAATAAATGGGGTGCTGGGATAGCCCGGGCGCCCACCGGCGTTGCATGGCACCCGTGTGGCGAGCTGACGGGTGCCCTGGCAGGCATGGGCGTCTCCACTGTCACCGCCGCCCGCATCCTCAAAGGGCAGCTGCAAAACCGCAAGGGTGAGGAGAGCCTGCTGGAGATGGAGAAGTTCCCCTACGTCGCTTTGGCCAAGGTGAGGCCCCCCTGGGACACCCACGGGGGACGTGACACCCACCGCAAGGTCATGGGTAGGCGGCATCGACCAGGAGCCGAAATTAGGTCAGGGGCGGGCAAAGGGAGCTGGCTCTGTTGCCCACTCGCTGTGCCAGGGTCCGGCCCGTGGGAACAGGGAGGGGGGGTAGGATGAGGCTGCCCGGCCGTGGGAAGCTGCGGGACCCCCCCCCTGCTTCTCCTGGGGTCGTTTGGCTGAACAGAAGGCTTTTTTTTTTTTTTTTTTAATAATTAAATTGGAAGTCTCTGCTGCTCCCCACCGTTTCCCTTCGCCCCGCGGGGGATGCTCGTGGCTGTGGCTTCTCTCTCCTTGCCGAAAAATGGGCTGAAAAAAGGCTAAAAGCAGCAAAATGCAGCAAGGGGGTGATGTGCAACCACGCAGGGGGCTGCAAGGGGCAAAATGGGGGGGCAAAAGATGGGGTGCAGAGGCAGGATGGGGGTCCAGTGCAGCTAAACGGGGTGGGGTGGGGAGCTGCAGGGTGGGGGCGGTGATGGTGGAGCCCCCCTGGGTAGGACTGGTGATGGGGCTGAGGATGACAATGGTGGTGGGTGACGATGGTGGGTTATTTGTCTCCCCCCACCAGACCTACAACACCAACGCACAGGTGCCCGACAGCGCGGGCACGGCTACTGCCTACCTCTGTGGCGTCAAAGCCAACGAGGGGACGGTGGGTGTCAGCGCCGGCGTCACCCGTGACCGCTGCAACACCACCAAGGGCCAGGAGGTGACCTCCATCCTCCGCTGGGCCAAGGATGGAGGTGAGGGGCTGGGGGGGTGGAAGTAAAGCAGTGGGGGGGTTGGGGTGTTCTCACCGTCCCCCAATTTCGTGGTGCAGGCAAGGCAGTGGGCATTGTCACCACCACACGGGTGACCCACGCGACGCCCAGTGCTGCCTACGCCCACTCTGCCAACCGCGACTGGTACTCGGATGGAGAGATGCCCCCGGACGCGTTGGAGGGCGGCTGCAGGGACATCGCCCGACAGCTGGTGGAGAACATTCCAGACATCGAGGTAGGGATCGGGGCAGGGCTGCCTGGGACATGAGCTAGAGCCACCCAGGGAGGGGGCCACCAAGGACACGGGTTGGAGCCAGCCAGGAAGGGGGACAGGGCCATGGGTAGATGTGGGATGAGGACTGTGACTGGGTGAAGGGCTGGGACCCCCGGTAGATGTTGGGTAGGGGCCACCAAAGGGTGCAGGGCTAGGACTGGGAGGGGGTACCAGTCTAGGTAGACTAGGACCACCCCAGTAGATGGGAGGCTGAGACCACCAATGGGTGCAGGACCAGGATTGTGGGTAGATGTGGGGTCAGGGCCACCCATGGGTGCAGAGCCAGAACCCCCAGAAAATATGGGTCCAGGACAACCCATGGGTGCACAGCCAGAACCCCCAGCAGAACTAGGACCAGGACCACCCATGGGTGCAGAGCCAGAACCCCCAGTAGACCCAGGACCAGGACCACCCATGGGTGATGGACCAGAACAGTTGTGTGGATATGGGACCAGAACCCCTGATGGATGTGCCACCAGGACCCCCGTCAAACATAGGGCTGGGACCATGACCTCATATCGGACCAGACCCCCACATCCCACTGAGCCCCCACCTCCACCGCAGCCCCCTCCTTTCTCATACTTCTCAGACCCAAAACCCTCCATTTTCCCCCTGATTCTGCCCCTCACTGTGGATTTACGCAGAAATTCAGCCCTGTAAATAAATACTCTTCTGTCCTTCAAAATAGCCCCAAAGCAAAACATTTCAGCCTGTTATTTAGCTCTTTAATAGCCTCTTCTTCTGTTATTTTTTTCCTTTAATATAATTTTAACTCTGTCCCAGGCTGGAAATAATTATATAGCGGGGGAAAGACTTTTTTTTTTTCCCCTTTTTTTTTTTTCTTAATAATTTTGGCGGCAGTGCTTTGCAGCTTTATAATTCACCTTCTGCGTGGAGAAGGGGGGGGGGGGGGGGGGAGAATAAAAAAATCTCTGCCCGCCTATAAATAACAGAGGCCAAATAAATTGGGCTCCAAAGCAAACAGTGAGAGCTGCGGGATGGGGCTCTGTCCCAGCGGGTTCATGCGGGGACCCCGACGTGGAGCATCCCTCCCACAGGAGGGGAGGAAAAAAATATAAAAAATTGAAGCACCAAATTTGCTGCTAGAAATAGTTATTTTTGTCCTGGGGTTTAATTAATAGGAAGAGATTCAGGGTTATTTTGAGCGAGGTGAAATTCCTCAGGTGTTTTCACCCGCTTTTTTTGTGCAATGCCAGGGTTTTCCTGGACATCCCTCTCCGCCTGGTCTGAGTTTTCCCTCCTTCAACCCAAATTAGGGGGGGGGAAATGAAAAATAATTTTAAATAGTTTTTAAAAATCCTTTTTTTTTCCCCCTCCCCTCTTCTGCAGGTGATCTTGGGTGGTGGGCGGAAATATATGTTCCCCAAAAACACCAGTGATGTGGAGTATCCCCACGAGGACAAGCATCGGGGTACCCGCCTGGACCGCAGGGACCTCGTCCAGGCGTGGCACGAGGCCAAGCCCCCTGGCAAGGTGACAGGGACTTTTTTTTTTTGGGGGGGGGGGTACACATATATCACCCCACTGTAACCTTACAAAGCCGTTCCTGGGGGCAGGGGGGGATGTTTTGTGGAGGGTGGGGGGGATAAAGCAGCCCTGGGGTTGGCAGAGGTGATGGGGAGGTGACAACCTGCTTGTCCCCCAGATTGCCAAGTACGTGTGGCACCGGCGCGACCTGCTGGCACTCAACCTCAGCCGCGTTGACTTCTTGCTGGGTGAGTCCTGGCACCCAAGGGTGCCCCAGCCTCAACTGGGTGCTTTGGGGGGGTGTCCTGCTCCATCCTGGGGTGCTGGGGCAGCTGGAGTGGCCAGTTACTCTCCCAAAGGTGCTGGTTCCCTGCCCTGGGGATGCTGGCACCCCAAAGGGATGCTGGCAAGTCCCCAGGGATGCTGGCACCCCAAAGGGACGCTGGCGGCACCCCAAAGGGATGCTGGCATGTCCCCAAGGATGCTGGTACCCCAAAAGGACGCTGGCAAGTCCCCAAGGACGCTGGTACTCCACCCTGGGGATTCAATTTCTTTTGCCTGTGGTGCAACTCTACAGCCCAGCTGGGATTCAGGATTCAGGATCCAGCCGGGCCGGAGGAAGGGTGGGCTGGGAGCATCCCCCCTGCTTCTATCTAACTGCCCTGGATCTGGTGGCGGGTGAAATACATGAGCCAGCACAAGGCGGCAGTGCTGGATTTACCCCCCTTTCCCCCCCCCCCTTTTTTTTTGGTGGAGAAAAAATGTCCCCACCAGTGTCACTGTCCCCAGGCCTCTTCGAGCCGGGCGACATGGTGTACGAGCTGGACAGGAATAACGAGACTGATCCGTCCCTCACCGAGATGGTGGCTGTAGCCATCAGGATGCTCCAGAAAAATCCCCGGGGGTTTTTCCTCCTGGTTGAAGGTGGGGGGGAGTATGGGTGTGCAAAGGGGAGCAGAGGGGGGGATGCATGGGGGGAAAGGAGGGGGATGAGGGGTGCAAAAATGGGGGATAAAGGGGGTGATAGGAGGGCTGCAAAGGGGAAAAGAGTAGGGGGGTGGAAAGATGGGGATAAGGGGGGGAGGGGAAGAGGAGGGTAGTGGGGGGGGATGGGGCACAATCAGGGCTGTGGAGGACGATGCTGAGCAGTGCTGGGGGGCCGCAGGGGGCCGCATCGACCACGGACACCATGAGGGGAAGGCGAAGCAGGCACTGCACGAGGCGGTGGAGCTGGACCGAGCCATCGGGCTGGCCACCCGCCTCACCTCGCCCCAGGACACCCTCAGCGTCGTCACCGCCGACCACTCACACGTCTTCACCTTCGGTGGCTACACCCCCCGCGGGAACCCCATTTTCGGTGAGTCTCTGCCAGGCCACGGAGCAGGGGGACACTTGGAGACATCCCTGTCCTTCTGACTGTGCCACCACCCCCAGGTCTGGCCCCGATGCAGAGTGACGTGGACCGCAAACCCTTCACCTCCATCCTCTACGGCAACGGCCCTGGCTACAAAATCGTGGCGGGCGAACGAGAAAACGTCTCCGCCGTTGATTTTGGTGAGCGTATTTCGGGGCAAAACCCCCTAAAATTGTTACAGCCTGGCTACAATTAGTGCTTTTTGAAAACTAGTCTTATTTTTGCCTGGTTTTTTATAATTATTTTGTTTTTTCCCCCGAGCACACGCCAACTACCAGGCACAATCGGCCGTGCCGCTGCGCCAGGAGACCCACGGTGGCGAGGATGTGGCTGTGTTCGCCCGCGGCCCCATGGCCCACCTCCTCCACGGGGTCCACGAGCAAAATTACATCCCCCACGCCATGGCTTACGCCGCCTGCATCGGCTCCAACCAAGCCCACTGCAACACCGCCGGCCACCCCACTGCCTCCATCCTCCTGCCCTTCCTCGCCCTCCTCTTTCTCCTCTGCTAAAGTGCCTCTTGCAAACCATGGAGGGGGATTTATTTTTAATCCCTTACACCCCCCCTTTTTTTTTTTTTTTTTTTTTTTTTTGGGTAGCAGCGCCCGGGAAAGAGGAGAGAAAAAGAAAGACTCAGCGGAGCAAAAGCAGCCGCTGGCGGTTTCATGCTGGGAGCTGCCTCTGTAAATAGACGGTTCCTTCCCCTGTAATTAGCATCGTTGCCTGCCCTATCCCGAGCCCACTGCGGGATTTGGGATGGGAGCTGGAGCCTCGGCAGATAAAACCCCTTCTTTGAGCGAGACACGATGGGGCTGGGTCCCAAAAATGCCTCCTGGTCCCTTGGCTGAGAACTGACCCCGGTGCCCCACTCACCACATGTGTGGGTACCCAGAAACCACATGAAGATGGGAAAAAAAATTAACTCACCAGGTTAATTTGTCACCAAAACTCTTGTTTTTTGTCTCCTGGATCATTTATTTTGCTTTAAAATGCTTTGCTTTAAAGCAATTTGCTGCCCACAGAGGGATCTGGAGTAGTTTTGGGGTCAAGTATTGCAGGGAGAGGGGAGAAAAGGGAGATTTATAGGGTGGTACCCACTGGGGCACACCCGCTTCATTAAGGGTTGGGTAATTAGGGGGCGGGGTAATTAGGGGAGGGGGCTTTTGCAGCTGGCGAGGAGGAGATTGAGGCCTGGGGTAGCACCAGAGAAGTGCCCTGGGTGTGCAAATAGTGTTCTAAGCGTGCAAAAGTCACCATGCCCATGCAAAATTATGCCCGAGCTAAACCAACGCTGCCTTGCCCGTGCAAAAGTCGCAGCACCCGTGCAAAAATCACCGTGCAACATGCATACGGCGCCTTGTGCGTGCAAATGGTTCCTCGCCTGTGCAAATGCCACCACGCGGGTGCAAACGTTGCCCTGCCTCTGCAAATACCGCTTTGCCCGTGCAAATCCTGTGCACGAGCAGCCCCTTGCACACCCTGGCTGCATTCTGATTTGCAACCCCCACCCCACCCCAAACACCCCCAAAACCCCGCCAGGCCCCTCCAACCCCACTCCCCCCTCCCTTTTTACTTATTTACCAGCTTTATAACTAAATCTCTGCTCCAGGTTCTTATTAACCAGCAAACTTTGGAGCAGGCAAAGGCGGTGACCCGAGTGCTGCTGGATTTTGGGGGGGTGGGGGGGGCGGGCTACGACACCCCTACTTTGCTGGGTGCCCTTTGCACCCTCGCCGGCATCCCCAACCGCAACCCAGCCCTGGCGCTGGGGCTTCCCAGAAACCAGGCGGCACCGAGCTATGTTTAACCGGTCCCGGGGTGCTTCGTGGTTTTTGGGGGTTCGGGGGGGGGGGGGGGGGGAGGGGGGGAGCTGCTTTTTCTTGACCAGGGCTTTGGCGAGGAGCCGGTGGCCACTGGGGCTGCCAGCCAAATGCCGCTCCCGACGCCAGGTTGGCTGCCAGAGCAAAAAAAAAAAAGGGTGGGTTGTTGTTGGTTTTTTTTGGGGGGAGGGCCATCGGCTGCCACATTTTGGGGCACCCCAAAAATAGGGAAAATCACAGAAAGGCTTTGCTCAGCCTGGCTGCTGCAAAAAGTCCCCAAATCTGTGTAAATGCCACCCCCCCCCCAATAAAAGGGTGGATTTGGGGTGTTTTTAAGACCACACAGAGCATCAGCCCCTGCTGCTGTTTGGGGTTTTGGGGACACCCCTCCCCGATATCAGGGACCCTCCCCCAGCACCCTCCAGCCGTAGCGATAAATAAACCTTTATTTTATACAGGACACATGGGAAACACAAACACGATTTGGGGGAGCTTGAAAAAATAATCCCCCCCCCCCAATTCCAGCATCTGACCCATTCCAGAGTTTTTTCCCCTTAAAATAAAAGGGGGGGGGGCAAGGGGAGCCCCACTTTTGATTTGCCCTGGATTTAAGCCCCCCTTTTTTTTTAGGGAGGGGGTGATGCTCGGATTGGACCCACTCTGCGTTTTGGGGGAGCACCTCCTGTGCGACATCGGGGTCACAGCGGGGGGGGGTGGGCCCTTCGCGGTGCATCACCCCCCCCAAGGGGTACTTGGGGTGATGGAGATTGTCTGGAGGAGGGGACACCCCCATTTTTGGGAGGGTCCCCCCAAATCGTGCACCGGGGATGATGGCTTCAGCTCCTGGCACGGGGGTGGCACGCAGGGGGGACACAAAGGAGTGACCCCCACCCCCGGGGATGGGGGGGGTGACTATGAGCCCTGTGCAGAGGGACATCAGTGGGTGCACCCCAATATGGGGACACCCATATAGGGGTGCACTGGGGGGGGGGGGGGGGGGGGACAGCCTCACCGGGTTATGGGGGGGCTGCTCCAGCTGGATTTTGATCTCGGGGCAGGGGGGGTCAGGGGGGCGGCGGCCTGGGGAAAGGGGGGGCCATGAGCACCCCGGGGGGTCCCCCAGTGCTGTGGCCACCTGACACCCTGCTGATGGGCTACCTGGGGGGGGTCCCGGGGGGGTCATCCGGCCAGGGGGTGTCAGTGAAGGCGTCACAGTGGGTCCCCAAGGGCGAGCGGCTCTCCTAAGGGTGCAGGGGGGTCAAAGGGGTGCTGCCCACCCCCACCCCCCAGCCCCCACCCCCAGCACCCTGGTACCCTGCCCGGCTCGCTGGGCTCCTCGCTGGCACTGCCAAAGCTGCTGGCGCTGGAGGAGGAGCGGGAGAAATCCGGTGGCTCCGGCTTCTCAGCCCTGCTGAGGGACAGTCCCCAAAGCCAGGGACAGGCTGGCACTGCGCCACGTGGCTGCCACCATGGCCCGCCGTGACGCCGTGCTGTCCCCAGAACACCCTGTCCCCACACCACCCATCCCTGCGCCACCCTGTCCCCATGCCACCCATCCCTGCGATGTCCCATCCCTGCGCCACCCTGTCCCCATGCCATCCCATCCTTGTGATGTCCCATCTCCATGTCACCCATTCCTAGGATGTCCCATCCCTGTGCCACCCTGTCCCCACACCACCCACCCTGCGATATCCCATCCCTGCACCACCCTGTCCCCATGCCACCCATCCCTAGGATGTCCCATCCCTGTGACACCTTGACCCCCTGCCACCCATCCCTAGGATGTCCCATCCCTGTGCCACCCTGTCCCCATGTCACCCATCCCTGGGGTGTCCCATCCTTGTGTCACCCATCCCTAGGATGTCGTATTCCTGTGCCACCCTGTCTCCATGCCACCCATCCCTGCAATGTCTCATCTCCTTGTCACCCATCTCTGTGGCATTCCATGCCCATGTCCCTTGTCACACCAACCTGTCCCCATGCCACCCACCTCCATGCCACCCCACCCTAACCCCACACCACCCTTGCCCCATGCCACCCTGTGCCCAGGCCACCCAAGTGCCACCAACCCACTGCATTCCGCCTACCTTGTCCCAGTGACACACAGCCCCTGTGCCACGAGGCTCCTGGGTGCCACCCTGTCCCTCGGACACCCTGTCCCTGCGCTGTCCTGTCCCCATGCTGCCCTGTGCCAACCCTCCCGGTGCCACCTTGTCCTGGGATCATCCCATCCCAGTGCCACCCTGTCCCTGCACTGCCCCGTGCCAGTGCCCTCCAGTCCCCATGTCACCCCATCCCAGTGCCACCCTGTCCCTGCACTGTGCCACCCCAGTGCCCTCCAGTCCCCGTGTCACCCCAATAGTACCCTGTCCCCAAGTCAGCCCATCCTGGTGCCACCCTGTCCTATTGCTACCCCATCCCAGTGTCCTCCAGGCCCCATGTCACCCCATCCCAGTGCCACCCTGCATCCCTGTGCTATGCCAAGCTGCTGCCACCACATCCCAGTGCAACCCTGTCCCAGTGCCACCCTATCCTCGCGGTGCACCACTCCAGTGCCCTCCAGTCCCCATGTCACCCCAATGTCACCCTGTCCGCATGCCACCCCACCCCAGTGCCACCCCGGCCCAATGCATCCCGGTGCCCCCCCTGTCCCCGCGTCACCCCGGTGCCCCCCCCTCGCCGGTGCCCCCGTCCCGGTGCTGGGTGCGGGACCTGCCGGGGTGCCGGCGGCTCTCGGGGGAGCTGTGTGCGGAGCAGGCGCCCTCGGGGGCGGCGGCGGGGCCGTCCCTGGGGGGAGGTGGCGGGCGCTGAGGTGACACCGGGAGGCGACACCGGCCGGGGCCAGCCCCGCGCCCCCGGCACCGGCGCTCACCTGCCGGCCGGCGCCTCCTGGATGCTCTCGATACCGATGGCGCTGGAGCGGCGGGAGCCGAGCGGCCCGGGCCGCCGCCGCGACGGACTCTTCCCGGGCACCAGCAGCGCCTGCGGGTCACCGTTAACCGGGGAGCACCGGGGGGGGGGGGGAGGGAGGGCGGCGGGGGCCTCCGTGCCGGGGGTACCCACCTCTTCCACCGAGCCCAGCCCGATGGCGCTGCCGCGGCGTCCCCGCCGGCTCCCGGGCACCAGCAGCGACTGGGGGCGGCACCGCGTCACCGGCCCCGGGGGGCCCCGGGGGAACGGCGGGGGGGGGGGGGGGGGGCGGGGGGCGGGCGGGGCGGGGCCGCTCAGGTGAACGGGCTGGGCGGGGCAGACGCAGGTGGGGCAGGGCTAGCGCGAAGGGGCGGGGCTTAGCTCCGGGTGGTGCCGCCTGAGGGGAGCGTGGTTCGGCGGGAGAAGGGGCGCGGCCTCAGCCAGGCGCCCGCTGACTGGCTGACTGCGCGGGGGGCGTGGCCAGCGAGGCGGGGGCGTGTCGCGGGGGCGGGGCACTCACGCTGGCGGGCCCCGCGGCGCCGTCGGGGGGTCCGGCGGCGGCGTTGGCGGCGGCGTTGGCGGCGTTGGGGGAGGGCGGTGGGGGGGCCCGGCGGGGTCCCAGCCCCACGGCCTCCAGGGAGGGGCTGCGGCCCCGCAGCGCCCGCTGCAAGGCCCCCCCGCGCCCCCGTCAGCAGCGCCCGGGACCGCCGGGCACCCCCGCCCCGCTGTCGGGGAAGGGGGGGACACACGCGGACCCCCCGCGCCGCGCCCCACCTTGAAGGACTCGAAGAAGCCGGGGGCGGCGGCGCCGTTGTCAGGGCGATCGTCGTCGGGGCCCAGCCCCAGCATGGCCTGGCTGCGGGCCTGCAGCTCCTCGTGCAGCGTCTCCAGCAGCGCCGCCCGCGTCCGCTCCTGCGCACCGCACCGCACCGACTGCGCACCGCACCGCACCGGCCCTGCGCCGCACCGGCCCTGCGCCGCACCGCACCGGCCCCGCACCGCACTGGCTGCGCACCGCACCGCACCGCACCCTGCGCCGGCTCCACACCCTCACCGCCGCACCCCCCGCGCCCACCTCCCCCGTTCCGCAGCAGGCCCGGCACCCCCGCACACGGCACCCCCGCACGCACAGCGCCCAGGGTGTGTGCAGCGCCCGCAGCTACAGCACCCGCCTCCTTCACAGCACCCACATGCGCAGCCCCGCCGCAGGCGCAGCATCCACGGCAGGCACAACACCCACATCCACAGCACCTGCAGCAGGCACAGCACCCACAGCAGGCACGGCACCCGCAGCATCCACAGCAGGCATGACACCCGCAGCACCCACAGCAGGCACGGCACCCGCAGCAGGCACGGCACCCACATCCATAGCACCTGCATCGTTCACAGCACCCACAGGCACAGCACCCACAGCAGGCACGGCACCCACAGCAGGCACGGCACCCACAGCAGGCACGGCACCCATGAGCACAGCTGCAGTAGGCATGGCACCCACAGCGGGCGCGGCATCCACATCCACACCACCACAGCATGCACAGCACCCGCAGCAGGTACAGCACCCATGTGTGCAGCACCCACAGCAGGCATGCTACTCATAGCATGCACAGCACCCATCTACAGGCACAGCACCCACAGCACCCACGTTGTGCTCAGCACCCACGGGCCCCACGGCATACACAGCCCCCTTACAGGTGCACCCCCAAGATGCCCAGCACCCTCAGCACCCCAGCTGCTCAGCACCCTCATTTGCACCCACCTCCAGCTTGGCGAACTTCTCGGCCTTGTAGCAGGCGTACTCGGCGTTGATGAGCTTTGTCAGCAGGAACTCCTGGAACTCTGGGCCCTGGGGGGGCAAGGGGCAGCCCCGGGTGGGTGCCATCCGGAGAACACCCCCTCCCCCAGCAACACCCATGGGTGCTCACCTTCCTGAAGACAGCAGGGTCAGGCAGCGGCGGGCCGAAGAAGGGCACATCGTCACGGGCGGTGACAGAGACCTGGGGTGGGGAGGGGGAGTGAGGGGGCACCCTGTTGCCCCCAGCACCCCATGGGGATGGGGAAACTGAGGCAGGGGTGGCACCTTGTAGAGGGTGCCCTGGGGGCCACCCTGCTCCAGCTGCACCACCACAAAGGCGTGGAGGAAGTTGGAGGCGATCATGTCAGGGACGAAGGGGGTGTTCTCGTCCTGGAAGACGATGGCCACGATGTCATTGCCGATATGACGCTTCCGCTGCAGCTGTGGGGACACGGGGGGAGACACGGGGGACACGGGGTGGTCACACCACAGGGGACAAAGGCAATGACAGACCCTGTGCTCCATAGGTGCCCCCTAGCACCCATGGGTGCCCTGTGGAGCTTTTGCTTCCCATAGGCACCCCTTCAGCACCCAGAGGTGTGCTGCTAGTCCTTGTGCCCCATAGATGGCCACTAGCACCCAGGGGTGCCCCTGCAGCTTTTGCATCTCAGACAGCCCCCCAGCACCCATGGGTGCTCTGCTAGCCTCTGCATCCCATAGATACCCTCCAGCACCCTGGGGTGTACCACTAGCCCTTGCGTCCCACAGATGCTCCCCAGCACCCATGGGTGCCCCAGGAGCCCCTGCACCCCATGGATACCCCCAAAGCACCCAGGTGGCCCACCAGCCCTTCCACCCTATAGGTGCCCCAAGACCCCCTACATCCCCATTTCTCCCAAGCACCCATGTGCTCCCCCTCAACTCTTGCCCCCCACCATCCTCCACCACCACCCCCAGCACCCACGGGTGCCCCACCTGCTGGGCATCCCCCTCGGTGTAGGGCAGCTTGGTGGAGACGTGGAACATGATCTCCTTGTCACGGAAGTGGCAGTACACCGACTCGCTGCCCGTCTGCCCGTGGGTCACATCCAGCCCTCCCCGAAACCTGGATGGGTGGGGGCAACAGGCACCCTGAACCTGGGGCCCATGGGTGCCCCCCACCCAGCACCCCAGCACGCACCCCTTGAAGTCCCGCAGCTGCACCCGTTGACCCAGGACGTCGAGGAATTCGGCGAACGCCGGGCTCTCCTCCGTGGTGCCAAAAAGCTCCTCCTCGGAGGTCTGCAGTGGGGTGGGGATGGGTGCCAGCACCCACCCAGGACCCCCACCACCCTAACCCCACCCCACCCAACCCCATACCTGCCCCAGCTTTTGGTAGATGACCCCAAATTTGAAGTGGTTGCTGAGCACGTGCTCATCAAAGGCGAGGATGAGGCGGGATGCCTGTGGGGGTGGGAGGGGGTAGAGGTTGGGTGGGGGGCACCCTGGGGTGCCCCCACCCATGGGTGCCATGCACCCCCACCCCCTGCTCACCTTGGGATAGAGCACAGGGTAGAACCGATCCACATTGATATCCTCGCACACCAGCTGCAGGAAGGATGGGTGATGCGGTGGGTGGCCCAGGGTGGGGAGGCACCCACGGGTGCTGCCCGGAGGTGTTGCACCCACCTTGGCCATCTGCACCACGTTGGGGAACTCGGCCAGGCAGGAAATGGGCACCACGTCATGCAGGGTGCGGGTGCGGGTACTGTGGGGCAAGGCAGGGGTCAGGGTGGCCCCCTGCCCTCAGCCAGCACCCATGGGTGCTCCCTGGCACCCTGCTCACCGCAGCAGCAGGTGGAGGTGCTCCTGCTCATCATACTTGAGGGAGAAGACGAGGTGGCCCAGAGTGGGGTCCAGGGAGTAGTAGTTGAAGTGCTCCTGCAGGGAGGGGGCCAAGCACCCATGACCGTGCCAGTGGGTGCTGATGCTGGCAGGCACCCGTGCCCCATGAGCACCCGTACCTATGGGGTACCTATGCCCACGGGCCACCCGTCTTATAGATGCTTGTAGGTTCCCCGTGCCCATGGACACCCATGTCTACAATCACCCACGCCATGGGGCACCCATGCCCATGAGCACCCACACTCACAGACACCACCACCTACAGCGCACCTCCACTCACGGGCTCACATGCAATGAGCCACCCACACCCATGAGCACCCATGCCAGGGGGCACCCAGGTTCCTGTGCACCAGCACCCACTGGCACCCACACAAAGGGCGCCGCCATGCCCACGCACACCCATGCCCATGGGGCAGCCAGGTCCACCAGCACCCATAGCCATGGGGCTCCCATGCCCGTAGATACCCACAGCCACATCCATGAGCACCCGTACAGGTGAACACCCATGCCATAGGGCACCCATGTCCATGAGCACCCATGCTTATGAGGTCTCCATGCCCCTGCCCACACACACCCACGGGGAGCCCACCCAGACAGGGAGCCCACCCACCCATGCCTGGAGCACCCATGGGGCCTCACCTTGCCCAAAAAGTGCTTGCGGTAGATCTTGGCCGTGTGGTTGCCCTCAAGCCTTGCCCGGCTGCCGGGTGCTGGGGTAGGGGGGCCCTCGGGTGCCCCGCTTAGCTGGTGGTTGGTGCCCTCGATCCAGTAACCCCCAAACTGCGGCAGGAGGATGAGGGGAAACGGCCCCTCTCGGCCCAGCACCTGCACCCACAACCCAGGTGGGTGCTCCGGCCATCCAGCCACCCATGCACCCACCCAGCCGCTCGCCTGCCCTCGCACCCATCTCTGGGTGCTCTACCTCATGCACGCTGGGGTAGGGGATGTAGTCCTCCTCCGTCTGCAAGACAAACGGGGGGGTGAAGGCCATGCTAGCACCCATGGGTGCTAGGGTGGGGGAAGGCCATGCTGGCAGCCATGGGTGCTGGTTGGATGCCCCCGCCCCAGTGACACCTACCTTGAGTGGTGGGGGGATGGTGTGGCGCTGCTGGGCCATCCTGCTGCCCTGCGGGAGGTAGGGGCTGTGGGTGCCCTTCACCCCACCTTGGGATGGGCACCCTTGGGTGGGGAGCACCCATGGGAGCTTACCTGAGGGTGCAGTGGCCGAGGGGCTGCCGGTGCTGGCTGGAGGTATATCTAGGTGGTGTGGGGGGGTCCAGGGGGGTCCATGGCACTTTCTGGGGGAGAGGAGAGCTCCCCCACAGCCCCTCACCGCGCCGCCGGGCTGCTCAGGCAGCGGCGTTACCCCTGAAGCCTACTGATGGCAGCAAGCCAAGTGCCACCTTGCTGGCTGCCGGGAGCCAGCGGGCCGGGAGCGGCGGAGGGGGGGTCACTACACGGGGGTACCCGGCTGATGAGCGTGTGAGTCCCACCCCCCCAACCCCCCCGGCACCCCCGTCCCCGCCCACCCCGAAGGGCGCCCTCTGCCGGCGGGAGGCGGCACCGCGCGGGGCAGCACCACGGACAGCGCCGGGGACCGCCCTGGAGGGGACACGGCGACACCGGCCCTGGTGCAAACACGGCCCTGGTGCAAACCCATCCTTGTGCAAACACAGCCGGGGAGCAGCCACCACTGCCCGCCCTGCCACGTGCAAACACCCCCCCCCCACCGCGTGTGCGAGCCTCGTGCGAGCACGAACGCTCGTGCAAACGGCGCCCCGTCCCTGTGCAAACATAGCAGCGTGCAAGCGTGTCCCTGGTGCAAAAGGGAGTCTCATGCAAATGGGACCCGTCCCTGTGCAAACGTGACGCTGGTGCAAACACCACCCTGGTGCAGACACGACCCCGGTGCAAAATGAGCCCTGTCCCTGTGCAAACACGACCCATCCCTGTGCAAACACAACGGTGTGCAAGCACATCCCTGGTGCAAAAATGACTCCTGTGTAAATAGGTCTCATCCCTGCACAAATGTGATGCTGGTGCAAACACGACTGTGTGCAAGCACACTCCTGGTGCAAGCATGACCCATCCCTGTGCAAGCACGACCCTGGTGCAAACACGACGGCGTGCAAGCACACTCCTGGTGCAAACACGACCCATCCCTGTGCAAGCACGACCTGGTGCAAGCACAACCTGTCCCCGTGCAAACACGACTGCATGCGAATGCAACCCTGGTGCAAATACGACAATGTCACCCGTCCCCGTGCAAACGCGACCCTGGTGCAAACACGACCCGTCCCGGTGCGCCGGGGGCTGCAGCGTATGTGGGGCAGGGGGGGTCTCCCACCGCCCCCCTCCCCAGAAGCCCGCGGGGGGAGGGGAAACAGGCCCGGGGTGAGGGGGTGGCACCGGGGGGAATGTGTTGGCACCGGGGGGGGGGGGGGGGGCGACCCAAACGTGGGGCCGAGGCGGGGGGGCAGGCTGGGGTTGACTGGGACATGGGGGGCGGATTGCCGGGGGGGCTGGGGGGGTGATTTTGGGAGAGCCGGGGGCAGGTTTGGGGGGCAGTTTAGGGGAGTAATTAACGCGGGGGGGGACAGTTCAAGGGGGAGGGATTTTGGGGACGAGCAGATTTGGGGGTACACGGGAGGGCTGAACCCCCCCCCTCCCCCCCCCGGGCCCCACCGCCCGGACCCCGAGCATCCCCCGCCCCCCAGACCCCCCACCCCCGCGCTGCCGGTACCGGCTGAAGGTCACCGGGGGACGGGCCCCCCCCGACACACCCCCACGGCGGGGGGGGGGCTCCGGGGGTCCCCGGTTCCCGCTCCGCTTGGCGCGGCACTTACCGGGGGTGCGGCGGGCGGGGGCCGGGGCCGGTACCGGGGCCGGTACCGGAGCGGAGCGGAGCGGGGCCCCGCCGCTCGCAGCCACCGCGCCGCGTCACGTGCGGCGGGGCGGGGCGGCCCCTCCGGGGGCGGCCGGCACCGGGAACCGGCACCGGAACCGGTACCGGGAAACGGCACCGGGAAACGGGAAACGGCACCGGGAAACGGGAAACGGCACCGGGAACCGGCACCGGAACCGGCACTGGGAACCGGGAACCGGCCCCGGGAACCGGCACAGGCACCGGGAAACGGCCCCGGCCTCGGGAAACGGGAACCGGCACCGGGAACCAGCACCAGGAAACGGCACCGGCACCCGGCACCGGCCCCGGGAAACGGTGTCTGGCCCCGGGGACTGACCCTGCGGACCCCATCCCCGGTGCCCTCCGCCCCCGGACCGGGTGCCCCCTCCTGCCCGCAGCAGCCCGGGGCAGCCCCCAGGCCCTCCCGGTGCCCCGGTGGCACCCAGCCACCCCCATCTGTCACCTGCAGCTCAGCGGCACCCAGTGCACCCCCCACCCATAAACTCCCCGGCACCCAGGAGACCCCCCCCCCATCACCCCTTTGGCACCCAGGAGACCCCCCACCCATGGCACCCTCCACCCATACCCTCCCTGGCACCCAGGGAAACCAACCCCCCATAACCCCCTTGAGACCAGAGAGCCCCCCTCTCCATAACCCCCAGGAGACCCCCCACCCATGGCTCCCTGAGCATCCCCCCCCATAACCCCCCTGGCACCCAGGAGACCCCCCCACCCATGGCTATCTGAACACCCCCCCCCCAATCCCCTTGGCACCCAGGGACAGCACCCCCCCATAACCCCCTTGGCACTCAAGACACACACACACACCCCCAACCCCCCTGACACCCAGGAGACACCCCCCCTCCCCCCCCAGCACCCAGGACACGCGTGACCCCCTCGGGACACCCCGGCTGGGGGCCCTCAAGGCAGGGCTGGCACCGTCCCCGCTGCCGGTGCCAGGGGCTGGCCGCGAGCCCCCCCGGGAAGCGGCTGCCCGGGCGATGCGCCAGCGCAGGGACGTGCTGGGGACACCCAACCAGCCCTGCAGCTGCCACCCACCCCCAGCTTCAACAGCAGCCACCCCACCAGCCAAGGGGGGGGGGAGCTCCCCGTTCCCGAGGGATCCCCCTTTCTCCCCCCCCAGACCCCGCATCCCTCTCCTGCGGCGACCCCGAGGGGATGCGCAGCCCTAACCCCCCCCACTCCCTTAGGCGAGGTGTCAAGAGCCACCACGGAGCACGGAGCACGTGTATGCGCTTTAATAAGGCTTCCACAGCTCAAATGACAATTTTAATCTGATAAATGTTTGCAAAGAACAGACAAAAGGGGGAACCGGGCCCGTCGGTCGCATCCTGTACCTGTGTCCCCCGCCAGATACGGCACCGCTGCCGCGCGCCCCCCCCCAGCCACCCCGCCCCGGCTCATTCCTCCCCACTGGGTTGAAAGACTCCGAATTTCACCATATTATAAGCTCGAGGAAGAGATATTTTGTAACGTGTTTTTTTTTAAAAAAAAAATTAACCGCAAATTGGAAAAAAAAACCCAAGAACCCCCAACAAAACGGAATTTCCAGGGAATATGTACACAAGCGAGTGCTTCCGTCTGGGAAGAAGAAAATCTCCTGCCCATTCCCGAAGGATGGAGCAGCTTTGGCGCACCGAATTCCTGCCGACGGTCTTTACCTTGGGAAAGAATAAGTGGATCCAACTGGCCCCCACCCCCCCTTGGAGGAGCTCCGGGGGTCCCCAAACGCCGGCTGCTTCACCCCCCATCCCATGGGAGCGGGGAGGAGGACGCGGAGCCCCGGCGCTTGGCTGTAGTTCTTCGGCTAAAAGTGAACATTTAAAAAACCCAGGACTGAGGGTGGCGGGAGGGGGTAACATGCCTCCCCCTCCCTGCTTCTTGCAGCCCCAAACTCCTGCGGTACTTAAAAAAAATAATAAAATAAACCCGATGTGGCAGCAACCCAACTCTCTGCATCACATTTTGCTGCAGAAACAAGTTTAAAAGGCTGAAAAGGAACAGGAAACATCTAACTTACGTTATTACAGAGAAACCACAACAGTGCCCTTTTTTTTTTTTTTTTTTTTTTTCTTTTCCTTTTTATCCTTTTTTAAGCCTGGAAGCGGTACGTTATTTCCTGCTACTAATAGGCAACGGGGAGAGATCCTTTCTGGGAGCTACAGATGTAAAAAAGAAGAATAATTAGTGCATTCCTGAAAAATGAGAATAGAAGGGGGGAAAAAAACCCCAACCCCAAGCTCTTCCCACAGGATACACAGCACCCACCGGCACCCACCCGCGCCCCCTTCGCTGTCTCCGCTTCAGGCTCCCCCAAGCCATGGGCACGAGCGCTCCTGGCAGTCCCCGGACTGGAGGAAAAAGATGTTATGAAAAGTCATTAAAATACCCCACGTTTCTTAAAAAAAAACCCCAAAAAACAAACAAATAAACCAAAACCACACCAACCCCCCCCCCAGTTCACAGAGCCCAGGTGGTTATTCCAAGATCATGGACCGTTTGGAAGTGAAGGCGAGCGGCTGGAGAGCCGGCGGGGGAGGCAGCTCCCGGCCCCCCCGCGCTGGAAGGCTTTCGGAGGCAGACCACAGCTCACGTTTTGGGTTAAACAGATGAAGGGTGGGTTGGTTTTTTGTTATTTTTTTTTCTTTTTTTTTTTTTTTTTTTGAAAGAGCTAGACATTCCTCACAAGTAACAATTTTTCTTGACTTCCATGCTGTACTGAAAGAGTAATAGTGGATCAAAGACAGGATTATCTGTAAGCAGGTTTTACGCCTAAAAGAGTTACTGGAGAACAGATCAAGATGTTTTTGATCTACTGGATTACAACCCCTTTTTCGGACAGATGAGCGCAGCGCAGGGTTGGAGTCAGGGAATACACGGGAATGCCTCCATCTCCCTCGCCTGCAAACACAACGCGCTCTTGCTGCTGCTAAACTTTCCAACCTTCCTGTTGCTTTCATTAAATACAAAATCGGGAACGCTCTCTTGAAGGCAGGGTGTCCTTCAGTGCAATCTGCTTTGACATAAGGCATTTTTTTTTGGGGGGTGGGGTGGGGAGGGGGGGCAGTCATTTCAGAATGGGTTTCTGCCTTCTGGAAGAGTCAAAGAGTTCAGTCCTGTATCCACCTTTTTTTTTTCTGTTTTTTTTTTTTTCTTTTAATGCCCTACCATGTCAAAATCCTCTTCCCTTCTGGTCACTCCTCTGTTGCCAACGGTTTGAAAACCATCAGTGTCCAAGTAAACCAGTCCCTGAGGAGAAAAGACAACGACCAAAAGATGATGATGCTTAACGGGATGAACTTAGGGGGCTTACATAAAGTCGGGGGGGGGGGGGGGAAACACCAACCCGGACGCACCTTTAAATCCTTCTTCAGGCATACAAACTGGGGACAGAAAGAAAAAAGCACGGTGTTAGCAGCCTCCCGACAGTTGTTTCTAGAAGCATCTTTTGTCTGAGCGGTGTTGTACCGCTGCACCTCCCCCTGACAGTGACAGCAAAGCCTCAGCACCTCCATTTTCTACCTTTACGTCCCAAATCCAACCTCAATTGGCCATCCATACCTCTCCCCCAAATCACAGCGCCTTCCCTGAACCCCAAATCCTCCTCACCTTGCATAACGTCGTCCATCGCCGCGTAATCCGCAATCGGTTCATCAGCCTGGGAAACAAAGCGGAGCGGGGGATTAACGAGCAAGCAAGCTCGTTGGGAAGTTCACGTGGAACTCCGGAGGGGAGCGGGGAACGAACGGCTCTCTTGCCCAAACACCGTCTGGGAACACCAAGGGAGGACTCACTCCCGAATCCAGCCCTGTTTTGGGCTGCTGTGCACGCAGCCCAGCAGCAAAGGCCAGCTAATAACTACTCTTGAAAAACAAGAATAAAACAAACCAAGAGGATTTTCCTCCTCCAAGAAGGAACTCCAGGGAGAAGTCATTAAATCAGGCGACCGAGCAGCCACGGGTCGGCACCTCTAGCACACAGTGGTTTTCACATGCCCCAAACCCACGTTTTCTCTTTGGTTGTACAAAAATCAGTTCCGTTCCCTGCTTCGTTCAACTTCATTTGAGCAGCCACACTCTCACGTTACCTTTAATAAAATAACGGACTCGGGGATGACTCCCAGGCTGCCGAGCGTTGCCGTGTCATCGCTCAGTATCTTCCCGTCGATCGACAAATTCTGGTCGAAGGGAGCAACTGAAAATGCATGCATGATCTGTGCCAACACAATGAGACACGCTGATTTTGTGCGGAAGGAAAAACAGCACTGCTGAGCTACAGACAAATACCACGTTCAGAAGAGCAACACACACCTTTCGATGCCACGTGGGATTTCAGACTTTCCCTCCATCCTCCCCCAGCCACGTGCTCCTGATTTTGTGTTTTCTTCCTCGAGACACAACTCGCTGGGAGGAAACCCCTCTTACCTGTATTTTCAGCTCTTTCAGCGTCTGATTAGCAGAAACAAGCAGCGCTTTCTCCCCTCTCACTTTCCGGTGCCGGGTGCTTCGTCTGATGCCTTGTTTTTGGTAAGTGATGTAGCTCTGGTGGGAGATCTTCTGGCGCTTCGCACCACCGTTGGTCTAAGAACAAGAGGCAAAAATCAGCCCAGGTTTGGGACTGGTGGACAATACAACCTCCCCCGTACCCCCCAGAGCGCGTTTTGGGTGACTCCGTCACGTGAAGGAAGGCGTGAAGCACTGAAAAGCCCCGTCAAAAGCAAACCACCGCATGCAAGCATCAAGAGGATGGCAGGACTCGCCTTGAAACCTCTGTTCCTGCTTCCAACGCTACGGCGGGGCGGGTAGCCAGCCAAGCGTGCAAGTCACCATCAATATTTCATCTCTCCAAAACCGAAGCGGTGGCATGGTGTGACCATTAAAATGACAACTTAAGACACTGCCGGGTTTGCCTGCCAGCAGTAAACAGAGGGCGGCAGCTACCCCGTCATGCTGACTCAAGAGGATGATGCAAAAACTAAGGAACCTGGTGGTGGTTTTGATCTCTACCTGGTTAAAATCTGGGTCTTGCTCCCCCTCTGGCTTGTTTTCCTCCCTTTCCTCTTCAGCTTCTGAGCTGCTCACGTTCAGCTCTGGAGCAGCATCCTTCATTACCTGAAGTCATAAAAATCATTCTCCGTAAGTAACCCGAAGGCCACAACCCAGACTTGTCACATCACGGCAGACAGCTTGCGGAGCCCTCCAGGATGCCACCTTGACCCAACGAACAGAGGGAGAGCAGGAACAGCCCAGCGATGGGCTCCCCACGCTCTGCAAAGTCCTCTCCACCCCTCCCCGGCGGCATCGAACCATGGGGGAATTTGGCTCAGGAGAACAAGCTCCTCTATTGAATTGCAGGTGCTTCCTGAGGCTCAGGGCCTACTCTCCTCTCCAGGCAAAGGGAAAGTCTCCAGGGGCCTGGACTGATTTCTTTCCCATTAGCTGGCTGCTTCTCTGGTTCATCTAAGTGTATTACAAAAGCCCTAACACAGAGAAAGGAATATTATCTGTAAATTAGACACTTATCCATCCCTGCAGCAGGCCGACAAGAGGCACTCAGCACCATTATTTATGGGTCTGGAGGTTGTAAGTAAATGAAATCTAAATAATTTACACCAACAGATAAATAACAAGGATGTTCGGTTCTGTGTAAGTCACTCCAGGAGGCACGGATCTGCCAGATGTGAATTCACATCTATGCTTTGGCTGGAGCTGGGGTTTGCAGGAGCCCAGGAGACTGGCGCGCTCTCCATCCTGGATGCCCGAGAGTTGGCTTCTCCGTCAACGTTATTTGCAATTAATGATGCAACTGCAGCTCCCAAACATTCAGCACCAACCACAGCCTCCCCAGAGCCCTCCGGATTCCAGCAGTGCTGCCTTATGCTGATTTTATACAGGCGTGGCTGCCCTCCCGCAGCAGCCGCCAAAGGGGGTACCTGGGGGTTGCAGGGGCCGGGGGGGGAAGAGCAGGGGCGAGGGGATGGGAAACGCTCCCCGGCTTTGCAAATGGAAAGCAGCAGGGAAGGAAGCAGCGGCTTCGAGTGCCGCCGTCCTCGCTGGCGGTGCTGCCGCGCTGCTGGCAGGCATTATTGCTGCTTCGCATCTCACCGAGACTGCCCTGCTAATGAGGGATCTTGCAGGCGAGCGCTCGCCCCCTCGCTCCAGCTCCAGCTGCTCAGCAAAGAATAGCTGCCTGTTTTTTGCCAGCCCCACACGTGTGAGCACAGTCCTGTCCAGCACCAGCAAAAAGAAAAAGAAACCCCCACCCCTCCTCTGCACCAGAGCCAAGATACAGCCTCGGGATTCAGGCTTCCAGACAGGCTGAAAACCCAGAGCTGATGGCTCAGGACCGTGCTGCGTGCTCTGCATCTCGCAACTGAGGTGGAAACCCATCCAGCCTCCGGTGCCCCACGTTCTCCGGGCTCCTGCTCCTCCCTTTCATCGGCAGGGAGGAGGAAATCAATGACAGGCAAGAACACCCCCTCCACCACGCTGCTAAGGTGCAGGGAACATCTTTATCTGAGTTTCTGATGAGCCTTCGTTTCCCCCTTAAAGCATAAAAGAAGCCCTAAGGAGGAAGAATTACTGTAACCAGCTGTTGGGGACCTGTAAAGTCAATTCCAAGCCTTGTATGGATCCCTTAAGACACCAGTAAAGCAGAGACATAATTCACAGCTTCGTAGGGGATCCTGAAAACCATCTTCAAGTTCCCCGCTATTTCATCAGCATGGAGGTTAAGAGCTTATTTCTATCTAGGAATAAATGTCACTTGAGCAACCAGGAAAGGAAATGACAACTATTGGAGAGGAAGGCAAACAAGTAGAGCCCGGTAACACAATTATGAAGACAGAAACGGTTACAACATTGCCTAAAATAATCAAAGCTGGGAACACCTGTGATGATACCTGATACTGCAAAGCGTTAGGTTCGGCAAAAGGAAACCTCAAGACCAAATTTTCAGAACAGCTACTGCCAGGATTTTTCCTATTTACTATTTTTGCCAAAGCGACAGCTCCCACGAGCCGCAGAGCTGGGTGCTTTTTGCCCACAGCAAGCGGCCCTGCTCAGCACCACCATCACAGACCACCCGGCATCCCCAACAGCAGGTCCCAACCCTGCGGGGACGCGGCAGGCTGCAACAGCCTCCTTGCTGCCACGCTCGGATCCTTATTTGGGTACTTGGCACGGTTTCCATTAAATGAAACGGAGCCAGGATGAGCAAGGACGGAGGGAGAGAGCCCATACCTTTTTATTATCCACCACTTTATGGATGTAGATGGTTGCTTGGGTGTACTCACGCAAGTCCCGCTGCTGTTGGCATAACAGCCCTTCTCTGCACTCTGGACAGAGTTCTGGGGAGGCACAAAAGAAAAATGCATTTAATTGCTTCAGCTCCTCGGAGACACCTGCCCGATGCCTCTCACCACTAACCCAGAGCGGATCACATAACCGGGGGCATCTGCCAAGCTCCATGTTTACCACTCAGATCCCCTTAGATCTGATCCTTTATCCGAAAATGAGCCATTTCCCAGGGAGCTGGCACTAATTAGCAAAAGAACAGAGCACGGACAGCAGCAGAAGATTCACTCACGGGGCTCGGAGGTGTAAAGTGCGCTCTCGGGGTCCGCCCTGTCAGCTTGCGTTCGGGTGATTTTGATGACATGATCCACGACGAAGAGTTTTTGAATCCTCTCCCACTCGCTGGGCCATATTAGAGCTATACTGTGCAAAGGAACAAGAACATGCTTTATGACATAGAAATGCCAAGCCTCGAGCTTCTGAAAGCCTCTCCCCCCCCCTTTTTTTTTAAAGTCTCTCAATGAAAGAAAAGCTGCAAAATCAATCCATAACTCCAGCTACACGAGAGGGCCTGTACGCCCAAGACAGAAGCAAACAGTAGCGTCTTATTAGTGACGCTGTTCTGCTCCAGTCACGCCGGAGGGAGGATGGAGGAGGAGAGGAGCGGAAGATCTGCTACTTTTAGTGCTGCATCACTGCAGAAGCTACGCTACGGAGCATGAACTCCAGCCCAGTGTCCAGTGCTCCAGGGGCAAGTCTCAAGGAAAGCAGATCACAAGGAAGCTGGGTGTGCCTATGCCCCGGTCACGTTCAGGGTAGTTTATTGTTAGGAACTAGCCAAGCTGAAGTCAGCTCTCTTTTTTCCCCAACCCAGCATCCTTTGACAATTTTGGTCTTGCCTTGTGTGAAGGCTAAGGTGGGTCTGAGAAAGCCTATGTGTTGATTTTGTTTTAGCAAAAGCATTTGCTCCTCACGTTGCTGCAGCTCAGCGAGCCTCCGGGACCGTTCCCTGAGGCTCGGGAGAGATGAAGGCACCCGGCACAGGCAGACATGTGAAGAGAAGAAACTCACAGTTTGGAGTCTTCTTTGGTCATGGAAGCATAGGTGAACATGAGGCCCCCGTGGGGGCAGAGAAGAGCGCTGTTTCCTACCGAGGACACGGGACTGCATCGCGTCGGCCTCCTGCGTGGGCAAAGGAAAGCGGTTTGCAAAGCTTGGTCCGGTTATTTCACCAAAACCCCCACAACTCTGCAGGCAGCCAAGAAGAAATGGCAGGTGAGTATTTACAGAAGTCATTCCAACAGGGAAGATGAAACTACTGCCGACAAGGAAATCAGATCTGTGTTCCTGTGCGTTGCAAAATTACTCTCCTATCTTGCAGAGATTTCCATCTCCTACCACCAGCAACCCATGGAAACAGGACTGAGCAGTGACCTTTGCCTAAGATACAGCTCCAGACAGAAGAAAAAAACTAATCAGGTTACTATCTAATCCAACCATCTGGTTAAGACACAGTAAACAAGGAAATTCAGTTTCTTACAACGTATTACAACTGATACAAGTCCTGCAAGACCCAGCTCTTCCTTGTTTCCGCAAGGGCAAACCGCAGGCAACTACACACCGCAGCGGGATTCAAAAGCAAAATCGTTATCCACGGCCCACCCCAAAAAGGAATAAAAAGCACCAAAACCCTCAAGCCAACTTACCTGACAAATTTCCTCCATTCTTCTACAAAGAACTGTGAAACAATATACAGCTCATCTGTCTCCTGGAGGTGAAAAGAGGGAAAAAAGGGATCTCTTTTTAATTAATCCAACAAGAGAGAAGCGATGACTGTTCAGCTTTTTCTGCAGCGCTCGTTCTCTTTGAGACCTCCGTGGTTTTACCATGACAACTCCATGCAACTGCACTGGGAAAGCCAAGTAAAATAATTTGGGATCAAGTACTAAGCACTTCCATTACTAATCTTGTGTTTATTGCAAAGTTAGTTTAGCTTTAGATCCAATTAGCTTTAATTCAGCAGGAAACGGTCATTTCCCTTGGAGCACCTAAGACCCCCCAGCACCGCATCTCCTCTCGCCAGGTACTCAAGGTCTAAAGCAGATGCACCCCACGGGTGTGGGGCAAGACAAATCCAACCTGCCTCATTTGCTTCACCCATCGTAATCCAGGAGTTTCTCCTTTTGGCAGCAGCACGGTCCAAAGCCACAGCTGTGCACCCCACGAGGCAGTGGTTTTAGGATGAATTGTTTTCCTGTCCCAACTGATTTGCCGTTAGCTAAGTCTGCTCCTGGGCAAAGAAACCACCGAGATCCTAAGAGCTGGGTGACAAAATCTCTTCCGTGCTCACCTATCCCCACCAGTTTCCCTAATGCAGATTTAAGGGCTCACTCCATCTTTCTGCAGGAAAACTCAATACACCTGAGGAATATATATGTATTTTTTTTCAATCTCCCTTCATGCCCTCCAGATCAAACCGCTCCTCTTACTTTCTTCTCCGAACCTCCACTGTTTTGGACCCGGAAAACTCAAAACGCTCGGGGGAATGATCCTTAGCTCTTTTTTATCAGGCTCCCTTCGGAAATTCAAAGAGAGCAGAAGACGTAGCCTAACTGCCTGGAGAGACCTTCATATTTTGAGCTGACCCATGGTGATGGGCTCCAGCTTTCCAGCACCTACTCCAGCTACAAAAGCAGACCCAACCAGATACCACCCTTTAAATACCATCAATAGGACCTGGTAGGTCTCCAGCTCAACACAGAACATTCCCCATTTAAACCCTTCCGGGGCTCCCCAGTTCCGAGACGTGGATCCATATTGACCTCAATAGTTATTCACGCTGGAGAAGGCACCCAAGAGTGGCAAGGTGCCCTCACATGTAGGAGCAACAGAGGCAGACACCTGCCAAAGCACCTTGGCACGATTTAGGAGTCAATCATTAATCAGTGCTGCGAGACATCCAGGAGCCAAGGCATGGAGCCAACAGCTCGTGCCATTTCTTTTGAGCTGCCTCGAAGCTCCAAGAAAGTCCTGGAGAGAGAACTGCACACTTGTACCAGGGAGAAGCTGGTAGGAGAGGTCTTGCACGACTGCTGCTTCTATTTGCAGGACTTCAGCATTTAGGGAAGCTCCCACTGACCTCTCAGGATGCAGGAGGATGCTGGAGCACACGTGAATTTTGTCTGATCGGTGGCAAAAGCCTGGCCAGCACGGGAAGGCAGACGGAGGGCGGTGGAAAGCCACCTCCACCAGCACAGCCACACCGTTCTGGTACTTCTAGGGGCGGACGTAAACACAGCAGCAATACAGTCACTGCTTATCTAGCTGACTCCAGGCCAGCGACAGCTCTGCTGGCACACGAGCCATTCTCAAGTATCTTTAGCAGGGCTTTGTGCCAGCACAGCTAATCGGGGGAAATCACACCTCGGCACAACACACGTGTAAGCTCTGCTGGCACAGGCTCCCCAGCACAGGCACGGTCTCACTTGGACAGAGTGAACGATTAGCAGGCAGTCTCTCTCACAGGTGGAAAAGAATTTCTAAGGGAGAGGGATAAAAGCTAATAAAACCCGCCTCCAAGCCCTGCTGCATTCCCCTGGACACCCTCCATCCCGGCCGTACCTGAGGCCAGCTGCCCAGGCAAGGCCTGCATTTATCATGGAACAGGTTCTGGAGAGAAGTCTTCTGCTCGCTGGCCATCATCTTGTGCAGAGCTTCGTTCTCCTCCCCTTCGCGCTCCAAAATCTGCACGGAACAGTGAATTACACCACAGCTTCAGTTCCCAGCTGCTATTAAAAGGTGACATTACCTTCTTCCACGCTGCACTAAGTCGTATTAAAAAGAAAACCAGAAATATGACCACGCTATTTACAGTCAACACAAGGGTAATGTTATCTGGCAAATACCTTGCACTGGGAACAGCACTCTTTGTTATTTGGAAATTCAGGGGCCTTTGGGAAATATTGCTTGAGTTTCTCCCAGGCTTCCTTCGAAACCACCCTCCGTTCGTTTTCGGAGATGCACAGGTCACCTGCAGAGAGCCAAGAGAAGGGCTTTGGTCTCGATGTGCTCAGTGATGTTTTGCAGCCCTAACTAGATTTAGGAGATTACGGGGTATAAATGTGGGGGAAGATATTCACGCACTTATCAGCCAACACCATGTCAGCAAAAAAGAGCACAACCAACACACAAAGTCACCTTCAACTTCTTTATCATTTCCTTGTTTAGACAGGAGAAGAAGAAAAAAAAAAAAGACTTTAATTAATAAAAACATCCTTTAGGTTTCAAACCTCATGAACCAAGCAGCCGATCAAATACAAGCGGTGGTAGAGAGATGCTTGGGAAAGCGTGGACAAGCCACAGAGGGCACAGGGCTACTGTCTTCTGATCTTGGCTATCCATAGCTACACATTTTTATGGTGACCCCATTTAGCAAGCTGCAGGCTAACCCCATGCCCCTTGACACAGGATCCAGGTGCTTTCCATGCTCTTAAAGAAGAAAATTACTGCTGTATAATCTCAGATGGCTTTACGTGCCCTCACTCAAGCACTTCATAATCTGCAAAGGCCAGATTTTGCACCCTAGATCTGCTCTAGGGAATAACTGGGGTGTGAAGATATGAAACAAGGTTTACCAGCTATCCCCCTGATGACTTGCCTGCTGTATTTATTTATCCTGATGCTCAAGTCGCTCAAAAAAACCACCCCAAGAATGGTTTAATGTGAGGTATTTGTGCTTGTCTTGTCATTTCAGCAACAGAAGCAGCAAAAAAGTCATGCTCACGCCTATGGACACCACGTGAACGCATGACGACACGCGCTCCAGAGGACAAACAAGGCTTGGGAGAACTGGAAAAGGCTCAGGGATCCAACCAGCCACCTGCCTGCAGGCTTGGTGATGGCCAAGGGGAAACCATAACCCCGTGTCCCTGTGAGAGAGCAGCTGGGAAGTCAAGGCATGGCTGTGCTACGTGCAGTTGCAGTGAGAAAGAAGTGGAACAATTGTTGCAACACCGAGATGCAAACCAGATTTGGATATGGCACGGGAATATTCATGCCTTGACGTGGATTTCACCAGCAAGAGGGAAGCCAAACAGCAACCGCCAAGTTGTGGTGCTGAGCTGGGTCCAGCAAAGGGCACAATACCTTATTATCTCCTTTTCTATAGCCTGAAGAGCTACAGAAAGAAGACCGAGAGAAAAGGCTCCTTCCTCCCCACCCTCTGGTAGCTCTTTAACATTACAAGCAGCTCCTCGGACCAAGCCTCCTCGGACTCCTCAGCCAAGCCTGGATTACTGCCAGCCCTGAAGGGAAAAAATAGCAACACTCCCCCCCTGCTTTTCCTCTAATAAACAAAGATCAGGCTGGACTGCTTCGATGCAGCACTTGGCCACTAGCTCTTCATCCAACACGACCAAACGGTCCAGCTTTACCATATGAGGTGGCAGCGCCAGGCTCCTTTCCAGAGCCAGCAAGGATGAGGAAAAAACCTAACAAGCTTGTACAAATAAGTGCCTTGACAGCGCTCGATTAACGAAAACAGATTAATATGAAACAGATTAATGAGTGAAAGAGGTGGAAATATCAGACCTGGGCATGCAGGGAACAAGTGCTTTGCCATCTGGAAGAAGATGATCCTAACCGCTGCTGACTTGGTTTCCCCCTCCCACTGTCCATGGACATATTTTGGGCACCGACATCAAAGTCTTAACCTGGTATCTGGAAAAACTTAATTCGCTGGGGTAAGGCAGCTATCAAAGAGCGAGAAATTGCAGCAAAGATGCAAAGGGACTTCTTAAGAGAACGCCCGGATGGCATTTCTGGAGGCCAGCCAGACCTCACAGATAAAGCGCTGTTTTTTCCAGCTCCTACCCAAGAAGGCAGGAACTCCCTCCGTGACAAAATTAAGGCTTGTAGGACCAACTACAGATATGCTGATACACTCCAGAGGGAAATTTTTAAGGTGGAAAGGTTGTTTTCCGTGAGCCATCAGAGGTTAGCTCAAGATGATGAAACACGGCCTGTCAGCAGCCCCCATCCCATATTTAATATTATTTATTCTGATATGACCCAAAGTCACAGATCAACTAGCAATTTACCAGCAGAATATTTTCAAAGGCCTACTGGCCTATTTTTATCACGTCTGGCTACATTAAATATTTCATCATCATGCTGCATGCTTTTATTTAACAGCAGCAGCCTCCCGGCAATGGGAAATACAGCGTTAAAGGCTCTGAATAACAGCTAAAGGCGTGACAAAGTGCTTAAACAGTCTGCCTTAAAATGAGGCTTTATCAAGCCATTACTCTACATCCTTGATTAGCCTTGATGACAGGAGGCCTGTTGCTAATTTATGGCATGTTTCTTTCTTACTAGGAACAAGATCAAGCATCCCTGGCAGTGAAATTGATGCATACAAACAGGAGCTTTCTGGAACAGTTACGTCTGGGAGTGACAAACAAGCTAAAAAAGTGAGACTCAAAACAACCAAGGTAGCCAAGGATGTACTTAATGAACCATCACTTAGCAAAACAACAAACATCCGGACAAAACCTTATGTAAACGGACACCAAAGCACAGCAGGTTGGTAAATCGATATCCTTAGTGGTCCCAGCCACTTGCAGATTAGCCTGTGTTACTACAGTTGTTAGGGAAGTGCTCCCGGTTTAATGTCAACGAAGCGAATAAATGGGATACTGTCAGCTTGCACCCTGACTGATTTACACCAACTGTTTTTCTCCGAATACTTGCAGAGCTTCCAGGCGGCTGCAGATCCTGGGTGCTGTGCTTGCTCCATCACGTTGCTTCGTTAGGGCCAGGAAGAGATGCTCCCTTCCGCAGCCCAGCATTCCCAGCAGCATCCAAGCAACCCTGCATTTACACCCCTTTCGCTGCCTTACAAAATTTGGATTGCAACGTGATGGCGTGCTTGCAAATAAACCCTCAAAGTCTGAGGGTCAAGAAACACCAGGAAAACGAGAATGAAGCACATTTCTTCAGTAACTACTCATGTTGGCCTTAGACGGAGCAAAGGCTACAAGGTTAATGTCTTGAGCAGCGGGCAACAACAGATATATTCAGCTCCAGCCCCCGTAGAGACTTACCATGTGGGCAAACGATGTCTTCATTAAAATTTAACTCCTCTTCCTCTTCTCTCTTATCTTCATTTGATTCATCTAATAATAAAAAAAAACCCAACAAAAAACCAAGAAGATTGCACAGAGTTCCTCTCCCAAGGAAAGAAAAAGTCTTTGGGGGAAAGGAGCACGGTTGCCTTTCAAATTGCAGCAAAACCCTTAAACCAGGGGAAACTTTGGAAGGAAATTTGTTATTCTCAAATGTCTTGGCCTCTGGGCAGGCGGGATTACAGCCTACAGGCCATGTAGGAGGGCTTTGAAGTGCATGGAGCACAAGCCGGTCCTTTGTGAGATTACAAAGGATGCATTTGTTACGGCTAAAGCACCACAGGGGTTCCCTGCTCCCAGAGATCTCTGAGTTTAACCTAAACACAAGTCTAGGTAAGAGCACAGGGAGCAGAAACCTTCCTGGCAAAATATTAGTCTGCTCTTTGCCTCGAGGATACTGATTTAAAACAGATGCTGCCTGACAAACTGAGGAGGAGCCTGCCAGGGGTTTGACAAGCCCCACAGTGATGTATAAATTATAGTTAAGAACCACAGCTCCAAAGACAAAAGCACTGGCTACTGAAATGGAGCATCATAAACACAATAATGTGTCAGTAAGAGTCTCTAACGACCTGCCTAACGAGCAAGTTGGCTTGTGAGTAACTCAAATGTACTACTGGGAGTTGCAACCTGTTGTGAAACCAAGGTCACTGCCAAGGAATGAGCAGCATTCACTCAGCACAGAAGTACCCTTTTCTCAATGAATGGTCCAAGGGCAGCGCCAGCTTACAGATATTATCAGGAGGGCTGTGGTGCTCTCCAAGCCTTCAAGCCCAAGATCGATGCCATTAGCCCATCATCTCCACTTCCATTCAGACAAGCTTCTGGCCCTCTCAACAAAATATCCAGTTTCCAAAGCTTTAAAGAGCAGAAGGCCAATAAAAAAAAAAGCCATCTATTCTCAGAGACTGATGATGTGGGCAGAGAAGAGAGTTCAATTAATGATTTTTTTTTTTTCTAAGCTGTGTTTTCCCAGTGCTGCTTTACCAGCTGTGCTGTTTCATCCAGACCTTTGCAATAAACATCTTCATCCCATCCCCAAGGTAATTTTCATGGTTCTTCCTCCCTGTGCAATTTCATTCAGATAAAAGTGGATGAAAAGATCGTGTGTCTGGGGCAATAATTTTACAAGGCTTTGTAAAAGTACTTATTACCTCATCTTCTTCTCTGGATATGAATATCACCCAGCAGTTTCGAAGTTCATCACCTAAAAAGCTCCTTAGAATAAGAAGCTTTTTATTTGATTTATTATCCTTTCCTCCCTACTTATACAAGGGAAGCAAAACAGCTACAGGAACACCTGATGTGTCTAGTGTAGGAGGTATCAGTCGAGAGCTGGTGGGTCTCTACAACAGCAGAAGTACCTTTGTTTTGTGCGTTTCCATTCATTTTTCCGTTACTGTGCTCTGTGTCTTCATCTTGTTCATTTAATTGCTCCAGAGCCAACTGACGCCAGCTCCGCAAGGATGCCTTTCCAACCCAGAACCCATCGTTCCTGCAGAGAGAGAACAGCGTTGGCAACAGGAATCACAACTCCATTCTCCTTCGGAGCCCGAACAGTAAAATCTTTAGGAAAAAGCTATTTAAGCGCTTCTAAAAAAAAAATAGATCTCCGACAATATTTGAAAGCATTGGGACTTACATACCCCTTGACTGTTATCTTCAGCAAGTTTGTAACGGTTTTGTAGTCTTCATTTAACTGGTTTTTCAGTCGCAGGATTCGACACCTTTCTACCACGCAGTCCTTGCAAAGTGCTTTGACTGGGGTGGGGGGAAAAAAGAAACACAATTTATTGCATGTGCGGCTGAGCTGCTCCCTGGTTTGAATGCACCCAGACAGGTGCCTCATGACGGGTGATTTCACAACTAAAAAGGAGATCCCTGGGGTTACTGCCGGATCAGGCCACATTTCAAACTGAAATAAGCGTAAAACGCTTCCATTGAGGTGCGATCTGTTCCTCCAGCTTCACAGCTCTCTATCGCTGGTATCAACGGTTTGCAACTACAGCTGCGAGCCAGGTCATGCCAACACACAGCCACAGGACTCAATAGGCAGGACGGTTTAGGCATATGCAAGGGAAAAAACCCCACAACAAAACCCGTATCGTGGCACTTTGCCAGTTAAACCCAGAAGAAAACCCCCTCCTGCAAAGCTACACCGGACCAACAGGAGTGGAAACGCTACAGCTGCCGCGTGTATTTTCATCTGGGAGCAAGGAGGGTCGCATCCAGGGAAGCAAGTCAGAGAACGCAGCACGTCCACCCATCCCTCCCAGCCGTACTCAACAACAACAAAAAAAAACCTGCAGGCAACCTTCCAGTCGACTAATAAATGTTGGCCTGTTTTTTTCACAAAGCCTGCCTGCGTCACAGCACTTTCTGCTGGTTGTGTTTCGTCCCTATAAGCTCCTAGTAGGAGCTGAGCTAATTTGGTCTCAGTGGGAGTTATTGAGCTCATTTATAAAAGAAACTAAGCCTGGGGCTTGATTAAGGGATGCCCAAAGACTGCAGGGGCTGAGCTGACCCCAAAAATCAAAATGCATGACAGATGCCTGCAACACAAGCACATAGGCTAACAGGTAGGTGCTTCGCCAGAAGGCAGCTCAGGAGAGGCTGGAGGTGAAAGACAGTACAGGATTTTCTTGGCCCGCACACATCCGTGCTGCTCCGGAGTGCGGGCTGCTGGCAAGAGGCAGCACAGATCCACATGCTCCACGAAACACTGCCCACGCAGGATCTGTAGGTGCTGCAGGCACAGAAAGTAATTTTCAAGAGTCTCGGGGGTTGCATGTGCAAGTTTTGTTATTTTCTAGAATCAACTTCATAAAAACCTTCCAAGTATTATGTTTGCTAACCTAAGTGCACCATTGCTTTCTCAGAAATTCCTCCATGCACAGCTCTTCCCAGACAGAGCAAAACTCCAGTACAAAATAGTCCCTGCAATCAGACTTAACTGTATCTGTTTGAATGCTAACCTAATTAAGCGATACTAAAAAAAAAAAAAAAAAAAATCACCCAGAAATAACAGCACAGCATAAAAGCTATGTGCAGAAATTAAGTTACGATGAGAAAGGATGGCTCAAAATGGTGCTGAGATCAGAAAAAGGCTCTAAAATACATCCAGCACACCAGAAGGTGACTTGGGAGAGGGCATTTTCTAGCCCAACACCTTACCGTTCAGCCGGGGCCCTCCTCCGTATCTCCTGTAGAAGAAGTCAGCCACGTACTCCGATATCCTCTTCATAATGGGTATTTTATCCGGATGGAGCTTGCCGTGTGAGCACAGGCAGGCTGTGTTATCTATAGGTTTTGGAGGAGTAGACTCATCCAGCCATTTCTGCAGCCATTCAAGAGAGATGAAGTCATACGGGGAACCTGGGAGGGGAAAAAACATCAAGAGAAACAAGCCCGTGCACGTCAGCTAAGACACAATACAGCAGATGGTATTTTATAATTACCCTGATATTCAACAGTACTTTTAAAAATTAACGGGCTATCACTGTTGATTAAATCTCTGCGGTACAAGTTTATAAACATCAGATACAGCTTCCCCTGTCCAATTCTCATCTTGGCATCGCAGATTGAGAAGACAGGAGCTACGTGAAATGCAGATATGCAAGAAACAAGAATTCAAGCACTCAATATGAAACAGCGGAGCACTCCAAGTAGGAAAGGGAGGGCTTTGGGGGCTTACTGGTGAGGAAAGGGGAAGGTTTTCCTATTGCCCATCGAGGGACAGATATACAGTATTTAAAATGAAAATATTTAACATTTATCATCATATATTAAAAGGCTCTTTCTATAACAGAGCGAGCTCACAAGGGTAAACTGAAAAATAAAAGGCAGCAACAGCAAAACAGACAAGGTCACCATTCGCCTCATCCCTTCAGCGCCCAAAACTTCAGTGTTATTCTCGGCTGCTCTTACAGCCCTGGGCGAGAAACACTCGTGCATTTGAAGATTTCCAGAGCAAACAGAAACATGCTCAAATTTTTTAGGGTGAGCCCCGTTTTTTTTGAAACAGAGCAGCAAGCTCGCCCTTGTTTGCTCAAGGAGAAACACCCTGCACAAAGCCAAGGCCCAGGAGCGGGTCAGCGCCTGTATGAGCGGTGAAATAACTTCGGGTGAATCCCCTATATTTCAGTATCAAGACCAAGTATCAATGTGCAAAACCTTCTGTAAAGGTGACTGGGTAATTAGGAGGCAATTAACCCCATTCTGGGCTGATGGGAGGAGGGCAGCTCTGAAACGAGGGGGAACGTAACCGTTAGATCTATTTCTCAAATGGACACAAATCCTTCATGTTTTATACAAAGGAACAACAGAGAAGCTACAGGAAAATGCTATGTCTTCCAGCTTGCACTGGATCTTTGCAAAGCTGGGCTTCAAACCCTCTTTTCCTCTGCAGCATAAATGAGTGGTATTTTCATCTTATGCAACGCCATCAGAGATACACAGCCATGACCTCCAGAGAATTGCAACGCTGTCAGAAATGGTTTGCTAGTTTGGGATGAAAGCTGCCTCCCCCGGAAAGTACGTTTTTCTGGGGCAGTCTACACAAAGCTGGCAGAAAACGTGTCTGCACAGCTGCAGAGAGAGTCCCAAGCTCCTGCGGGATCGAACCCAGAGCAGCGCTGGAATAATGCTGCCTCCAGCTGTGCTAGCAAGCTGCTGTGCCCAGGAGGACGTGCCCAGCAGCAGGCAGTGGGTGCCCCCAGTACAGTGCTTCAGGTCCCGCCACCCTCAAACTGGGGCAGAGGAGCTCTACCTGCACTTGTAAAAACCCATCTTTTTGAGATGTATTCCTCTGTTGTCTTAGAAATGCTGAGAGCAAACTATTCTGTTCTGCTAAGGGGGAGAGAAAACAACAAGAGTTGGGCTGGTTGCTCCTTTTTAATGGTGACTCACGGCGGATTCATAGCTCCACCACAACTTTGATTTAACGGTGACATTTTAACACGGCTCAGACTCACAGAGACTCGGCAGGATGGGCTGCGACAAACTCCTGTTCGTGAGTGAAGCGCCTGTTGTCTGCAAACTCGGGTTCATAAATTGAAGAGGCAGACATTTACAGGAGCCAAGGAGTCTGCCGTTTGGCTAGTCGAATGTTGCTGCTGGTTCTCAGCACCAAGCAAGGAATATTAAAGCTGAATGTCAAATTTTCTAACAGGCTACACAATTAAACAGGGTTAAAGTCTTTACAGATTTCCTGGAGTTTTTAGGAGATGCACATAGGGGAGAGAAGTTCCATCCATGCTGGATGGGCCAAGCAAGTGCCCCTGCACGTGTTTGGAAGGAGATGGGAGAGGAAAACAAGGTGGAGAATAAAAATCCTCGTGCCCAGACGTGCTAAGGCAGCAAGACACAAGGAGTAGCAGGAAAGGATTAACCCCAGCCATTCATCAGGCTGACTACGAAGCTTAGACACGGAACTCTGAAGCGCTGGCAGGGATGAATCAAACCATTTTCTGCTGGAGGTCAGGCATTCTTGTACCCTGTTACCTGCTGATTAATTTGGATCAACAGCTCCCAAACTTGCTGTGAGTTGGCAATTTGAGACTGGCCAGTTATTCTGCCTCGATGCCAGTAACCGCTAACGAGACGAGCTGCTCACCAGGCAGAAGAAAACAGTCACAATGCATGGAAGCACACAGGAGACTGACTGATGGGGAAGGAGGGAGAGGGAATTAACGACGCCAGAGGCCACGAGAATGAGTAAAAAAGGAGAAAAATAGGTTAAGGCAGAAAAACAAGAGAGGGAAAGCAAATCCTAAGCATGCAGCAACAATAGACAGCCATCGCTTTCCTCGTTTGAGAGGGTTACAGCTAATGCCTTCCAGCGAAGTGCAGGCCACAGAAGAGAGTTGTGGGTTAGTCACAAAACAGTACTAATCTTAACAACGGTCTACTAGAAAATACTACCACAATATCTTACAGACCAGCTTCAGCGGGTAACCTTTTGTAGAGCTCCTTCACCTCTTCGTGTTTGATTTTGCCTCTGGCCACGCTCTGTTTGCGCATCTCAGCCATTTCATTGCACCACTCCTCAAACTTGCAGTTATCGCGCTCTACCAGCTCCTGCAGAAAAGCTGTTGGGAAGAAGAAAAAGCAGTCATTTTAAAGGAAAAGGCCAATTATGTTAATCATCCCTGCGATCGGTTAACTGGGGGATAACGAGCAAGCCTAAAAATTACCCCACGCAGCAAATGACATACGAGGTTTTCCCGACAGCCCAGTGCATGGACGTTGCTCTCTCCAATATTTATGGTTGTAGATGATTAAATGCAACTGTCCTGGGCAATACAACGGTGCCCAAGAAAATAATTTACTCGGGGTTGGTTGCTGCATTAAGAGAGAAACCCTTTGCTTGCTAACAAGCCTACGCCCAGCGCTGGCAGTTGTGCAAAGTGCAGTGGGGTTTGGTGAGAGGCTGCAGAGCCGAAGCACAGCAGGACGCTTTGCTGCTCGCTTCAGTCCCTCCCTGCTCTTCCTCTTGCTCCAGCCACTTCTCTGCCTCCCACCAAGAGCAGCTTCTCCGTGCTGCCAAGGACCCATCATTCCCAGAGGAGAAGGAAGAGCTTTTCACCCTACGGATACACCCCAAGCCTGTCCCGATGTGCAGCCCCGCAGGTACACGTGATCTCAGCGTGAAGGGTCAAGCACATTGCAAACCCAAGGGCAAAAAGCCCTCAGGAGATGTGAGATAAGCCGGGACAGATCCTGCTGTTGACGGAAAGGTGAGAGAAATGGGAATTTTTGCTGTTGTCGATGGAAAAAACCCAACCAAACCAAACCTCAGCAGGGGAAAGAAGAAGATAAAACACTTCCCTCGCAGGGCTGGTGTAAGGAAGGGGGAAAGCATTGCTTATCTGAAGCCTCTTCCTATTCAGCAGTATTTTGAAGAGCCAAAATATTTCCAGAAAGCTTAACACTTGTGCAGCCAGGGAGCACAATATCCACCTTGGGAGAACACACAGTATTAAAAAACAACCAGCTTGACCCCCTTGAGGTCAGAGCCAAGTTACGTCTCTCCACCGTCCCGGAAAAGCCGCTTTTAACAGCATCAAAGCAAAATGCCTCAAATTTACAGTTGCATGAAACCTCCCCGCAACCGCACAGCTCGACTGCTGCCCTTCGCTCCCTGTTCCCTGGCAGGCTTCCATGTGAAACAAAGGCAACCGCGGGGCTGCGCAGGAATTTGGAGCTGGGTGGAGAGGCTTTTGCCGAGTTATTGTTTTGGGCAGAGGGGTAGGAGGAAAAGGAGCGCAAGAGAGCTCAGGGAACAGACCGAAATTGCAGATCCGAGGCAGGAATTGTCACTAATTCCCAAAGCTGTGGGGTTCAGAGGGTGGGTTTTAGTGGTGGTGGGGCTGGAAAAGGATCGGCGCTGTTATTGGAGGGGGGAAAAGCTGTACAATTTACCCCCTTCACATCCAGATAACCTGAACGAACAGCAGAGGTCCAAAGGGGTTACCCACCTCCGCTGTCCCCGCTTTGCAGAAGAGTAGAGAAGGTGGAACACACCTCCATCCCCATCAGCACCAGGGGCCTAATTAATATTTCCAATCAAGTAGCACGCAAATGCGAAGCATCATTAAATCCACAGGCCAAACCTACAGGGATTTCTGCCACCCCCAGCAATTCTAAAGCAAGACACGAGCACGCTCGTACAAAACTCCTGTTAAGGGCTTGCATCCTCTTATTTCCATGCCATTTGTTCTCAATATGGCAAAGATTAAGCACTCGCAGAAGAAACCTGACATTTGTCAGGATTATTCACCTCCAGCACAGTACATGCACTGCCGATGACATTTAACCACGCTGTTCTTCGCCTTCAGGAACCCGAGCGGTTCCTGTGGGATGCCAGCTGTGAATCCCAACGCTCCCGCTGCCGCACGTGGCTCCCAGCGGGATGACCTCCTCCTAACGCCTCCCCACCTTGTCTTGCTGGTTAAGTTATTGAGGTCTGAGGGCACAGGGGGCAGATGATCAGGCTGATATTATTTAAGCGCTAGGAAAGCCCAGGGGTTTCACTGATTGTGACACCGAGTGGCACCTTTGGGGACAGTGGTCACAAAAGGGGCTCTGAGCAAGACCCTGACTCCTGGCCTGCCTGGAGCATCACCAGACGAGATGGGGAGGCCAAGAGAGTCAAAGCTCACTCACCTGGTACTTCGATTGTCAGAGACTTCTCCCGGGTTTGCAGCCTGTATACCAGCATGTAAGCATTGCGCGAGCAGTGAGTCCCTTTCCCACACTTAGGTTTACGAGTCTGGGATTTAGAAGGCTCCGCTGTGGTACAGAAGGCAAAACACAATAAACACACAAGCTCGCTTACTGATTCTTCGTTAACGGGACAAGTTTGCCACCTAGCCAGCTTCCCTCTCCCCGCTGTGCTCTGCCAGGCCTCTTTTTGCCAAGCACTGGGCTTGGCATGAGCCAAAATTGCATCCCAAAGAAAGGCCCAAATCCCTCCAGCATTTCTGGAGGCAGGGTAGTTCAAAGGGACTAAAATTAGGAGCCTGTTCTGAACTGCCCTTCTACAAAAGCCTTTCTTCTCTCCCCAGTTAAACCTCAGCAACTCTTGTAAAAACATCCTTTCTCCCCAGTGACTCTTGTTCTGGTGTCCTGATACCAAAGAACAGAGTCAAATCCTCAGAGAAAAGAATCTTATTTACAGGTGATCGTGTATGTGAAAAAACACGTCCTTCTGTTAGGCAACAAAGCTTTTTGGGAGCAAACACCCACGGAAACGGTTATTACAGCGCAGCTGGTGGTGCGATGTAAACTCCTGTTGCAAGAGCTGCCGTTTCCAGCAGACTGTCAGGCAAGGAAAAAACAATCTATAGCTGCAACTGCAAAAATCAACCACTTTTTTTTACTTTAAACGTGTAAAGAGACAATCCTCCACAGGTCAAACAGAACACTGAAATGTTAAGAAGGGCCTGTCTCTCCCAAATTCTGAAAAAATTCACATGCCTCTCCCACCACACCATCCAGGGGACTTCCTAGACGCTCTTTATTTGCATTTTCTCCAAATATTTTCTAAATTGTTCCCATCTGCGCAGCCAGGCCACAGGACTCTCTCCCTGCAGCAGACCTCTGCTTTACGTTACTGACCTTCTCCTGCCGTTGCACGCGTTTGTAACAAAGAAGGGTCTCAGTTTGCCTTGGAGCAGGCAAATAACATCAGTGCTTGATAAAAAATATTAAGGCTTCCAGCCTACAGGGGCTTCTAAACATGCTTTACTTCTATGCTTCAAGCAGCTTTGTGTTTCAGCAAGAATACTTACTTGCGGTTAAGTGTAAACCTTTACAAGATCGAGGCCACAGTGGTTTATTTGCATCTTATTTTGCTACGCTGGGTAGCTTGGCAAGTTAGAGAGAAAGGCTGAGAAGCTCTTATTTCCTTTCGGGGCTTATTTTTCTCTCTCACACCACTAGATGTCTAGCCAGCTTCACAATTTGTTTGGAAGCAAGTGGTAGTCAAACATTAACAGGATGACAAAGCTGCTCCGATGGCAGCCAGCTTTTCTGTCTGTCGTGATGAAATGCAAGGTGTTTACTAGCAAGAGAGCTGCAAATAAAGTGGCGTCACGCAGATGTGTGCACGGAAGGGAACGGGAGAGGGAGGCTAATTCCCCGTGCCTGCGTGAGGGCATGCTCAGGCTGACATGGCTTTACAACAAACTAAGGGAGCAAATAAACCTGAGGGTGTCTTTTCGTTAAACTCTCGCTTAAGGACGTTCAAAGAACGGCAACATTTCATAAAGTCCAATTGCAGCAAAGCACGAGCGTCCTGGTGGGCCAGTGTTTCTGTGAACGCACTGTTTGCACTGGAAGTGAAATGTCTGGCGTTAACTTCCCCATTTCCCAATCCTGCAACGCATCCTGTGCTAAGGAACACTGGGCAACTGCAAATCCGTGCACTCCAAATACCAATTTAACGCTGAACTGTTCCTATAGATCAACTGCAGACTGAAACCCCCCCCAGGTACAGCCTCAGCCCAACCCCTCCAAGACATCAGGACCCTGTCCCGTCCAGGGAACGTGGTTATCAGGGCAGCACCAGGACACGGGCACGAGATGAGCCGACAACGGTAGAACAGAAGAGCGCAAAGAAGAAGTAAAAAATGCAAAGAAAAAGGCAGTTTTGGTTTCCAAGCCCTTATACAGATCAAGATTTTTTTACGGAGACTCTTTACTGTCTCCAAGTAAAACACCTCAGTGGAAATAAAAACATAATGTGCTAAGGAAACTGAAAATAATCTTGTTATCTGTTCCTAACCCTCCTTTTGCACAGCGGCCAAGGAAGCGACAACTTGTCTGTTTCATCCCGATAGGCGACTGCTGCCCAAGTTATCAGCATCTTATCTGCCATGTGGCAGGCAAGAGAAATACTAGAGGAACTGATCACGAGGTGTGTGTAAACACTCACACAGGGCTGAAAAGAAGAAAATCTGGCTGCAATTAACAGAATTGCTGTTTCACACATTACTCCTAAGATGCGACAGCACGCGTAGGAGAACTTTTGTTTTAAGAGTAACAGGGCCTCCACGTATTCAGCCTCCGTGTTTTTGGTGAAAAGAGTTATTTTAAAAGGGCACTCACAACTCAAAGGTTTTACCTAGATCTTCCTCAATCCCCAACTGCAGTTTCTTCCCCTCCATCTTTTCGATGTCTTCGTCGTTAAACTTGTACCACTCGCCCGTCTGTGGATCCTTCACGTGGGCGATGTAGTGCCCGGAATAGGCGCTCACACCGCGGTGTATAAGGACAGCACTAAGTTCATACACGTAAACGCCGTCTGGAAGGAAAGCAGCAATTATACAGCGCTCTGGCTGGAACAGCAGAGATCTTTTCTTTCCTAGTGCTTCATGTTTTTGTAAGGCAGCAGACAAAGACTGCCCTTGAACTTGCATCTTTCCAAGTCCTTGCTAAGTAGGTTGTGACTTCCACAACCCACTTAGCGAGGCAGTTACTTGAAACGCAGGCTTCAAACAACTCCTGACAGATTTTTCCTTCAAAAAGGGGATTCAGAGGAGATCTCTGCTCGTCTGCTGAGAGGCAGTAGGTAAAGCTGATGGAACACAGCGCACAAAACTCACTTTTTTGTTCCATAAAAGGCTCCATGTCAAGCAGCTCGGAGAAGCCAATATAGGTGTTCAGCTTTTTCTTATGGCCAGTTTGTCTGTGGGGAGGCAAAGCTTCAGCTCAGGGGACAGCAATAACAGTTCACATCTCAAAAGAACTCCCCTTGAAACCCACCGAGCATTCCCAGAGAAGCTCACGCACGCGCTTGATCCTCAGTCTCTTAAATTAACGCAGAAAGAGCAAAGCAGATGACTCCCCAAAGAGCTTCCTTGCAACCCATGCTGCTCCTGCCTTACCAGCACACGTGCCAGCGAGAGCCTTACCTGTCAAACACGAAACGCATCAGCTGCAGGTTGAGTGTGCAGGGAAGACTTAGCAGCCTGATCTTCCTCGTGGCGTTCTGCTTACTCTGACAAGTTTCACAAAAATAACGATTGTCCCCTTCTAATTTTTCTTCCTGAGTGGGGAGGGGAGGCAGAAAGAAAGGTCTTGAGAACCGAAAAAAAGTGAAGCAGTCCAAGCTACGCAACAGCTGGGGACTGAAAAGTACAGAAGTTGTTTTAACCATTTAATTCTCTACCCAACTACCTTCCAAAATAATCTCTTGGTTAAAAATGCGTGCTAATAAAAGCACTTTACAGCACGGTCACAGTAGGCTGCTCTCACTTTAAGGGAGACTGTAGACTGAATCAAGCGTTATTCCTAGTTCTCAGGTTGCTTACAAGACCATCAGGTTTGCTCCCTGCTTGACTGAGTTGGTTAATACCAATGAGGGCTATGGCAAAAGAAAATAATTAAGTCGCCTTTTTATGAGTTCACATGGACCGGGTTAATGTAAAACCACATTTTAGCCTGGAAACTACAATCCCCTTGTGCTCAGCCACGCAAACATCACCTCTAAGAGCCACTGCCTCTGCCTAAGTAGATCCAAAGGCATGATTCAGCCAGAGAACGCCAGCTGCCCTAAACAAGGTCAGCAGGCTGTTTCATTTGAAGGAGGAGCAGACAAACTTGAAGTTCACCATTTCAGGATTTTAATGCGCATACACCAACCAGTCTTTTTTCATAGCAGACCTTCCCCAAGCTGAGCAACCGGTTTGCTAAGCGCATCAGCAAAGCCACTGCCCAACAGCCAGACAGCTCAGGTACAGGGTCACGTTTCAGGTTAGTTCTGTCCCAAATATTTGTCGTTGAATCCACATCTTGAACCTTTCACGTGCCATATCTTAACTTAAGATCTAGGCAAATTTTCAAGTAGAATTAAGAGCACTTGCAGCTGTTCCGGCAGCAGCTATTCCCGGGGTCCTCCCTAGTATTTTTGAGAGCACATTTTAGAGCAGGGAATGTCTCCTGTTGCTATGCAGATGACTACCGATATAGAAAACACAAAAAGCAGCCATTCTCCCGGTGCTATCCATGACAAAGCACACAGGGAGTTTTTGTCAGACTTTGGAGATGTTTTCCCAACTTTGCTGGAAAAGTATTTTAACTAAACACGGGACTTTCAAGTGCTTTTTTAACTAAACAGGCGACTTTCAAGTGCTTTTTAAGGCTGTAACATGCGCATGTACTAATTCTCGTCCAAGTCTGCAGAAAAAAAACATTTCCTTTTAGATGCATCTTACTGAGAAGACTTAAGTTGCTTTGCTCCGATACCGACCTCAAAGGCTGTTAATTGAAGGAAGGAATTAAAATATCTTGCTAAGAATAGCAGGACTCGAAAAACAATAAGCTCGTACCTTAAGAAATTCCGTTATACAGTCTGTCAGCTGCTTATGCCCTTGGATGTTTAATTCCAGCTCATAAAATTTAGACACGAGTTTGGACTCCCTGCCACACTGGTTGCAGCTAAGATTAAAAAAAAGAAAGGAAAAAAAAAAAAAAAAGACAAAACCGCATGAGGACAGTTCACTGGTTCATGTGTCTGAACTCCCCAACCACTAGTAAAATACTCTTTGAGTGATAAAAGCAGGAGAAGTCAAAATTAGTGTGATTCACACCCCTAAACAACAAAACCTCTGCAAGAAGGTGTAAGCAGATCATAGCATCCACCAGGAAAAAACAGAACACCTGCTTACAACTTGCATACACCATTTTATATCATTTTGGAGGCAAAATCCACAGCTCCCAGAACACAGGAATAAAAATACAACACGTGAGTACACAGTTTTCTATCTGCGAGATTTTACGTCCCATTAATTCACTTGCACGTTTAATTAGTAAATTTTCATTAAAGGATTAAAAGCGTCTGGAGAACCACACCACCACCACCACATGCACAGAATCAGGAAACCTGAAAGCTAAAAACCTCTTACAAAATGTTTCAGCAGAAGCTTACCTGCCCGCTCCGGCTGTTAGGAGGGATCTTTCCCCCGCCTCACATTCTTGTAAAAGGTTTAAATATTTACAGAAAGGTTCTTCCTGAAGACCAGATACTTACACCGTGACGTAGGCGTACTCTCCACAGAACTGCTTTTGCACTATGTTTCGAACATCTGGGTTTTTTTGTTTGGATAAAGTATCTTCCAGCAGTGACATGAACAGCTTTGAAAACTCCTGGGCGTCCTAGAAGTGAAAGCCAAGTCCGTTAACAATATGCGGCAGCACAAAGCCCAATCACAACCTTGTCGCTAATTTACTGCAAATTACCCGGAGCCCTCACACAGGCTACATAGAGGCTTCGGTCGTGCACTGAATAGAAAAAAAGACCAGTCGAGAGAACTAAAGAAAAAGAGGAATTTGCCTAAAAGGAGTGCGAGGCCCCCAGCGTGACACCACGGCGTGAGCAAACCTGGCTCCCAGCCAGCCGCGCCGGGTGGTTTGACTTCTGCCCCACTCCTTGCAGGGCTCTGGAATTTAAAAAAAAAAAACAAAACAAAAACACTCCTGCAGGGCTTTCTATCCCCTTAATGCTTGTTTTTCAAAGCTGAGCACGCAATACGAGCTGTCCCCACTTGCCTTATAGGCAAAAAGAAAAATAAACCCACCCCAAACATGAGAAGCTGGCCTGTGGATTCATCCCCTCCTGCAAGGCTCGGGAGCCTCCCCACACCCATCTCAGCGCCTTCCTCTCCCAAAACCAAGCAGGCTTTGGCCTCTCCCAGCTGTCCTTCAGGATCACCGGTCAGTAGCGACCGCTTCCTTCCCCTCCCAGAGCCTCCCAAGGAAACGCGTGCTGGCGCTCAGGCTCCTCTTCCCACGATCTCCCTTACTTCTCCAAGCGGACTTTTTTCAAGCCGTGCCCTGCTCCTGAGCTCTCTTCAGTTCCACCTCTGCAAGACCCCGCTGCGGCACTCACGCCTCTCTAACCGTGCTTTCTCCACCCCACACCCTTGCCCTGGATGGTGACTGGCTCTTGGTGACCCAACCAAGTATCTTCTCATCATGCAAGAGCACTTCAACCCCTGCTGGACTACCCGCCTGGGAGAAGCAGCCCACCAAACACCTGCGAAAGGACCCTCAGGGCTCGACTAAGTGCTAACAACACTCCCAGTCCCCATCCCATCACTCCCAGTCCCCATCCCATCGCTTCCCGGGCTCCCCCTGACCTCCCATACCAATGGGAAGAGCCTGGAGCACCACTTCTCCTGTTGTGTTTGTACTGTGCAGCAGAACCTGGCTCTCGGAAGGTAATTAATTACTCAAGGGCCGTGCCTCAAACCTACCTGCTGCTGCCCGGTATCCAAGCCCAGTGCTTTGACAAATCCAGAGGGATCAATGTATCGCCTTTTGCTGTTCTGCAGCAAGGCAAACAAGTACTGGAGGTGCTCGCAAATGGTCTGAGGCTCATAGTCTATTAAAACAAGTTGCACAAATTACAGTAAGTAATTCAAGGCAAGAGATAACTGTTCCAAGTAATTTGCTTGTTCTTTCTTTCTAAGAGTAAATTTAACGATCAGAAGTGATGTTTTTTAAAAGTCATTTCAAGTTATCATAAGAACCAAAGTGGTTCAAGTCACTGATGGCTTGAAATCCCAGTGCAAGCCAAATATCACAGAATTATTTAAGTTGGAAAAGACCTAAAGATCATCGAGTCCAACTGTAAGTGTCCCACAGTGCCTAGCACGAGCTGCAAGTGAAGAATTCAAGCAGAACGCACCGACTGCCACATAGCAATAGCGTCTTATTTACCTTAAGTAGCGAGACATCATTTAAAAATCCCATAAAAATTGGAACAGAAGAAATCGGGCAGCTGCCCTGACCCAGAGCACACCTATAGCACCATACCGTACATAAAGGTACGTCAGCCGGGGCCACTGCCCACTGTGCAGCCAGGAGTCTCATTCCTACTGGGCACCTAAACTTTTGCCCTCCCACGGGATGAGTGCGGCTCCGCAATAACGCAGATCGGTCCCAACCCATGTGCTTCCACCCCCCAGCACCATCATTAAGCTGAGAATGCTTTGGAAAGCAGCCTGGCAAGGAACGAACACGAATCAGATTTTTGAATCTGATCAGAACATTCTGATTTAAGAAATAACTCAGATAAAGGTTAGTTTGTTCCCCAAGGCCGGATGATAAACTCAAAAACAATGGCGAAGAGATGGGATAAGCAGGCTGTAGCTTCTCCCCTCAATTCTCCTGATAAACACTATCCCGAAGCGGACGCCAACGTGTAAAAATTTAGGAGAAAATGAGCAAAACCACTCCTGCTCGCAGCAGATGACTTTCCACCCACCTTTGTCCTTCGGGATGCCCTCTCCAGTCGCGTACTCGCTGCAGGTGCTGGGACACAAGTAGAGGGCTTGCCGGAGTTCCAAGTTAAGAAACCACATCTGCAAGAAAGTGTTCACGTAGCACGTGGCGCCGAGGTTCGTTAAGCCCACAAATGCGTTCTGGTGTAAGAGAGAAAGTAACAGTTGTCACTTGTCACTGTGGAGGAGCAAGCAGAAATCCAGCAGCTGGGGCGGCAATTTTACAGCTGTTTTTCAGGAAAACGCCGCTCCGGTACTGTACAAACAGCTGCATCCCAAACTCTCTGGCTACAAGGGGACACAAGGTGTCACCGCCCCTTGTCCCCATCTTCTCCTGGGGACCAGGAAGGGCAGGGGATGCTTTTGGGGGAGGGGAGAGCTACCTTCTTGCGGCGCTCGCAGTTGGGGTCGTCGATGTTGTGGAAGCTGTTCTCGTCTATCTCACCCAGCCAGACGTGCTCCCCGATGCCCACCAGGCAGTTGGGGTTCCCCCGGCAGTTCCTCCTGTAGAACCAGCACCCACCCCAACTGTCACCCTCACTGAAGGGATGCTCCCGTCCCCTGAGGGGGTGACCGTGGGGGACAAGGGCAGCAAGGGGGACGCTTAATGCTAAAAAAGAATGAACAGGGTGGGATGCAGGTCCCACACACACCGCAAAAACAGGGGTTATGGATGAACAAAGAGATAGAGAACTAGAGGGGAGGAAAAAAGGGGAATCCTAGGGAAGAGTACAGGACCTGGGGAACCAAGGAGGGAGGGGGGCCCCCACAACCCAGGGGGATCCCCAACATCTGGGGAGCCAGGCAGGGAGAGGGACCCCCACAGCTCAAGGGGGTCCCCTACATTTGGGGAGCCAGGCAGGGAGGGCCCCCCCGCCAATCCTGGTGGGATCCTCTATATCAGGGCAGCCAGGCAGGGAGAGAGACCCTCACAGCCCGGGGGGGGGGTACCCTATGTCTGGGGAGCCAGGCAGGGAGAGGGGGCCCTGGAACCCGGGGGGTGCCCTATATCCCGCCCACCCCAACCCCAGAGAATGAGGGTCCCAGAGAAGGGAATGGGGGGGGAGGGCTGTCCCCGCCGGCCCTCAGGACTCCAGGAAGGGCAGGGTGCTTCCCCAGCCCCCCGGGAGGGTGGAGGAACAGGGGGCGCCCCCCGCCCTGGGGGTGAGGCGCGCACAGGAGGGACCAGGCGAGGCCCCAGACCCGGGGGGAGCGGGGGAGGCCTGGGGTCCCCTGCGGCCCCGAGGGCCGGGGTAAGCGGCGGGGGGGGAGGCGGAGGGCCGCGCCGGGAGGACCGGGGGGGGAGGGTTCCGGGGGGGGGGGGGGGGGGGGGCGGTACCGGCAGGCGCCGCGCTGGCAGGGCTCCAGCCCGACGCGGTAGGCCGCTTCGATGTGCTCCTGCGCCACCGCCTCGGGCGGCACCGTCTCGGTCCAGCGCCACGCCGCCTTCTCCAGCTGCAGCCGCGGCGCCATCGCCGCCACCGCCCCAAGCTGCGGCCCGGGCCTGCTCCGGCCCCGGCCCGGCCTGGTCCCGCCCGGCCCCTCCTGCCGCTGCCGCCGCCGCCGCCGCCGCCAGGGCCTGTGACGCCACGCGCGCGCCGCGCTGCCGGGCGCGAGGCGCTGACGTTGCCGGGCTGCGACACGCGGCGCGCGAGGGGCGGGGCCTGCGGCGGGGCGGGGCCACCGGGGCGGAGCCACCGCCACCCCAGGGCCCCCGTCCCCCCATTCCACGCTGCACCCCCGCCGCACCCCCATTCCGTACCGCCCCGTACCCCCCTGCACCCCAACACCGTAACGCTCCCGCCCCGTACCCCCGCACTCCCAGACCATAATCCCCCGTAGCCCCATAGCCCGACCTGTACCCCCCTAGACCCGCACCCCCACACCCCACTCCCCAATACTATACACACCATACCTCTACCCCGCCATAACCCCCTACCCATACCCCCATACCATACATTCCATACTCCCCAATACTATAACCCCCATACCCCTACCCCCCATAACCCATACCATACATTCCATACCCCCCTGTACTATCCCCCCACAACCCCCCCATACCATACTCCCCAATACTATCCCCTCTCCATACCCCTACCCCCAATAACCCCCCCCTACTATACTTATCATACTCCCCAGTACTATCCCCCTATACCCTACGTTCCATACTCCCCAGTACTATCCCCCCCATACCATACTCCCCATACCCCCCAATACTATACCCCCCCATACCATGCATTCCATACTCCCTGGTACCATACCCCCCATACCATATGTTCCATACTCCCCAGTACTACACCCCCCCATACCACACGTTCCATACTACCCAGCCCCCCCACCCCCGGCGCACCCCCAGACACGCAGCCGCACTGGTTCTCTCTCCTTTAATAGCTGTCCCCGCGGGGGTCCCCGCCAGCACCCCGATTGTCCCTCGCGCCCCACCCCGCTGCCACCCTGGGGGGCATCCAGGCGGCCCGGCCACCCCGGCACAGCTTCGGGGTGCCGGTGGGGGGGGGTGTAAACATTTTTGGGGGTCCCGGCCCCCCCCCCGGAGTCTCCCCGGGGCAGCGAAGCACCGTTTCCTCCTGGCTTGGTTTTTTTGGAAAAGAGTAAAATTGGCCACAATCCCCCCAAAGAGGCTGGGGGGGGTTAGGAGGGGCAGGGGGGGGCGGGGGAGCCCCCCACCGCACCGTGCCGCAGGTCGATGGGGTGCCGGGGGGTGCCGGGGGGCGCCAGCGCCAGCCCCCGCAGGCAGCCGGTGATGCCCGAGGAGAACTTGCCGGCCGTCAGGCTGCGGGGGTCTGGGGCTCCGCCTGGGGGGGGGGGGGCACAGGGTGTGCGGGGGGTCCTGTGCCACCCGCCTCTGCCCAGCCCGTGTCACATCAGGTGTCCCCACCCCATGTCCATCACGTGTCCCGTCTCATGTGTATTTCATGTCCCACCCCGTGTCCCATCAGGTGTCCCATTCTATGTTCCATCAGGTCCCATCAGGTGTCCCATCACGTGTCCCATCCCATGTCCCACCCCATGTCACATCAGGCGTCCCATTCCATGTCCCACCCTGTGTCCTGTCCCATGGCCATCCTGTGTCCTATCCCATGTGTGCCCTGTCCCACCCCCTGTCCCACTCTATGTCCCACGATGCAGCCCATGTCCCATTCTGTGTCCCACCCTGTATCCAACCCTGTGTCCCATCAGATGTCTCGTTCCATGCCTCATGACACATCCCAACCCATGTCCCATCCCATGTCATGCCCTGTTCCATCCCACCCCATAGTCCCATCCCATGGCCCACCCATGGCCCCCCCTGTGCCCCCCCGTCCCCCAGGTGCCACCATACCCACGAAGATGCTGCCCTGGGTGTTGGCCATGATGTTGGCTCCTGGCGACTCCCCGCTCACCGGCTCTTCCCCATCCACTTGCAGCTGCCCGCGGCGGCCCTCCCTGCACGGCACCCATCAGCACCCACCCTGACCCCCATCCCGCCCCCCACCCCTCCCCCTGCCCCAACCCCCACCCACCTCGTCACCACCACGCGGTGCCACTCGCCATCGTTGATGGGGTCTTCAGAGATGATGGTGGCCTCGCCGCTGCCCAGCTGGTAGCTTCAAGGTGACATGGGATCAGCACCCTTGGGTGGCACAGGGCACCCTGAGGTGACACCGTGTCCCCCCACTCACCTGAACACCAGGTGCCCGTCCTTCAAGCCGAGGCCAATGAAGTCTTTGGCTTTGCCACCCTCGCCGGGCTCCTGTGGGTGCAGTGGGGCGGTGAGCGGGGTGGGGTGCACCCTGACCCCCACCCTCAGGGGGCTCAGCACCCTGGTCCCCTCCCCGCTCACCGCCCCGTGCCACAGCAGCAGCCCGTCGGCGCTGCCCGTCCGCAGCTCCAGCTCGATGCTCTCGGGCGCCTCGGGTGGGCTGCGAGGAGAGGGGGACGGCTTGGTGGGTGCAGCACCCCAGGATGGTGCAACGGCACGAGGGGTGCAGCACCCTGGGAAAGGTTCAGCACCCCAAGAAGGCTGCAATGGCCCAATGGGTGCAGCACCCCAGGGAGGGTGCCATGCTATAGGAAGGAAGGGTGCAGCACCCCAGGAAGGATGCAATGCTGCGACGGGTGCAACACCACGATGGGTGCAATGCTGCTGGAAGGGGTGCAATGGCATGATGGCTGCAACACGGTAGGAAGGGTGCAATGCTGCAGGAGGGGGTGCAGCACCTTATGAGGGTGTAATGGCATGGGAACAGGTGCAATGCTAGGGGAAGGCTGCAACGCTGCAATGGGCGCAATGCTAGGGGAAGGCTGCAACGCTGCAATGGGCGCAATGCTAGGGGAAGGCTGCAACGCTGCAATGGGCGCAATGCTAGGGGAAGGCTGCAACGCTGCAATGGGCGCAATGCTAGGGGAAGGCTGCAACGCTGCAATGGGTGCAATGATGGGAAGGCTGCAATGCTGCAATGGGTGCAATGCTATGGGAAGGGTGCAATGCTGAAATGGTGCAATGATGGGAAGGGTGCAACGCTGTGGTAGGTGCAGCCCATGGGAAGTGGTGCAACTCCCCAGGCAATGCCACGGGTGGGGGTGCAGCACCCTGCTCAGAGGGGCCCTGTCCCCAGTGTCGCTCACCCCCGGGGAAAGAGCTGCCCAGGCAGGGCAAGGTAGGAGCCGTCCTGGAAAGCGGCGCTGAACTGTCCTGGGGCATCTGGGGGGAAAGAGAGAGGGTGAGGGGGGGGGGCCACGCCCAGCTGCCACGCCCACAGCATCACTTTTGGGTGCAAGAAGGGGGAAAATGGGTGCAGGGACCTACCGCCACCCCCGCTGCCTTCCTGCCAGTCCTGCTCCAGCTCCACCAGTGCCAAGCCTGCAGGCAAAGGGAGGTTGGGGAGGGGGTGGCACATGCTTGCCCCCTCCCCCCCATGTCCCCAAGTATCCCCTGACTCACTGTGCTGGCAGTAAGGGCCAGTGTAGCCCTGTGGGCAGAGGCAGGCGTTGCCCTTGCAGGTGCCGCCGTGCAGGCAGGGGTTTCGGTGCAGGCAGCGGTCCTCCTCCTGCTCGCAGCGTGGCCCTGGGCACACAGAAGGGGACACCAGGTGACACAGGCAGCGGTGAGGGTGGTCAGATCCTCTCAGCTCACCTGCTGCACCGGGAGTTCCCCTTGCACACATGTGTGTGTGCAGGGTAAACATGCACATGAGGCGTGTGTGCACACAGCACGCACAGCAGCCACGCTGCACGCTCCTGCACACTGCGCATGCTCCTGCACACCATGCACGTGTGAAAACTATGCACACAGCATATGCATATGTATAAACGCACACATGGCAGATGCACACTCGTGCAAACTGCAGCCAGTGCATAGCACGCATGCCAACTGCACACAGCACACGTGCATGTGCAGCACATATGTAGTATGATCTCATACTGTGTGAACATGCAGCAAATGCACCCACTTGCAAAGTGTGCACACAGGTGTTCCCAGCACCCCTGCATGCACGCATCACACACGCCACTTGCAAAACACATGTGTGCACACAGTGCACAGCGCACACATCTGCAGCTCACATGCACGCACGGCAAACGCATGCACTGCACGCACACCCCCAGCACACATGTGCACACAGCAAACACATGCACCGCACACACACAGCACACATGTGCACACAAACGCATGCACACACAGCAAAGGCATGCACTGCACACACGCATGCCCAGCACACATGTGCACACAGCAAACTCATGCACCGCACACACACATGCCCAGCATGCCCAATACGCAGCACACTTGCACCCACAGTGCACACGCATGCTCTGCATGCATGCACATGCCAACTGCACGCGTGTGCGCCCCAGTGTGGGCCTCACCGCTGAAGCCGGGGGGGCAGAGGCAGCGGTAGGCAGGGGTGCCAGCCGGCAGGGGCAGGCAGCGGCCCCCGTGCAGGCAGGCAGCGTGCAGGCAGGGCGAGCGCTGCCCACACTGCCCCACGCCACGGCTCCGTAGGAAGCTGTATGACAAATCCACCTTCTTCCCATTGATGGAGACCTGGGGGGACACCGGGGAGGGGGGGATCAGCCCCCAGCCTCCCTCCCCCAGCGAGGGGACCTGGGCACTCAGGTTGGATTCAGGGGGTCTCACCTCTCCAATGCAGCCCCGGAAGGAGGTGTTGGTTGGGGGGCGCAGGGGGGGCTCGGTGCCCCCCAGGTAAAGGGGGGTGCGGAGGTTGAGACCTTGGCTCTTGCCGGGCGAGGAGCGTTTCACCGGGGCAGCGTCATCCACCACCAGCGTCCCATCCTTGTGCACCCGCTCGGCTGTCACCCGGTGCCAGTGGCCAAGTGTCACCGGCTCAGTGCTCCGGAGCACTGCTGGGCCTGGGGGGACAGGATGGTGGCATCACAAGGGGATGGGGGACACCAGGGATGCTTGGGGAGCAGAGAGGTGCCCTGGGTGATGCTGGGGGACCCCACTGATGCCTGGGGACACTGGCAGCATCTGGGACCAAAGGGATGCCAGGAGACCCTGGTGGTGTGACAGCGATGCTTGGGGATACTGGCAGTGCCTGGGAACATGGGTGATGCCAGGGGACCACAGTGACACCAAGGGACTCCCCACTGATGTCCGAGCACCCTGGTGACATCTGGGGACCCGGCTGGTGCCAGGGCAGGGACCCCAGTGCCATGATGCCAGGGGACCCAAGTGACACCAGAGGGACCCCAGTGGTGTCTGGGGACACAGCAGCACCTGAGGAGCCCAAGGAGGCCAAGGGGCCCTGGTGACACTTGGGGACCCCAGTGGTGCCAGAGGATCCTGGTGATGCTTGGGGACCCCAACAATGCCAAGGGATGCCAGTGACACTTGGGGACCCTAGTGATGCCAAGGGACCACAGTGATGCCAGGGATTCTTGGTGACACTTGGGGGCCCCAGTGGTGCCAGGGGACCCCAATGATGCCAGTAGATGCTGGGAATACCAGGTCACCCCACCTATACCCAGGGTCCTCGGTGCCACCAGCCCCCCTCCCCCCCCTCAGTGCCACCAGGACCCTGTCACCACGCCAGCCCACCTGAGCCCAGTTCATAGCGGAACTCGAGGTGGCCACCAGCCATGGTCAAGGCGACAAAGTCCTCAACGGGGGCGGCTTTGCCGGCGCTGAAGAGCAGGAGCCCGTCAGGTGCCAGCGGCAGGAACTCGGCTTCCACCCGCAGCTCGTGGTGGACGTTGGTGAGGGGTGGGTAGGAGACGAAGGCGCCCGCCTCACCGAAGGATGGCACGCTCACCGCCTCGCCTGCAGCACCCTCACATCAGCGCCCAGCCGTAGGACCCCAGCCTCCAGCCCCACTGTGAACATCTTCCCAGGGTGCTCCCCAGCCCTGTCGCCAGCATGGTCCCCAGGCCTGTGCCCATCTCCCCACTGTGGTCCTCAGCCTGTGTCCCCAGGGTGGTCCCCAATGACCCATCCCCATCGTGCCAATCTCCCTGGGGTGACACCCAATGGCCCATCTCCACCATGTCCATGACGCCCATCTCCCCAATGACCATCTCCCCAGATGGCACCTAATCTCCTGTCCCCATCACGCCCATGTCCCCAGGGCCGTCCCAGCCCCATGCCCATGTCCCTGGGGTGCTCCCCATCCTGCACCCATGTCCCCAGGGCAGACCCAGCCCTGTGCTCACCTCCCCACAGCAGTCCCCATCCCATGCCCATGTCCCCAAGGTGGTGCCAGCCCGATGTCCATCCCCCTGGGGTGCTGCCCATCCCACGCCCATGTCCCCAAGGTAGTGCCAGCCCTGTCACTGTGTCTCCAGCCATGCTCACCCTCGGTGCACCTCTCCCCAGCCTTGCCCAGGTGGCAGCGGCAGGTATAGCCCTGCCCGTCCGGCCGGTTGACGCAGGTGGCATCAGCCCCACATGCCTCTGTAGGGCGACAAGTCATGAGAACCCATCCAGGGAGGGACATTGGGGTGACATCCCCAGGGTACAGGCACCTACCTGGGTGACAATGCAAAGCCCGCGAGTACTCGCAGTTGCTGCCGGTGAAGCCAGGGGGACAGCGGCAGATGTAGGTGCCACTCTCGGCATCCTGGCACACGCCGCCATTCTAGAGGAGGTGACATGGGTGTCAGCGATAGGTGGGGATGTGTGGCGATGGGTGGGCATCAGCCCCCATCCTCACCTGGCACGGCTGGTCCTGGCAGGTGGGACAACTGGTGACACCGTGTGCTTGCAGGTCCATGTTCCCAAAAGCCACCTCCTCCCCTTGGATGCGGAGCTGGCGAACGCATCCTATGGAGGGATGGTGATGGGGTGGAGGGAGTGACAGGATGGCTCAGCCCCTCCACCCGGCGCCCTCCAAAAACCCGCCACTCACCCATAAATCCACGGCTGAGCCCTGTCTTAGCCACGGCACCAAAATCGGGGTACCCCCCCAGGTACAGCTCCTCGTTCAGATCCAGCCCTTGGAACTTCCCCTGCAGGCACAGGCAGGTGGGCACCACCTCCAGCACCCTGACCCCCACCCAATACACATCAACACACACCCCCCCAAAAAAATACCTGGGAAGTCCCATTAATGGGGGGGTGCCCATCCAGTGCCAGCGAACCCCTGGTGAGGTTGCGGAGCAGACGGACGGTGTGGTACTCGCCCAACCGCAGCGGCGTTGGATGCCGGATGGTGGCCATGCCCGAACCGGCGTCAAACCTTATTTTTGGGGGGTACAAGGGGTGTGGGTGGGTGCTGGCACCCATTTCTCCCCCCCTCCCCATAGCACCCACTGATGGGTCTCACCTAAATTCAGGGCGGCCGCCCACCAAACCAAAGGAGATGAAGTCGGCGCCGCTGGTTTTCCGCTGCCCGTTATAGAGGAGAAGCCCTGTGGGGTGGCAGTGGGTCAGGCAGGGTGGTCCCCACCTTGGGGAGGGGGTCACATACTGGGAGTCCCCAAAATACCCCCAGGATGGAGGAGAAACCCCCCATAAGGTGTATGTGGGTTCAGATGAATAGAGAATGGGAGCCAAAGGATGGAGAAGGGAGGACGGATGGAGGGATGGAAGGATGGAGGAATGGAGAGGGAAGGGAGGAGAAAACGATGGAGGGGATGTGGAAGGGACATGGAGGGGACACGGAGGGGACATGGGGCTCCCGTCAGTGCTCACCATCAGCAGCATCAGGTCGGAAGGTGATGACAATCTCGAACCTCTTGTAGGCATCCTTGATGGTGGGCAGGGGGAGGAAGGAGCGGGGCGTCTGCCCGAAATAGGGGACCAGGCGCTCTGCAGGGATGGCAGAGTCAGGAGGGGTGGGAGTACGTTCCCCCCCACGCTCCGTCCATCCATCTGTCCATCCATCCTCACCTCGGACCTTGAGGACATAGTAAGCAGTCTCCTGGCCGCGGTGGTTGGTGGCAGCACAGGCGTAGACGCCAGCATCCTCATGGTGCACGGCCGGCAGCGTCAAAACATTCCCCTCCACCCTGGCACCTGCCGGCAGCTCCCCCTCCAGCTGCGGCAGAGCAGGTTGGGGGTCAGTACCCATGGGGTGCCCCCCCGACCCTGCATCCCCATCCCTGCATCCCTCCACCTCACCTTGCTCCAGGTGATCTCCGGCACTGGGAAGCCAGATGCCAAGCAGGGCAAAACAGCCGCTGAACCCACTGAGACCTCCTTCACCTCCGGCTGCCCGGCGATTTGGGGGGCAGCTGGGGACACACGGAGGTATCACCACCCCGCGGTGACACCATGTGCGTCCCCAGCTCCGTGTGCCAATCCTCACCCTGAACATGGAGGATGACGTGGGACTGCACGGTGCCCACAGCATTGGTGGCGGTGCAACGGTACTGCCCAGCATCTGCCCGTTCTACCCGCTCGATGGTGAGGGTGCCGGCGCGGACCAGCACCCCGGGTCGGATATGGCCCCCCACTTTGCTCCAGGTGACGTGGGGACGGGGTTCACCCAAGCCCAGGCACTCCAGCTCCACCGCCATCCCCGCCAGCACCGTCTGCACCGCCGTCCGAATGTTGATCAGGGCCCTGGGGAGAGCTTGGGGGGGACAGTGGGGTTTTGGGGGCCCCCCCTGGCACAAGGAGGCATTGTGGTCGGGGGTGCCAACCAGAGGAGTGAGAGATGGGGAGAAACAGGGTGCTCGAGGGCATGGGGAGACCATTGGGGCGGCCATGGGTGCAGGGAGAGACTGGGGGTATCGGGGTGCTCATGGGCATGGGGAGAGATGGCGGGGTACCAGGGTGCTCTAAGGTTTGGGGAGAGATGGGGGATACCGAGGTGCCTGTGGGTGTGAGGAGAGATTGGAGGTGTCAGGGTGCCCACAAACCTGAGGAGAGGTGGGGGGTATTGGGGTGCCTGTGGGCATGGAGAGAGATTTGGATGGGCACTGGGAGAGATGGGAGGTACTAGGGTGCCCATCAATGTGAGAAGAAATAGGGGGCATGGGAGTGTATGGGGGGTGCAGTGAGTGATGGGGGGTGCCCGGGTGCCCATGGGTGTAGGGAAATGAGGGGTACCAGGGTGCCCATGGGCACTGGGAGAGATGGGGGGTAATAGGGTGCCCATCAATGTGAGAAGAAATAGGGGGTACGTGGGTGGATGTCGGGTGCCAGGATGCCCATGGGTGTAGGGAAATGTGGGGTACCAGGGTGCCCAAGGGCATGGGGGAGATGGGGGTACCGGGGTGCCAGTGTTGGTGGGGGACAGGTTGGGAGGTGCCGGCATTTCCCGGCACACGGGTGCATTCCTACCCTGGACGGTGAGGGTGGCCCTGTCCTCCACCTGCCTGCCCGGGGCGCTGGCCCGGCACACGTACACCCCCTGCGCCCCCCACGCCAGCTCCGGCATCCTGGGGGGACACAGCCGGGGTGTGGGGACACAACCGGGCTGTAGGACCCCAGGGGGGATCCCACTGCCCTGCCCCCCACTCCTTACCGCAGCACCCCATCCCGCACGCTGTGGCTGGAGGGCAGCTCCCCGCCATCCTTCAGCCACTCCAGACGTGCCCGGGGGTCCCCCGAGACGGTGCAGGCAAATTCGGCGGTGCTGCCCACCCCCTTGACGAGGCTCCCCGGCGTTATCCGTACCGTCAAGGGACCGCCGCCGGCATCACCACCATCACCAGCATCCCCTGGGCAAGACACAAAGCCCTGATGGTACCCGGCCTCCCCAGCGCGCACCGTCCCCGTTGCGGCGGGGGCTCACCGTGAACGGCCACGTGGGCGAAGCTCTCAGCAGTGCCAACGCGGTTGGTGACGAGGCAACGGTAGGTGCCAGCATCGGCGGGCAACACCGGGCTGATGCGGAGGAGGCCGGCACGGTGGATGGCGCGGGCCGAGAGGCTGCCATTGACCTTGTCCCAAGCATAGAGCAGCGGTGGGGTGCCATGGGCCAGGCATTGCACCTGCAGCGCATCACCGGCACGCACCGCGGTCTCCTCCGGCAGGCTGGTGGCGTACGGTGGTGCTGCGGGGACGGCCGGTACCGTCAGTGCCCAGCCACAGCCAGGATGGGGCAATGAACGGGTCAGCAGGGCAAGGAGGGCAGCGATAGGAAGGTGTGGGTGGGGATGGAGGTGGGCATGGGCTGGGCTGGACCAGAGACAGATCCACAAAGGATGGGATGGGATGGATGGATGGATGGAGGGGTGTGAGAGGAGGTGGAGAGATGGGTGTGAGCTGGGAGGGCTGAGTGATGGATGAAGCCACCAGGCAGGGGTGGATGGAGGAGTTTTAGAGGAGAGATGGGCATGTGCCAGGATGAAGGAGAAACAGATGGATCCATGAGGAAGAGATGGACGGAGGTGTGTGAAAGGAGATGGAGAGATGGGTGTGAGCTGGAATGGATGAGTGATGGACAGATCCGTGAATAGGGGATGGATGGAGGAGAGAGACAGGTGTGCACTGGGACGGGACAAGCAGACAGACACATCCATGGGAAGGGCTGGATGCCGGAGCTTGAGAGATGGAGAGCAGGAAGTGTCGGGATGGAGTGAGGATGGATCCACGAGGCAGGGCTCGATGGGTGGGAGCAGTGATGGAGATAGCCGCGTGCGGAGGAAGGACAGAGAGGAGCCAAGGATGGGTGATGGCAACATCGGGGGTGAAGGGAACAGTGCAGATGGCAGGAGGGGCCCAGGGGCACCCTGACACCCCCCACCCCGCCCTTACTCTCCACGTCGAGGGTGACGAAGACCTCGGCAAAGCCAGCGGGGCTGCTGGCGTTGCAGATGTACTGGCCCGAGTCCTGCTGCGCGGCGCGGGGGATGACCAGGCTGCCGTTCACCACCCGGTGCTGCCAGGGCAGGGGTGCCCGCAGCTTTGACCACTCGATCCGCGGTGCTGGCTCACCTACAGGCAACGCCGGTGCCCGTCACCGTGGTGTCAGGGTACCGCGGCACGACACCCCTCCTCTGCCACCAGCCTCCAGCCTCCCTGTACCTCTGGCTGTGCAGTGCAGCGTTGCGGTGTCCCCAGCCACCACAGTGACAGTGGATGGCGCGGTGACCTCAGGGGCCCCGGGGTGCGACTGCGCCGTCACCACGTGGACATCCACCCGGGCTTGTGCCGAACCCAGGGCGCTGTGTGCCGTGCAGACGTAGGTCCCGGCATGCTCCAGCTTGGCTGGTGAAAGCTGGGGAGGGGGGGACAGGGTGGGTTAGCGAGTACCAGGCACCCCCTGGCACCCCAGGGTGCCCTGCTCACCTGCAGGATGGCCTGGCTGTCCATGTGCAGCAGCGTTTGGTGCTCCACCTTCTGCCGGGAGCCCAGCCGGCTCCAGCGCACCAGCGGCCGGGGTTCGCCCCGGCCAAGGCACTCCAGGCTGAGGGATTTGCCCTCCTTCACTGTCACAGGGCCTGGTGGCATCACTGACACCGTGGGGGCACCTGGAGAAAGAGGAGAACATCAGCATGGGGCCAAGTAAGGATGTTGACATGGCCATGAGGACACCACCACCCTGAGGGCATGCGGAGCATGGGTAGGATGTCAGCATGGGCATGGGGATACCATCATCCCAGGGGCACCTGGAGGACATCAGCATGGTGACATGGACATCACCACTCCAGGAGCACCTGAAGCGTGGAGAGGACATGGGTATGGGGACACCATCACCCCAGGGGTATCTGGAGCACATGGAGGACATGGGGATGGGGACACCACCATACCAGGGACATCTGGAGCACATGGGAACAGGGACAGGGCCACCCTGGCCACCTCGCACCTTGCACCAGGAGGTTGACGACGCTGCTGGCGACGCCGAAGCGGTTGGAGGCCACACAGTGGTATGCACCCTGGTTGCCCACATGGGCGCCGGTGATGGAGATGACGGAGCCATTGGGGCTGATCTTCACATTGTCTGGGCAAGGAGGGGCCATCAGCACCAAGGCCATCCTGGAGACCATGCCAGGGCCACCCTGGGGACCACCATACCTTGGAGATGTTGGCCAGGTCCCATCCGCCAAGTGACGTTGACGGGCCGGGCGCCGTCGTGGACACGGCACTTGAAGGTGGCATCCTCGCCTGGTGCCACCGCCATGCTGTGTGGGTCAATGGAGATGATGGGGCTCTGCAGACCTGTAGGGACAAAGGGACAGGGAAGCCACGAGGTCATCCATGTCCCCCATCTCCCCTCGGCATCCTCCCTCGCCCCCATGGCCTCACTCACGGTAACTGGAGCTGTCCCGGGAGGTGACGGTGACAGTGACAGTGGCCTCACGGGAGAAGCTGCCCGTGTCCGCCCGACACACGTACTCCCCCGAATCAGCCACTGAGAGCTGGGACAGCCGCAAGCGGGACCCCGAAACCTGGGGACATGATGGCAGGAGGTGATGGCATCAACCAGCCACGCATGGCCACTGTCTGCCACTGCACCAGTGTCCCCACCTACCTGGTGCTTGGCTGGGAGGGGACCCCCACGCTTGTACCAGGTGATGGTGGCCTGTCCCTGCCCGGCCACCACACAGTCCAGGTCCAGGGTCTGTCCCTCGGTGACAGAGGATGCCGAGGACTCGATGCGGATGGGCGGCGTGACACCGGTGGCTGTACGGGCAGAGTTAAGGGCAAATGTCCCCACTGGTCCTGGGCACTGGTGGGGACCCGTCCCCCCAAAGGGTGGCACTCACGGTGGGATGGGCTGGCTCCGTCATCAATGGTGACGATGAGGGACGTCTCGTGCGTGACACCGCCTGACGTCACCCGGCACACGTACTCCCCCGAATCAGCCGCTGTCACCTGGGGGATGCGCAGGCGGGTGCCTGACACCTCGGAGGGGACAATTTGGGGACAAGTCAGCACCAAAGAGCAGAGGATGGGACAAATTCGGGGTGAGCCCCCCCTGTGCCCTACCTGGTGGCCAGCGGGCAGGGAGCCACCGCGCTTGTACCATGTCACTGTGGCAGGGCTGGATCCTGCCACCACACAGTTGAGGTCCAGGGTCTGTCCCTCAGCGATGGCTGAGGATGAGGACTCGATGCGGAGGGGCTGGGAGACACCGGAGGCTGGGGAGGGGACAGAGAAAGGGGACGTTTGTCACTGAGGTGGCACCTTTCTGTCCCCAAGCACTGCCCTCTTGCACTCACAGTAATAGGTGCCAGCACCGCCGGGCACAGTGACAATGACAGATGCCTCCTGTGTGACGGTCCCCAGGGTCACCCGGCACACATACTCCCCTGAATCGGCCACCGCCACCTGGACAAGGCGCAGGCGGGTCCCTGACACCTAGGAGAGGTAACAAGTTGGGGACACATCAGTGCCTGATACGGGGCTGTGCCCTGCAGGGTGATGCCATCTCCCCAGCGTCCCACCTGGCTGTTGGGGGGCAGAGCTCCCCCGCGCCGGTACCAGGTGACATGAGGGTGGCCCTGTCCTGCCACCATGCAGTTGAGGTCCAGGGTCTGTCCCTCGGTGACGGAGGCAGAGGAGGTCTCGATCCTCACCGGCGGTGTGACCCCGACAGCTGGGGATGGCAGTGGGGTCAGCGGGGGCAGCCACCGTGTCTCCATGGTGTCCACGTGTCACCTCCCACCCGTTCCCAGTACCGTAAGAGGAGCCAGCACCAGTCTGGATGGTGACAATGAGGGACGTCTCGTGCGTGACGCCGCCTGATGTCACGCGGCACACGTACTCTCCTGAATCAGCCGCTGTCACCTGGGGGATGCGCAGGTGGGTGCCCGACACCTGCGGGGGTGACAGATGTGAAAAGGGGGACACAAACCCCTCAACACCCCAAAAAATCCCTGTTCCACCCCAAAATGCTCCTCTGGGGTCCCCTACCTGGTGCTTGGCTGGGAGGGACCCACCACGCTTGTACCAGGTGATGGTGGCCTGTCCCTGCCCGGCCACAATGCAGTTGAGATCCAGGGTCTGTCCCTCAGCCATGGAGGAGGACGAGGACTCGATGCGCACAGGTGGGGTGACACCAGCGGCTGGGGACAGAGATGGAAGGGTCACTCTAAGGACTATGGAACAGTCCCTTGGTCCCCTGTCCCCTCCTGTCCCCACTCACGGTAGGCATTGGCACCGCTGGGCTGGATCGTCACCATGATGGAGGTCTCCTTGGTTGTGGCCCCACTGGTCACCCGGCACACGTACTCGCCCGAGTCAGCCGCTGTCACCTGCAGCAGCCGCAGCCGGGAGCCGGACACCTGCGGGGAGGGGACACATGGGTCACCAGGGCCACAAGAGCTTGCACAGGGCCATCAGCACTTGCACGGGGCCATCTGGGATTGCATGAGGCCACATGAGCTTGCATGGGGCCACCTGGGCTTGCACAAGCGACATGGCCTTCCATAGGGTCACTTGGGTTTGCATAGGGCCACATGGGCTTCCATGGGGTCACTTGGGCTTCCACAGGGCTGTGGGTCGATCCCAACCACCCCCCTGGAGACATGACCCTCCACATCCCCTACCTGGTGCTTGGCCGGGAGGGACCCCCCGCGCTTGTACCAGGTGACGGTGGCCTGTGCGGGGCTGGCGATGACACAGTTGAGGTCCAAGGTCTGTCCCTCGGCCACAGGGGATGACAAGGATGAGGACTCGATGTGCAGGGGCGTAGTGCTGCCCGGGGCTGGGGACCAAGACAGGTTAGGGACAGTGGTCACCACCATGTGTGACCCTCCAAGGGACACCAAGAGCCCAGGAAGCTGGGATGGGCGCACACATGGGTGGCTTCCCTAAGGAGCGATTTGTCCCAGATCTGGGGACACAGCAGGACAGTGTCACCCCTCATGGGTAACGTCCCCTGTCCCCACTCACAGTAGGCACCGGCACTACTGGGCTGGATCGTCACCATGATGGAGGTCTCCTTGGTGGTGGCCCCACTGGTCACCCGGCACACATACTCGCCCGAGTCAGCCGCTGTCACCTGCAGCAGCCGCAGCCGGGAGCCGGACACCTGCAGGGAGGGGACACACGGGTCACCAGGGCCACGTGGGCTTCCATGGGGCTTGCACGGGTCCATTGGGGCTTGCACAGGGCCATGGGTTGATCCCAACCACCCCCTGGGGACATGTCCCTCCACCTCCCCTACCTGGTGCTTGGCCGGGAGGGACCCCCCGCGCTTGTACCAGGTGACGGTGGCCTGTGCGGGGCTGGCGATGACGCAGTTGAGGTCCAGGGTCTGTCCCTCGGCCACGGCAGAGGACGGTGACTCGATGCGCAGGGGGGGCGTGCTGCCCGGAGCTGGGGACCGAGACGAGAGGGTGACACTGGTGACCATGGCAGAGCCCCACCGGCATAAGCATGTGAGACATGACTCAGTGCCACAGCATGTGGGGACATCCGCAGCTGGCACTGTCACCCCCTGTCCCCACTCACAGTAGGCGCCGGCACCGCTGGGCTGGATTGTCACCATGACAGCAGTTTCCTTGGTGGTGGCCCCGCTGGTCACCCGGCACACGTACTCGCCCGAGTCAGCCGCTGTCACCTGCAGCAGCCGCAGCCGGGAGCCAGACACCTGTGGGGAGGGGACACGGGGGTCACCAGGGCCACGTGGGCTTCCATGGGGCTGCTGGGGCTTGCATGGGACTGCTCAAGCTTGGCCAAGTGCCCAAGTGCCAGCTGGGCTTGCATGGGGCCATGCAGCCACCCCAACCACCCCTGTCGGTGACATTCCCCTCCAGGGTCCCCTACCTGGTGCTTGGCTGGGAGGGCCCCCCCGCGCTTGTACCAGGTGATGGTGGCCTGTCCCTGCCCAGCCACCATGCAGTTGAGGTCCAGGCTCTGTCCCTCGGCCACGGTGGATGAGGATGCCTCGATCCGGACGGGGACACCTGAAGCTGGTGGCCCTGGTGGGGAGGACAGAGCCATAACCAGCCTGTCCGGGACCTGCCAGAATCCCCCGGTGCCACCGAGCCCAGTCTCACCATAGGATGAGCCAGCTCCAGCTACAACAGTGACAATGGCAGATGCCTCCCGGACGGTGGTCCCCAAGCTCGCCCGGCACACGTACTCCCCTGAATCAGCTGCCGTGACGTGGGGGACACGAAGCCGGGATCCTGAAACCTGGGGTTGGGGACATCCATCGGTGTCATGTAGAGGGGGGACAGGGCAGGATTTGGAGTGCTGCCCATGCTGCCCGTGTCTTACCTGGTGGCCGGCAGGCAGGGAGCCACCGCGCTTGTACCACATCACGGTGGCAGGGCCAGATCCTGCCACCAGGCAGTCGAGGTCCAGGGTCTGTCCCTCGGTAACAGATGGGGACGAGGATTCGATGCGGACAGGCGGCGCCAATGCTGCAGGAAGGAAAAGGGGGGACACGGGTGGGTTGTGGCCCCCCCAAACCATCCCCAACCACCACCAGTGTCCCTCACCTGGCACCACTGCCACCTCGATGGCAGCGCGGGCTGTGCCAGCGGTGCTGGTGCCCACGCAGAGGTAGATGCCACCGTCAGCTGCTGTCACAGCAGGGATGACCAGCGTGGCGATGTCGGCATGCTCGGCGCGGGACTGTGGCACGAGGGTGGGTGTGAGTGGCACCCACGGTGCACCCACACCCCCCTGCAAGCACCCAAGGGTGCCAGCACCTGGCTCACCTGTGGTGGAAGAGTCCCCCCTTGCTTCTCCCAGGTGATGGTGGCAGTGGGTGACCCCGAGACCCGGCAGTAGAGCCGCACCGTGGAGCCCTCCTGCACCTCTGTCCGCTCCGGGCTCACCTGCACCTGGGGTGCACTGGCGGCTGAGGGAAGCGGGGGGGGTCAGCGCAGCACCGGGGGGTGGGGTGCCATGGGGACAACGGGAGTGACACGAGTGATGCAGATGATGAGGAAGATGGGGACGACAGGGACAATGGTGGGTGACAGGCAGAGACAATAGTGATGACAGGGATGATGGGGACAATCAGGATAGTGGCAGTGATGGGGATGATGGAGACAATGGGGACAGTGGGGGTGATGGGGCTGACAGGGATGATGGGGTGATGGATGACGGGAGATGGCAGGGATGATGATGATGAGGATAATGGGGGTGATGGGGACAATGGGGACGGTGGGAGTGATGGGGGGATGGACGACGGGAGATGGCAGGGATGATGATGACAGGGATGATAGGGACAGTGAGGGTGATGGGGACAGTGGGAGTGATGGGAGGGATGGACAATGGGAGATGGCAGGGATGATGATGACGGGGATGATGATGGTGATTGGGACAGTGGGAGTAACAAGGATGATGCAGACGATGGGGACGATGGTGGGTGATTGACAGGGATGATGAGGACAACAGAGGTGACAGGGATGATGAAGGCAGTGGGGGTGATCATAGATGATAGCAAGGATAGGGATGATGGTGGTGACAGGGATGATGTAGATGATAACGACGGGGGCAATGGAATGATGGGGTTGGACAATGGGGACAACAGGGATGATGGAGACGATGCTCACCTTGCACGTGGAGGAAGGCACGCGCCGTGTGCTGCCCGGCGCTGCTGCGTGCCCGACACGCGTAGTACCCCTCGTCGGCGGGCTCCACAGCACCGAAACGCAGCGTCCCACCCTGAACCACCGCCCGTGGCGGCAGCGTGCCTGGGGGACACAGCCCAGCGTCACGCCTGGTTGCCATGTCCCCAAGCCAAGTGCTGGTGTGTGTCCCCACCAGCCCCTGTGGGCACCTACCGAGCCACTCGAGGGTGGGCAGGGGGTTGCCGGTGACCACACAGCGAAACTCTGCCGGTTGCCCCGGTGCCACACTCAGCTGTGCCGGCTCCACGGCAGCGGTGGGGGCAGCGGCGGTGCCGGCTGTGGCGAGAGCCAGGAGTGGGGCTCAGGGCTCGCCAGGGCCCCCCCCTCCAAATGCTGGCCCCAGGCAGTGGGAAGCAGGGGGGCAGCGTGGCACGGCTGGTAGTGGGGTGCACAGTGGAACCCCAGCATGCAGTGGGCGAGGGGAGCACGTGGATTCCCCCGGACCCCCCCAGCGGTGACTTACCTGGTCTGTGCCCCTCCATAAACTCAACAGGTCCATAAAACATCTGGGTCTTTGAAGGGGCTGCAAAAGGGTGAGGGTCTCAGGGGAGCGTGCCCATCACCGCGGCATCTCGGCACCAAGCAATCCCATCGCCCCAGTGGGTGGGGGCCAAGCATGCCCATCACACCAGTATCTAGGCAGTGAGCATGCCTGCTGCCCCAACATCTGGGCGGTGAGCCTGCCCGTCACCCCAGCATCTGGGCATTGCGTGCACCCATCACCCCAGCATCTGGGCACTGAATGTGTCCACCACCCCCCAGCGCCTGGGCACTGAGTGTGCCCATCACCCCAGCGCCTGGGCATTGAGTGTGCCCATCACCCCAGCGCCTGGGCACTGAGTGTGCCCATCAACCCAGCGCCTGGGCATTGAGTGTGCCCATCACCCCAGCGTCTGGGCACCAAGCACGCCCATCACCCCGGCACCTGAGCACTGAGTGCACCCACAACCCCAGTGCCCGGGCACTGAACATGCCCATCCCCCTGGTGCCCGGGCGCCCCACGGGCTCACCCTGGACATAGAGCGTGGCGGTGCCCTCGTCCATGTCCAGCATGTTGGAGCCGGTGCAGATGTAGACGCCAGCGTCCTCAGGCCGCACGTTGCGCAGCGTGAGGATGCCGTTGAAGTCCACAGCGCCCGCCGGCAGCGTCCCGTGGTTCTGCCGCGTCCACACCAGGGTGTAGGCGGGCGACTGGCGGGGAGAGAGAGGCCTGAGGCCACGGGGATGGGCACACAGGGGGGCTGTCTGCTGGGGATGGGGGGGCTGCAAGCCTGCCTAGGCAACCCACGGAGGAGAGGTGGGCACCCAGGGGCGTTGGGGTGCCCCATAGGGGCACATGGGCACCTGAGGGTGCTGGGGGGGTCCATATGGCTGGATGGGCACCCAGGGGTGTCCCTGTGCCTTGCGTGACCCCTGGGGTACCCAGGAGTGTCCCTCTGCTCTGTGGGATCAGGTGGGCACCCAAGGGTGTCCACATGCCTTACAGGGCCTTGGGGGCACCCAGGGGTGCTTGCATGTCCTGCACAGCCAGGTGGGCATCCAAGGGCACACCTGTGTCCCGCACGTCCCCATGGGCACCCAAGGGTGCTCACACGCCCCGAGTGAGTAGATGAGCATGCAGGGGTGTCCCCATGCTCTGCATGGCCCAGGGAGCACCCAGGGGTGTCCCTGTGCACCCTGCATGTCCCCACAGGCTCCCAAGGGTGTCCCCTTGGCTCACCTTGCTCTTGGCAGTGCAGACAAAGGTGACATCAGCCCCGGGCTTCACCCGCTGCACTCGCTTCTCCTCCACAGTGACAGTGATGGGTTTGCTAGGGGTCTCTGTGGGGATGGGAGAGCTGAGCCCCACTCCTCCCCTCCGTCCGTGTGCACCCCTGCCTCGGTGACAAGGACCTACCGGTGACAATGACCTCGGCGCGGCTGGCGTTGCTGTGCCGTAGGTTGCGGCAGGAGCAGACGTAGACACCGGCATCAGAGGGCTGGATGCTGGCAAAGTGCAGCTCCTCATCTAGGGGGGGACACACACGTGGGTGACACCCCATGTGTCCCCCCCTTGGGGACACCTCAGTCCACCCCTGCAAAGCCACTCAATACCTTGTCGCCGACTCTGGGCGCCCTTGGGGAGGGGTCGCCCATCTTCTCGCGTCCAGTGGTAATAGAAGGGGGGCTCGCCGCTGGCCTGGCACCGCAGGGTGACGGCACTGCCCTGGGCCACCGTGGTGCGCGGCGGGTGGATGCGGACCACCAGTGGCAGTGGGGAGCCCACCGGGATGCACGCCTGCCCGCGCACCGTGGGGTCACCCATGTAGCCGGGCGCGCAGCTGCCAGGGAAAAGGGGGTGAGTGGGTATTGGGGTGCGCAGGGGAGGGGGGAGCAGCGGGAGCATCTGGGGGTGCATATTTAGGGGTGAGCCCATCAGGGTGGGTGCACTGGGGTGGTATATTGGGGTCAGTGTATTGGGATGAGCTTATAAGGGTTGGTAGGGTACATCAGGGTGGGTATATCCGGGTGAGCTCGTAGGGGTGCATATATCGGGGTGAGCACATCGGGGTGGGTATATCGGGGTGGGTATATCCAGGTGAGCTCGTAGGGGTGCATATATCGGGGTGAACACATCAGGGTGGGTATATCGGGGTGGGTATATCGGGGTGAGCTCGTAGGGGTGCATATATCGGGGTGAACACATCAGGGTGGGTATATCGGGGTGAGCTCGTAGGGGTGCATATATCGGGGTGAACACATCAGGGTGGGTATATCGGAGTGAGCTCGTAGGGGTGCATATATCGGGGTGAGCACATCAGGGTGACCACATCGGGGTGGGTATATCAGGGTGGGTATATCCGGGTGAGCTCGTAGGGGTGCATATATCGGGGTGAGCACATCGGGGTGGGTATATCGGGGTGGGTATATCGGGGTGAGCTCGTAGGGGTGCATATATCGGGGTGAACACATCAGGGTGGGTATATCGGGGTGAGCTCGTAGGGGTGCATATATCGGGGTGAACACATCAGGGTGGGTATATCGGAGTGAGCTCGTAGGGGTGCATATATCGGGGTGAGCACATCAGGGTGACCACATCGGGGTGGGTATATCAGGGTGGGTATATCCGGGTGAGCTCGTAGGGGTGCATATATCGGGGTGAGCACATCGGGGTGAGCACATCGGGGTGAGCACATCGGGGTGAGCACATCGGGGTGGGCTCGTAGGGGTGGGTATGGGGTGAGCACGGGGTGAGCACATCGGGGTGGGTATATCCAGGTGAGCTCGTAGGGGTGCATATATCGGGGTGAACACATCAGGGTGGGTATATCGGGGTGAGCTCGTAGGGGTGCATATATCGGGGTGAACACATCAGGGTGGGTATATCGGGGTGAGCTCGTAGGGGTGCATATATCGGGGTGAACACATCAGGGTGGGTATATCGGGGTGAGCTCGTAGGGGTGCATATATCGGGGTGAACACATCAGGGTGGGTATATCGGAGTGAGCTCGTAGGGGTGCATATATCGGGGTGAACACATCAGGGTGGGTATATCGGGGTGAGCTCGTAGGGGTGCATATATCGGGGTGAACACATCAGGGTGGGTATATCGGAGTGAGCTCGTAGGGGTGCATATATTGGGGTGAGCACATCAGGGTGACCACATCGGGGTGGGTATATCGGGGTGGGTATATCCGGGTGAGCTCGTAGGGGTGCATATATCGGGGTGAGCACATCAGGGTGAGCACATCAGGGTGAGCACATCAGGGTGAGCACATCAGGGTGAGCTCGTAGGGGTGAGCTCGTAGGGGTGGGTATGGGGTGAGCACGGGGTGAGCACATCGGGGTGGGTATATCCAGGTGAGCTCGTAGGGGTGCATATATCGGGGTGAGCACATCGGGGTGGGTATATCGGGGTGGGTATATAGGGGTGAGTTCGTAGGGGTGCATATATCGGGGTGAGCACATCGGGGTGGGTATATCGGGGTGAGTTCGTAGGGGTGCATATATCGGGGTGAGCACATCGGGGTGGGTATATCGGGGTGGGTATATCGGGGTGGGTATATCCGGGTGAGCTCGTAGGGGTGGGTATATCAGCGTGAGCATATCAGGGTGAGTCTATTGGGGTGCGTACATTGGGGTGAGCATGTGGTTAAGCCCATCAGGGTGGGTATACGGGGCTTGGTATATTGGGGTGAGCCCATCAGGGTGAGCACTTTGGGATGGGTCTATCGGGGGGAGCCCATCAGGGTGGGTATTGGGGCAGGTCTATGGGGGTGAGTGTATGCGGGTGAGCACATCGGGGTGAGCACTTCAGGGCAGGTATAGTGGGGTGGAATCTTACAGGGGTGGATCTTACAGGGGTGAGCCCATCGGGGTGGATCTTACAGGGGTGAGCCCATCGGGGTCGGTATATGGGGGTGAGCCCATGGTGGGGGGGGATTTGGGGGTGCTGGCCGCAGCCCTCACCGCTCGCAGTACTGCCCGGTGTAGCCTGGCTCGCAGGCGGTGCAGCGGTACCCGCCGCCCCCCAGGCTCTCACAGGTCCTGGAGAACCTGTGGGAACAGGGTGAGGTGGGGGGGCGTCCCCTTCCTGGCCCCCCCAGCCCTGGCGCCAGCACTCACTGGTTTTCGGGGTACGGGAGGGGACAGGCGCAGGGCTGGCAGTCCTCAGGGGTACCGGCGGTGGCATCCCCGTAGAAACCAGGGGCACACTGGTCACAGAAGTCCCCTGCTGTGTTGTGCAAGCATCCCTGGGGGGGGGACACACAAATTGGAGGGGTCTAGGCTGGGATGAGACCCCAGCCCCCCAAAATCCTGTGTAATACAGAAGCTTACGGAGCAGACGCCGCTCTCGGGGTGGCAGCTCTCTGAATGGCCGTTGCACTCGCAGAGCTCGCAGTGCCCAAGGTACAGCCCCCCGCCGGTGCGGGTGTACCCGGGGGCACAATCCTGCCGGGGCGGGGGGGGGGGGGGGTTCAGTGTTGTGACCCCCCCCAGATATCACTGTGAAGGGGGGAGGATGCTGGGGGAGGATGCTGGGGGCTCACCTGGCAGGACAGCCCGTGGTACCCAGGGGGACAGCGGCATTCCTCCACCTCGGGGGCTGGGGGGAGGCCGGGCTGGGGGGGCACGGCCACATCCATGGCGATGTCGGCAATGCTGGATGCGGCGGTGCTGGTGGAGTAGGTGGCTCGGATGAGGATCTCATCCAGGTCTGCCAAAGCCATCAGGAGATGCTCCCGCGTCGCTGGTTGCCCATCCGGCCGCTGCCAGTATTGCTGCGGGCAGAAGGGGGGGTCACCACGCCGTGGGGATGGGGGACATCAGGGACAAAAGCCACCTGCCCCTCCCCTACCTCCCGAAAAACAATCTCGAAGGTCTGGGGTGCCCGTAGCAGCAGGTCGGGATGGTACGCCACCAGCGTGATGTCGTTGCCCTGTGGATATAAGGGGTCAGTGGGGGTCCTGGTGGCACCCTGTGTGTGTCCCCCCCGGCTCCAGGCACCCCCATACCGTGATCTGGATGTCAGCATCGGGCAGGGGGGCTCCCTGCCCCCCCGGGGTGTAGGTCAGGGTGTAGCGGAGGCGCCCGCCGTAGGAGCCCACCTGTGTGGGGAGAGGCGGGGAAGGTGGTGGGACATGGCAGGGATGAGGAAAGGGAAAAAAGAAGGGAGTAGAGGAAAGGGAGGGGGGGGAAGCATGGAGAGGAAAGGGGGGGCAAAGAGGCAAGAAGCGCGGGGGCAAAGAGGCAAGAAGCGCGGGGGCAAAGAGGCAAGAAGCGCGGGGGCAAAGAGGCAAGAAGCACGGGGGCAAAGAGGCAAGAAGCGCGGGGGCAAAGAGGCAAGAAGCGCGGGGGCAAAGAGGCAAGAAGCGCGGGGGAAAGAGGCAAGAAGCGCGGGGGAAAGAGGCAAGAAGCGCGGGGGAAAGAGGCAAGAGGCGCGGGGGAAGAGGGGCAAAAAGGAAAAGGCAGGAAAAAAAGACAAGGGAGAAAAAGGGAAAAAAGGAAAGGCAGGCGACGGCAGGGCTGAGCCCCACCTCCCCCTCCCGGGCTGCCCGTGGGGCAGCTGCTCCAGCCAGCCGGCTGTCCCTGTCCCCGGGTGACGCCCCCCCTTACCTTGTCCCCCCTGGTAGGGGTGGCGGCAGCTGCCAGTAGTAGGATCGGGGGCAGCTCCCCAAAAAACGGTCGTAGGTCAAGCGGGGCTGGGGGGTGCCCGGCTCCACCCTGAAGCCGGTGCCCCCCGGGTGCTGCGCTGGCCGGTTCACCAAGGCGAATCCCTGGGGATCACCGGCAGCGAAGGGCGTCCGGACCTGTGGGATGGGGATACCGGTGAGCGGGGCTGGGGACATGTGGGGACACCCTGGGGACGTGGCAGGGGTCACTCACGGTGCCGCGGGCATAGGCGGTGCTGGCGCAGTGCTGGATGATGCCCATGCAGAAGCAGGGCAGGCAGCCAGCCGGCTCGCCAGCGCTCAGGTGGAAATGGTGGGGACGGCAGGTGGCACAGCGGGGACCCTCCACATTGGCCTGGGGGGGGACACGGGGCGGGGGTGACATGGCCCTGTCACCCTCTCCCAGGGCTTGGGGACACGCTGGGGGGACGACTCAGGACTCGCCTTGCAGCGGCACTGCCCGTCAGCGTCACAGCCCTCGCCGGTGCTGCCGCGTGGGTCACACTGGCACTGCCCGCTGGGGACACCCGGCTCTGGGCGGGGGGACGCACAGCAGGTTAGGCGTAACCCCCCCTCAGTGCCACCACAGGGGACACCACCTTGTCCCCTCAGCATGCCACTCACCTCGGCACAGCTCTCCCCTCAGCGGGTCCCCCACATACCCAGGCAAGCACCTACGGGGTGGGGGGACAAAAAAAGCCAATGGGGGGGGGGTTGCACCCCAAAACCCACCCCCAGCCCCCAGCCCGGGTTCCCTTGGCACCTCTCGCAGAGGCGCCCGCTGTGTCCTGGGGCACAGGCGCTGCAGGTGGGCTGCCCATCTGTGTCCTCGAAGCAGCTCTTTGTCACCCTGCGGAGGGGACACGGGGTGGCTGAGACCCTGCCAGGTGTCCCCAAGGATGTAGGGGACCAGGGGGTGGCACCTACTGGGTGTCACCGTGGGGTCCATGGCAAGGACAGGGCTGGCAGTCACCCGGGGTACCCCGGGTGGCATCACCGTAGTAGCCGGGTTGGCACTTGTCACATTGGGCGCCCTCCGTGTGATCCCGGCAGCCCTGCAAAGGAGTGGGGCGATGGCATCGGTGGCACTGCCACGGGGGTCCCCGGGGTGTCCTCCCACTGTCCCCAGCTCACCTGGCAGACGCCAGTCTCAGGGTGGCACTCGGCAGCGTGGCCGTGGCACTGGCACGGCTCACACGTGCCCAGGTAGAGCCCTGCAGTGCTGCGGGTGTAGCCGGTGTCACAGTCCTATGGAGGGGACGCGGGGACAAGGGGGTGGGCCACTGTTCAGTGTTGCCAACGCTGAGGTGAGGGGACACTGAGGGTCTCACCTGGCAGGAGGCACCGCGGTAACCATCTGGGCAGGCGCAATCCTCCACCTCCAGCGCGGGCGGGCGGCCGGTGGCATGTGGCACTGCCACATCCAGGCTGACATCGGCCAGTCTGTGGGGAGAGACAGGAGGTCCCCACTGCCCTGCCTGCCCTTGCCCCCATGTCCCCAGCGTCCCCTGCCCTGTCCCTGGTACCTGCTCTCCTCCGGTTGATCCGAGTAGGACGCCCGGATCATGAAGAGGTCAACGTCAGCCAAAGCCATCAGGAGATGCTCCCGGGTGGCATCGCGCCCGTCCGTCCGTCGCCAGGCATGCTACGGGCACAACCAGGCAGTGACCACCATGTCCCCAACCCCATCCCAGGGAAGGAGAGGGACACCCACCGGTCCTCACCTCACGGAAGGGCACGGTGACAGCGGTGGGGACGCCGGAGGGGGGGGTGGCATCAGAGAAGTGCTTCAGGAGGATGCCATTGCCCTGCAGCAGGACATCCGGCTGGTGCAGCAAAGGTTGGGCACCCACCAGTGCCCGATGCGTCACCACGTACCGCAGCTCACCACCGTATGATGTCACCTGCGGGGCGGGATGCAGTGAGGCTCAGCTGGGCTTGGGGACACCCAGTTTGTCCCCCAGCCGGCCCTGGTGCTGGCACCTTGTCACCGGTGAAGGGCGCGGGCAGCACCCAGTAGTAGACGTCACGGGGCAGCGTGGGGAAGGCGGCGAAGAGCAGCTCCCGCGGGGAGGAGAAGCGGATGCCATCGCCCACCGTCTGCGTGCCAGCCGGGTTGGCCAGGCTCAGCGCCGGCGTCTCCTCAGCCGTGAGAAGGACCTGCAAGGAGAGCGAGAAGGGGCTTGGCGGTGGACACGGCACGGCACAGTACGGCACGGTACAGTATGGCACAGCAAGGCACGGCACAACACTATATGGCACGGCATAGCAATGCATGAGATGGCACAGTGTAACATGGCATGGCACGGCATGGCACAGCGAGGCATGGCATGGCACTCCATGGCATGGCACAGTACAACACGGCACGACATGGCACTATGTAGCATAACACAATGTTGCACAGCAAAGTACGGCACAGCATGGCACCATATGGCACAGCACGACATGGCATGACGTGGCACACCGTGGCATTGCACGGCACAACGTGACACACCATGCCATGGCACGACATGGCATGACGTGGCACACCGTGGCATTGCACGGCACGACGTGACACACCATGCCATGGCACGACATGGCATGACGTGGCACACCGTGGCATTGCACGGCACGACGTGCACACCATGCCATGGCACGACATGGCATGACGTGGCACACCGTGGCATTGCACGGCACGACGTGACACACCATGCCATGACACATGGCATGACGTGGCACACCGTGGCATTGCACGGCACGACGTGACCACCATGCCATGGCACGACATGGCATGACGTGGCACACCGTGGCATTGCACGGCACGACGTGACACACCATGCCATGGCACGACATGGCATGACGTGGCACACCGTGGCATGCACGGCACGACTTGACACACACCATGTCCATGGCACGACATGCATGAACGTGGCACACCGTGGCATTGCACGGCACGACGTGACACCACCATGCCATGGCACGACATGGCATGACGTGGCACCACAGTGGCATTGCACGGCACGACGTTACACACCATGCCTGGCACGACATGGCATGACGTGGCACAACCGTGGCATTGCACGGCACGACGTGACACACCATGCCATGGCACGACATGGCATGACGTGGCACACCGTGGCAATTGCAACGGCACGACGTGACACAACATGCAATGGCATGACATGGCATGACGTGGCATGGCATGACAAAGGCACTATAAGGCGCAGCATGGCACAACATGGCATTGCACAGCACAACATGACACAACATGGCATAACATGGGATGACGGGGCATGGCACAGCATGGCATGGCAAGGCACTATATGCACAGCATGGCATGGCAAGGCACTATATGGCACAGCATGGCATGGCATGACATAGGATGACGTGGCATGGCACAACATGGCACAGCACAACATGGCACGGC